>NC_042967.1:1130607-1443107 GCF_901001165.1 Salmo trutta | reverse complement strand
CTTCAACCATAAATCCTCACGTTTCAAACAGAAACACGTTTAGCTGAATTCGCAAAATATAACAACAATGAACAGTTTGAGGAATTAGAGAATACACAAAAGTGATACAATGTAGCAGTAGCAAACTAATCTCCTTGATATGATTGCGCTCCAAGGCACGTCCAAACGGGAGCCAAACAACGGGGTGATATACCCATGCACTTCTGAGTTGGTGGGCTTGGTGTGAAGAAATATACACTATTGTTCAAAAGTTTGGTGTCACTAAGAAATGTCCTTGTTTTTTAAAGAAAAGCACATTATTTGTCCATTAAAATAACATAAAATTGATCAGAAATAAAGTGTAGACTTAATGTAGTAAGTGACTATTTTAGCTGAACTGCTGAATTTTTTTTTTTAATGGAATATCTACATAGGCGTACAGAGGCCAATTATCAGCAACCATCACTCTTGTTTTCCAATGGCACGTTGTGTTAGCTAATCCAAGTTTATCATTTTAAAAGGTGAATTGATCATTAGAAAACCCTTTCGCAATTGTTAGCACAGCTGAAAACAATTGTCCTGATTAAAGAAGCAATAAAACTGGCCTTTAGACTAGTTGAGTATCTGGAGCATCAGCATTTGTGGGTTCGATTACAGGCTCAAAATGGCCAGAACTCCTGAGAAATGATGGCTATTCCATGTGAGAAATTGACAAGAAACTGAAGATCTCATACAACGCTGTGTATTACTCCCTTCACAGAACAGCGAAAACTGGCTCTAACCAGAATAGAAAGAGTGGGAGGCCCCGGTGCACAACTGAGCAAGAGGACAAGTACATTAGTGTCTAGTTTGAGAAACAGACGCCTCACAAGTCCTCAACTGGCAGGTTCATTAAATAGTACCCGCAAAACACCAGTCTCAGCGTCAACAGTGAAGAGGCGACTCCGGGATGCTGGCCTTCTAGGCAGAGTTGCAAAGAAAAATAAATATCTCAGACTGATCAATAAAAATAAAAAGATTAAGATGGGCAAAAGAACACAGACACTGGACAGAGGAACCCTGCCTAGAAAACCAGCATTCCAGAGTCACCTCTTCACTGAAATTGAGACTGGTGTTTTGCACAGGAGTGATGGTTGCTGATAATGGGCCTCTGTACGCCTATGTAGATATTCCATTCAAAATCACCTGTTTCCAGCAACAATAGTCATTTACAACATTAACAATGTCTACACTGTATTTCTTATTAATTTGATGTTATTTTAATGGACAAAACTGTGCTTTTCTTTCAAAAACAAGGACATTTCTAAGTGACCCCAAACGTTTGAACTGTAGTGTAAATGGCTGGCTGTCTTTATTTAATCTGCAACTAAGGTTTATGCCAGCTCAATAAATTGGGTACTGCATTTACCTGAGTTGGGACTACTGGGTCAGCATCCTCAGCTTGCCAAACCTCGACCACGCTGGACATTTGACTCAGGGCTTGGTGGGAGGAAGAGAGGGGGGAAATAGGTAAACAATGAAAAGCGTGAAGAAACAAGAACAAGAAACTCGCTGTCAAACACATCAGATAGCGGAGCGCGGACAGCGGAAACGGTTGTTTGTCAATGTTTAGCATAAACTTGTGCAAATGCACGACTGACAAAGGCGTGTATTCAACTGTCCGTGATCCCACTCCCCGAGGGTGTCTCAGGGAGAGTTGGGATATGCAAGAAATCACATTTTCAATTCACACATGCGTATTAATACACACTTGTACATGTGTTAAATAGGCCAATAAGCACCCGCCAAATTATTATTATTAACTGGCTAGCTTGTAAACACATAGCTTTAACGTTTATAAAAGCCGAGCTATACATGTGTAACATAATCAATTGAAACATTTAAAACACAAAGTCAAAACAATGGCATTTGGCGAGCTAACTATAATTAAACGAAGTTCCCTTGTAGCTAAATTGGCTGGCTACTGTAAACGCGACACTTCACTGAAATTACGTTATAGCTTGCATGAACCAGCACAGGAAACTGACCACTGATTAAAAAAAAAATACTAAATAAAATAAATCTTAGCCCTTATAAGTGAATAACGTTAGCTACATGTCTGCATACATCAACATATTTGACACTCGTTTTTAATCCACAATACGACGGTTGCAGTAGCGTTCCCGTTTTCGCATAGCGACTTCTCTTCACTGTCAACTCACTAACGTTAGCTGTTACGTTACTGGCAGTTCTCGCCGACATTTTCGCAATGGGTGCTTAATTTTAGAAGAAAAAAATGTTTACTTCTCCAGACCTTGTAATTGAGCCCCTCCATGCTGTACGCAGGGCAAAAGTAGCGGTAGAATTCCGAGTATAATATTAATCCACGTTGTTCTGTGACAGCGGCTGCCTTGTTGGAACTCCCGTACCCTCGCCATGCTGCCCTGTTCATCTAGCAGCCTGCCTTGTGCTACGCTTGGCTTTCTCTTTCTCTCGCTCCCCCGCCTCGCAAACCCTCCCACCCTGTTCTGTTCCTCAACCCTCGCCCTCTTTCTCGCTGTGTGTGTGGAAAGTATGCGCCGACTACAGCCAAGCGGTTGCATTCATCTGCAACGTTCTGATGATGTGCTTGTGGACCCATTGTTTTTAAATTGGCGATACTACCCCACTACTACTGAGGTTGAAAAACACTGTGCCAATCAGAGGATCATGAACAAAGTCAATAACATCGACACTCCAAAGGTTAAGAGAGATTCCATCATGTGGTTCCCATATTGAATAATCAAACTGCCATATTCATAGTGCTAGAACATCTGAAGTTCCTGCAAACTCAAATTATGCCATGAGCACCCTTTCACATAAAGCACATTTCTTGCACTTTATCTAATACTAGCTTTATAACAAGAGTTATAAAGGACATTGGTATTCAAGTTCAATATTGAAACAGGCCATGTGCTGTAGGCCAGTGTTAGGTTAGCAACAATGGTTGGTAAACAATTGGTGGCGTACATAAAAGTCAATAGCCTATATCTAAATTAAGTACACTTTGGACACAACTGCTCAAGGGTGAACAGTTTTTTTTGGTGCAGACTTCAAAGTTGGCACATTCGGGTCAACCTCATGAATCAGAATGGACAGGCTAAGCAGGTTCACACACAAATATCACACATACTCTTCCGTGGTGGGTGTGTCATTGTTCAAACGTTTAGGCCAAGCATGTTTAGACTAGGTATGTTATGCTTGAAATAATATCTACACACTGTAGTGGGCAGAGGGTTCAGCTCAAGTATACTGAACAAAAGTAAATGGAACATGCAACAATTTTACTGAGTTAGTTCATTTAAGGAAACAGTCAATTGAAAGTCATTAGGCCCGAATCTATGGATTTCACATGACTGGGCAGGTGTGCAGCAATGGGTGGGCGTAGGCCCACCCAATCAGAATGAGTTTTTCCCCACAAAAGGGCTTTATTACATACAGAAATACTCCTGTTTCATCAGTTGTCCGGTTGGCTGGTCTCAGACGATCCCGCAGGTGGAGGTCCTGGGCTGGCGTGGTTACACATGGTCTGTGGTTGTGAGGTTGGTTGGACATACTGCCAAATTATCTAAAGTGACATTGGAGGCAGCTTATGGTGGAGATATGAACATTAAATTAACTGGCAACAGCTCTGGTGGACATTCTCGCAGTCAGCATGCCAATTGTGCGCTCCCTCAAAACATGAGACATCTGTGGCATTGTGTTGTGTGACAAAACTACACATTTTAGAGTTGCATTTTATTGTCCCCAGTACAAGGTGCACTTTTGCAATGATCATGCTGTTTAATCAGCTTCTTGATATGCCACACCTGTCAGGTGGATGGATTATCTTGGCAAAGGAGAAATGCACACAGAGGGATGTAAACAAATTTATGCACAAAATTGGAGGGAAATAAGCTTTTTATGCGCATGGAATATTTCTGGGATCTTTTATTTCAGCTCATGTAACACTTTACATGTTGCGTTTATATTTTTGTTCAGTATTAGTATATTTGTAGCAGCAGGTCCTACTGGGCGGCAGGAGCCTGGCTGGTAATCGAAAGGTTGCTGGATCAAATCTCAGAGCCGCCTAGGTAATAATCTACCGTTCTGCCCCTGAGCACGGCCATTAACCTCCCACAACAACTGCTCCCCAGGCACTGATTACATGGATGTCAATAAAGCCACCCCCTACACGCCTCTGATTCAGAGGTTGAGGCATTTGGTTAAATGCGGAAGACAGTTTTCAGAAGAATGCATTCAGTTTTACAACTGACTAGATAGCCCCCTTTCCTTATGTACAATAATGCTGAATCTGCTGTAATGGGAGCATGGAATTATGAATACATTGAACATTTTGAACAACATGCATAAGGATACAGCAGTAAGTAATTGCAGTGACAATCCATGTACAGTTTGAACAACGTGAAGAGATGGGTAGGATCGGTGTGGATACTTTCATTTTGAACAAATGGGTTGACATTTCACCCCTAGTAATATAATGGCATCTGGACAGTCAACTCCATGACCACAGCAATTCTACCCATTGTTTGTGCAGTTTTACAAAAACAGTCAAAACTTAAAGTCAGCAAAAGCACAAAACTAATTCTGAACCGATCACGACTACAATACCCCTTCTGCTCTTACCACGTTGGAATAAATCCCGGCGTACAGCAGAAAAATGCTGCCCTTTATGTTTGCAAGGTTTTCGCCACATTCCAGTTCTGACAGAAAATGAAAAGGTGATGCATTCACTCTGTTGCTTGGAAATTCAAGGCATATGAAATCAATTAAGGTACATGTAGGCCTGTGGAAAAACAACAGTTAAGAAAACATAAAGACTTTGAAATGTTACCGGTCATTCACCTCTCCATTCAAACAAATCATCAATCATGTTTTCAACAACAAAACCTGAACAGCTCAGTCTCGAGTCTACAGGGCCACAAGACTATAAAGCACATTTACAGGGAGTTATAATTTATGGCTCTTCTAAATTGTGAATTCTAAACATATCCCCACTGTAAAGCCTCCTCAACGATATTTCAGTGGCGCTTCTGTGTGTGTTTCAGTGCTCCTGGCATTGCTCTCCATGCCACTACATTGTCAATCACCAAGCACGTTTTGTCCACAACGACCCTCTCCCTCTTTTGATTTAAACAGGAGATCAAGAAAATTCAGTCAGTCCTGGTGCCACAGTGGCAGATGCTTCTTTTGTCAAAGTAAATTACGAAAAGAGAGATGGGGAGAGCAAAAAACAACAGGAGTGGCTGTTTTCATTTCCATCTGTTTAAATCAGTTAAGATCAGATTTTTAACATCGCATGGGAGTTTGATGTGCCGCTTCTTTTTCTGTGTGTGGAGTGGGGGGTGCTGGACAACTAATTTCCGTCAACGACTCTAGGCTCTTGATTTTCATGCAAACAGGTGTCCCAAATGTAGGGCCCCCCCACCACGGACAAAACAGCCAAAAGGTTAGCACAGCACCTTCTCATGTTCCACAGAAGCAGCATTTGCCCCTGCGAGGGCCATGAGCGAGCGTCAAAATGGCAGCTGCTCAAAGTCAACTACGAAAAGCATAAGGCTGTTTGAGGGGCTTGTCTGAGTAGATTTAAGTAACATGTCTGACTTGTGTTGCAATGTGTGCAATGGCTGTCACTCAATTAACAAAAACAATTAATAGAAATTATCAGGTATCCCGAAGGCTTTATCGATGCGTCCGTCATCGAAACCAAACTTCCTCTTGGCCCACGACTTGATGGCAAAGACGTTATCTGTAGACACAAATTCAATGATTACAAAACTACTTTATTAAACAACTCATGTTTCTTACTGATCTCCTTCGTTCAAAACTAATTTCACTCACAAAAGTCAGAGTGAGAACACAACAATATGCGGTGATCCAATTGTTCTAATTTGACTTTTGTGAGTGAATTTAATTCATCAAAGAACAAAAATAACTTACGTCAGAATTGCTTAAATGTGACTTCAATGTTGCCAAATAGAGATTTGTTGTGAGTAAAAGTTGATCCTTTATGAGAAGGTTAGCAGAACACTTTCACTCCCTGGGATCAATGGATTGGTCTAATTGCACCTTTAAGTGACTTGTCAGGCTTAACAAACCCAGGCCGGATAACATTCACTCGCTAACGTCATGCAATGACACCATTTATAGAGTGGGTGGTGGTGTGATCCCTGGGGTGTGTACGCGCATGCAAGGCTGTGTGTAATAGTGAGAGGGAAAGCCTGTGTGTGTGTTCACCCAGTGTGAAAGGCCATAAATTAAAGGCGAGTTATCCACTGCAACACAATAACTGGTATGGAAATACTAACCCTGCTCCTCATTCAACTCCACCTAGTAGCCCTAACTCCCTGTAGTCCCTCCTCACGACCATAATCACCCTGAGGTCACTGGTCGCCCCAGGTTACTGCGGGGGGTCACGTAGTACACAGGGAGCCTGTGCAGGGTATGCTGGGAGTTGACACAGGCCACAATGGGGAGTGCTTTGGGCTGCAGTTAGTAGGTACTGTGTTTTCAGTGATGGCAAAAAAAAGCTTTGTCATCACAGAATGGGATTCCCAGAGAAATACCATTTTGTAATGGATGTGCCTTTTCCTACACGACTCAAAAAAAAGGTCAGGGGAAGAAAACGTGTGTGAGTGTGTGTGTGTGTGTGTGAAAATGGCCAGTAATGGTGAGTGTGTGGGGCCTTTGCCTACACCACGTTGAATCATCCAACCCAGTGTAATGTCCATGCGGTCTGTTCGTGTGTGTGTGTGTGTTAGTCAGGTTTGTCTTTCAGTTGACTTACCTGTCCATCTGGACACTGCCTCTTTAGCTGTGACATTGGACTTTCCTGCAAGACACAAACCTACCATCAACACATAGTTACTGTACTTATGCAACTGTCTTCAATGTTAGACAAAGACCAAAAACAAAATCAGACATTGAGGGTAGGTATCTCTGACCCAGTGCCTACTCCTGGACTTAATGGCAAATGTATCTGGAAAGGGCTTTGAGCATGCATTTTAGTCCAGGAGTAATCTGGTTCTGAGAACCAGCCTCAATCTTTCATCAGAAAGAGTTGATGCATTTAGTTGAAAATGTGACCATATCACTTGACTACAGGAAACAAAAAGGTACGTTTATAAACTGCTACACAACCACTACAGTGCCAGTTTTACTTTGAGTCCTTTGCCTTGACAGTACATTATGCTGTGGAGTGCGTTTCTTTTTCAATGCTCTGACCAGAGAAATCCCTCCCACAGTCCGACACCCCAGCCCTGACGCCGCTTTGCAAGCCAAACCATCACTTCGAGTGAGAGTTACCCTGTGTGCGCCATCCATTACAGCCCTTTGTGAATAGCCGTGGCAGAGATGGCAGGTCAATCTGCTATGTCAGTGTAACATGCTACCTAGCGCCAAGGAGAGTGCGCAGTGCTGGGGCTACAATTTCTTGGCAGAGGGGCACGGGAGAGCCAGCCAAGGGGGGAGTTGGGCCACATAAGCTTGGCCAAAGCCGCATTCGTCGCTGGAAGCCAATTAAGACCTCCGTCTCCAGGGAAAATATGCCCTCGAAGGAACGGTTCCTGGATCAGATTTTCGACACCGGTGATGACATGCTGAGTGGTTATTAGATGAAAGGAAATCTTGCTTCAGATCAGCAAGTAGAGGCAGGGGGGTAACTTGATTTGTAGCTATTGTTGTAGCAACAAATGCAACAGAGTCACCTGAAATAAATAAAATGTCATTTGTGGCCTTTTTTGTTTTGTCACGCAAGTCACAGGCCTATGTGCCCAAAGAAGAACTCAATACCGCTCAATCAGGAAAAGGATAGCGCTATACCGTTAAGCTCTCTTAAACTACAACTAATTAACCAAACCCATTGAGACCAAAGAATACATAACAGTAACTATATCCAAGTCAACGTACTTACACAGGTTTAATCACAAAGGCTGTGTGGGAAATGGTCAAATGAGTAACAATAAGCGATTCTCATGTAAGAGAGGATACAAAGAGAGGAACAAACTTGACATTTCAGAGGCCGCACTTTGAATTGCAAATTCCATTTCCTCTCTTGCTTGCTCAACTGGATTTCACTGGCAACTCAAATTTACAAGAAAAAGTTACATGCAAAGAAATAAAAACATAAAATGATCAAGTGTTGAAGTAAGCATAAAATGTATAATATAAGTAAGCATAAGTCAAGGTTTATGCCCACACAGATTTGATGCTGGTCTAGAATTTTTATTTATTTTTCACATTTAACTTAAGCAATCCGATTGAAGCTGAAAGACAAGGGCCAACTTTAACTGAACTCTATTCTTTACAAAGCACCACGCTATCATAGCTCTTTGACATGAGTGCTTTGTTTGGTGTCTGTCTTAAAACTAAACCCTGAATTTATAACCAAGATTAAACATCCATTGCGGACTTACAGTATATCCATAGCGCCTGTGTGTAAATGTTGTCCCTGGCAATAACGACAAGAGTTGCTGTGCTTTAGAAGGGAGTTGTTTACCAGCACGCAGGTGAGCTTCCCGAGACGATTTCTGACACTTTATGCAGAAATTCTTTGGTTGTGCAAACCCATAGTTTCATCAGATGTCTGGGTGGCTGGTCTCAGACAATCCCCCAGGTGAAGAAGCCGCATATGAAGGTCCTGGGCTGGCGTGGTTACACGTGGTCTGCGACTGGTTGGACGTACTGCCAAATTCTCTAAAACAACATTGGAGGAGGCTTAAGGTAGAGAAATCAGCTTTTTGTGCTTATGGAAAATGTCTGGGATTTTTTATTTCAGCTCATGAAACATGGGACCAACACTTTACATATTGCATTTATCTTTTTGTTCATTATAATAAAATAAATCTCATACAGTGCTTTTCTGAGTCATGTTGCCTTTGACAGCAAAGGTAACAGTTTATTTTTGGGTCAATTGAAGAACCACATGCTGGATAGAAGTTCTGGACTCCCGTGTGGCGCAGCGGTCTAAGGCACTGCATCTCAGTACTAGAGGCGTCACTACAGACCCTGGTTTGATCCCGGGCTGTATCACAACCGGCCATGATCAGGAATCCCAAAGGGCGGCGCACAATTGGCCCAGCGTCGTCCGGGTTAGGGAGGGTTTGCCCGGGGTAGGCCGTCATTGTAAAATAAGAATTTGTTCTTAACTTACTTGCCTAGTTAAATAAAACATTTATAAAATAAGTTAGTCTCACTCCGGCAGTTACACTGTGTGTACAGAACTAGTATATTTTTTGCCATTATTTTCAATGATGTGAATATGCTAGGACCACTCCTCAACCAAAGGGACACGCCTCATGCTTTTTAGGCGGTGCAATCTGGCCGCCTGAACTTAAAATAACCGCACTGCTGCCAGTCACATATAGAAGCCTTTCTCTTCCTGGTTTGACAGGAAGTCCCTAACTAAACAGAACTGTCACAGACATGGCAGAGACATGTATTAGACAGCAGTAAAGACATTCTGGTTGAATCGGAAGGCCATAGGTAGTAAGTACATGGAGATGGAAAGGTCTGACAGTATCTATGACAACAAAGACAGCATTGACAGGGGTGAGGCAGAGGAGAGTAAATATGAATATATACAGAAGCATCTTGTCAATGTCTACAGCAGTGCAGGCACCCTCAGGTGTCATGATCCCAGCAATGAGACAAAGGGCAACACCCCAAGGAGCCGAGCAGAAGATCAGCAGTCCAGACCGTACAGAGTTGCTGCAGTGTGTCTGGGGCGGTTGTCCTGCTGGCTGAGATCATAGGCCTGAGTGTCCACTATAATAAAGTGATTGTCAGTCTACAAGGAAAGTTCTCTGGGCTAGAGAAACTGGGATGGAGACATTTTAGCTCCAGTTTGTACTTCATCTCTACTGAGACTAAATCCTGGGAGGAAAGCAGACCTGGTGATCATAAACATGGGCGGATGACACACCTGTCTACAGGGTACTGGTCAAGAGGAGAACCTGAGTTTTCAGGGCAAGGATGAAGACTGCAGAGTGATGGACCCATTTTTCTACCCGAGAGGAGAATGCAGTGAACTGCACTTTTGGATCTGTGAGATGGTAGCCAACCCATACACAAAAGTTCCAAGTTGGCTTCTCAAAATATGAGGGTATCCATGCTAGTGGCTAACTCCTAACTCAAAGCAGACTCACCTGTAGGAACCATGCCAGCAATGTATGGCTCAGCTGCACTTCTTAACTGTAGAGTGCCGTTAAATGTTTGTTTTCCTAATAGTTTTGTATGGATTTCTTATGACATGGAGATGTCAGAGTATTTATTACAACAAAGACAGCACTGATAGTGGTGAGGCAGAGGAGCGTAAATATCTACAGCAACATCTTGTCAATACCTACAGCAGTGCAGGCAGCCTCAGAGGCCTTGACCCCAGCACAGAGACAGAGGGAAACACCCCAAGGAGCCAACCAGTAGATAAGTATCCTGTTTTAGAGATCTCAGCAAAAAGAGCTGCTGCAGTGTGTCTGGGGTTGTTGTGTATTCTTCTACTGGCTGGGATCATTATAATGGAATGATTCTTGGGGCGAGCGTTTTTAAAACCCACTGCTCTGCTGAGAAAGACCAGTTACGGGCTCTGTGCTAGAGCAAAACTCAACAGGGATGGAGATCTTTAAGCTCCAGTTTCTACTACTTCTCATGACGGTGAGCGTCGTGTTTATACTAAATCCTGGGAGGTGTGCAGACAGGACCGTCTAAGAAGAGGAACAGACCTGGTGATCATACAACAGCAGAGAGGAATAGGTATTTATCCATGAATTCATTGACAAGGGATTCTGGATTGGTCTAACTGACCGAGATGAAGGGACCTGGCAATGGGTGGACGGCACCCCACTGACCACAGGGTACTGGGTGCAAGGGCAGCCTAACAGCTATCAGGGCAAGAAAAGAAAAAAACGTGTGGCATGATAGACCCAGAGGAGAGCTAGCATAATACACAATGCAGTGAATTGCTCCTCTGGATCTGTGAGAAAGTGGTATATCAAAAACTGAAACTCCAAACTCATCAGTGCTAAGGGGCTAACTACTAAGTCAAAGCAGGATCACATGGAGTCAAGATTTCTTATAAAAATGTAAAGTTAGGTTTGAAGTACATCCATTTACTTTTCCCCACATCCATTGGAGACACTGTATTGCTGAATTTAAAAAGTATCAGTTCAATGTTTGAGTTTTCAAAGATAAAATGACCTAACTACTGGGCTACTTACAGTGCAGAAAGTATTAATACCACTTGACTTATTGCACATTTTGCTGTGTTACAGCCTGAATTAAAAATAGATTAAATACATTTTGTAGAAGCATCTTTGGCAGCGATTACAGCTTTGAGTCGTCTTGGGTATGTCTGTCAGCTTTGCACATCTGGATTTGGTGATTTTCTCCCATTCTTCCTCGCAAATTTTCTCAAGCTCTTAAGTTAGATGGGGAGCGGCGGTGAACAGCAATCAAGTCTTTCCACAGATTTTCAATGGGATTCAAGTCTGGGCATTGCCTGGGCTGCTCAAGGACTTTCACATTCTTGTTCTGAAGCCATTCCAGCATTGCTTTGGCTGTATGCTTGGGGTCATTGTCCTGTTAGAACGTATATCTTTGTCCCAGTCTAAGATTGTTTGCTTTTTGAAGCAGGTTTTCATCAAGGATTGGCCTGCATTTGGATCCATTCATTGTTCCTTCTATCCTTATCAGTCTCCCAGACCCCTCCGCAGAAAAGCATCCCCATAGCATGATGCTGCCACCATCATGCTTTACAGTAGGGATGGTGTTAGACAGATGAGTTGTGCCTGGTTTTCTCCAGACATAGCGCTTTGCATTCAGGCCAAAGAGTTACATTTTTGTCTCAGACCACAGAATCTTTCACCTTATGATCGATCTCAGTCTTTCACTTGCCATTTTGCAAACTCCAAGCATGCCGTCGTGCCTTCCGTTTGGCCACTCTCCCAGATAGGTGAAGTGCTGTAGAGACTGTTGTCCTTCTGGCAGGTTCTTCCATCTCAGCCAAGAAACTCTGTAGTTCTGTCAGAGTGGTCATTGGGTTCTTCACCTCCATGACCAAGATCCTTCTTACCCAGTTGCTCAGTTTGGTCAGAGGGCCAGCTGTAGGCAGAGTCTGGGTAGTTCCATAATTCCCAATGATGGAGACCAGTGTGCTCTTGGAAACGTTGAACTCTATAAAAATTGTTTTATACCCTTCCCCAGATATGCCTCATTACAATTCTGTTGGAGATTTACACAGTTCCTTGGACTTCATGGTATGGTTTCTGTTCTGACATGCTTTGTCAACTGTGGGACTTTCTATAGACAGGTGTGTTTTCTTTCTAAATCATGTCCAACAATTGAATTGGCCACAGGTGTACTCCAATCAAGTTGTAGTGACATCTCAAAGATGATCAAAGGAAATTGGATGCACCTGAGCTCAATTCGGAGTGTCATAGCAAAGGGGTGTGAATACTTATGTAAATTAGATATTTATGCATTTCATTATCAATACATTTAACATTTCTGAAAACTGGAAACTGTTACTTTCCATGACATTGGTGGTTTCTCAATCAAGTGAGTCAGCTAGCAAGCTACACTCCCAAGTTGTCTCCCCACTTAAAGATAAAACTACTTTAATTCAAATATTTAGGCACATATGTGAGTAAAATGATCGCACTGTACAGCCCTGAAAGTGAGGTCACATTCTATTAGGAAGTCACAGGCATATTGGAATATGATTGAACAGAATGAGCTTTTAAGAATGAGTGTTATTTTGATCATTTGCTTCAATCTGGAAAAACTACAAAACTCTGCTCAAGCCCGAGTTTGTATCGAAAGTCAAAATGCCATTGCAGAGAATTGTTTCACTTAGCCGACGACACACTGATGACCTTTTTCAAAAGATTGTTTTTTTTTTGCCATTGTTTTCCAAGGTCAAAGCTCTTTTTTGCAAGTCTGTCTTCCTATCATAGCATCCTGTTTACTGAGGGAGATAGGTAATACAGCATGTAACTGGACAGTATTGTCAGGAGCTTCTGTATTTTAAAGTATTACTGCCCTGTTGGAGCTAGGAACATAAGCATTTCGCTACACCCGCAATAACATCTACAAAATGTGTACACGAGCAATAAAACTATTTGACTTGAGCAGAGACCCATGCAAGAGTACAGTGCAGACATTTGTTTTTTGGGGGTAACTCAGTGACATAAGTAGTGGAGAAGTCTGAGTATCTATGGACACCACTGACAGTGGTGAGGCAGAGGAAAAGATTATGGATCTCTATGTTAATACAAACACCCTCAGGGGTCATGGTCCTAGCATCAAGAATGAGGGCAACACCCCAAGGAGCTGACCAGGAGATCAGATGATCTTCAGCTCTCTGCGCAAGAGCAATATTCTAGATGGAGCCATTTCAGCTCCAGTGTGTACTACATCTCTACTGAGACTAAATCCTGTGGGCAAAGCCGACAAGACTGTCTAAAGGAGAGGAGCATACCTAGTGATCATAAACAGGCCTGGCCTATCCATAACTCAAACTCAAAGCAAGCTTCAACTACGAGGATATCAGTGCTAGGGGCTAATTTTTAACTCAAAGCAGACTCACCTGTAGGAGCCAACACAGCGAAGTATAGCTCAGCTGTTTTCTTCCCGTGATGGTTTTGTATTATTTGTTATTCAAATGTCCTTTGAGGGTTGTAGTCTATTTGCTTTTAATGTTTTACTTATATCCCTTGACTGAGTCCTTCAATGTAAAACATGTGATCAATTCAGTTCAACTCAGTTATCAAGTGTCAAAATCTCTTGCTATCAAGTCTAATAGTAGGTTCTTAAATGAACCCCTATGCCCACAGGCTTCTGCTAGACCAGAACCGGACTCTAGGGATGCATGGCCTTAGCACACTCTGCAGGCTGAATCCACACCCCATTTGAACCTAGGCACAACACGGTGTCCTATAACCTCACAAGAACCACAAGCAGCTTTGGAAATACAATTAGCGCTTCATGGGGGTAACATGGAGACGATTATGTGAAAATGTGTGCGGGGCTGAATGCCCAGCCTTGTGGAGCCCCTCCGGCAACGAGACAGCTGCGGGGGGTGAGATAGATGGTGGTGAAAAAGAGGGAAGGGCGAAATGGTAGGGGCGAGTCCTCCTTGGCATCCGCCTGCGCCGGGGTATTCAGTTCGCACTGCCGACAACGGTGTCACCAGAATCAATCAGTTCCTGAAGGACATGTGAGTAAACCCACTAGCAGGGGGAATCAGAATAGGGGAGGTCCCCCTCCCTCCCTCCAGCCATCCATCTGGGAGTGCCATGCATCTGTAGGATATGGATCACGTTATTCGACTTTCACGCCTCATCATTCAGGCTTAAGCAGAACACACACACGGGGTGAGGGTTTGACAGTTTGCCGTGTACTCGTCTTTCAGAGCTCAGGGGACGAGCTGTGGGGGCTAGGGTGGGGAGGAGCGGTAGGCATCCACTTTCACCAGGGAGCCCCAGTAGATGGGCCACAATTAGAAACCATTTTGGGGGGGGTTCAGATACCAGTCAAGACAAGTGAGTGATGGGGGATGCCTTCAGTGGTTGCAATGCACACACATACATTCATGCCACACACACCCACACACACGACTCTTACTTTGATTGCGAAATACTGCACAATTTTAACAGTTGTCCCCCAATCCCCCTTTCCCCATAACAAGTGTAAATATTAAATTGTGCCTTCATGTATTACAATGCCTTCAGAAGGTATTCACACCCCTGGACTTTTTACACATTGTGTTGTGTTGCAGCCCAAACTTAAAATTGATAAAATTGAGATTTTTGGGTACTAGCCTACACACAATACTCCATAATGTCAAAGTGGAATTACGTTTTGAAATTTTTACAAATTAATTAAAAATGAAAAGCTGAAATATCTTGAGTCAATAAGTATTCAACCCCTTTGTTTTAGAGCCCCATTGTGGAGGCGTCATAATACCCATAGAACCTAGTGGTCAAACAGGGAAATGGTTCCAATAATTTCTCCACCATTCATTTTTCCCATAGGGGATTTTAGGAACACTTAAAATAAGTGCTGTTTCTCGTGTAGGTTTAACCTGGCGTGACATTTTGATAACCATGTAAATCTCTCGGACAAGGTGACTTATATTCAGCTCTATTTACTCTGATTCAAAAATGCTAATTAGCCTCAATGTAGACATCATGCAAGACTACAAAGCCCTGCAAGCACGTCACCTTTAGCTGACACCTTTGCTAACAGGTATGGTGTCAGTGGAGGCTGCTGAGGGGAGGACGGCTCATAAGAAAAGCTGAAATGTGGAACCACATGTTTGATACCACTCCATTCCAGACATTATTATGAGCTGTCCTCCCCTCAGCAACCTCCACAGAATTGTCATGTGCAGACCAGCTGGCTGTTGTGTTCACTGACATTTTCAATCTCTACCTAGCTCAGGCCTCTATACCCCCCTGCTTCAAGATGTCTACCATCATCCCTGTGCCCAAGAAAGTGAAAGTAACTGAACGACTAAAGACCAGTAGCACTCACTTCAGTCATCATGGAATGCTTCAAGGCTAGTCAAAGAGCATATCACCACCTCCCTCCCCGACACACTCGACCCTCTCCAATTCGTCTACCACCCTGACAGATCCATGGACGACGCATTCGCCTTTGCACTGTCCTTACCTACCTGGACAAAAGGAATGTGTGTGATGTATATGGAAGGATGCTGTTCATCGACGACAAAGCTCACAGCCCTGGGTCTGAACTCCTCCCTATGCAACTGGCTGCTGGACTTCCTGACATGCCGAGCCCGGGTGAAGGGATGCAACATTACCTCAACACTGATCCTGAACACGGAGGCCCCACAAGGGTGCGTCCTCAGTCCCCTCCTGCATTCTCTGTATACCCACGACTGCATGGGTAGTTCCAACGTTCACTGAAGACACAACAGTAGTAGGCCTGATCACCAACAACGAAGAGACAGCCTACAGGGAGGAAGTAGGCACTCGGACGGCATGGTGCCAGGTAAACATCTCCATCAACGTTAGCAAAACAAAGGAGCTGATTGTGGAACCAGGCTGGAAACGCTCCCATCCTCATTTTCCAAACGGCGTCAACACCACAACACTGCTAGCTAGCCAACTTTACCAACTAGCAGTACTGTAGAAACTAAATACATTACAACGGAACGATTTGATTAGTGTAATGTTAGCTAGCTACATAGTTGTCTTTGTATCAAAGATAAAGGTAAACGCAGCCATTGCTAGCTAGCCAACTCTACCAGCTAGCAGTACTGTATCATTTTTAGTCAATAAGAGTTTTGCAACGTAAGCTTAACTTTCTGAACTTTCGAAATGTGTAGTCCACTTGTGTAGCTAGCAGGACTGACTTTGTGTTAGCTAGCCAACGTTTAATTACTTCTGCATTATGAAAGGAACTAGACACGGACATGAATGACCCATTGGTAGTTTGTTGTAACCAAGTATTGGTGCTAACCGTGTGTTATTGGATGCTAGCATGCCAGTTAGCTACGGCGTCATAGGATACGGTGCACTGGGTGGGTTTCACGGAAGAATACTGTACCAAGTTATCTAGCTGAATAAACTAAGTTTGAGCCTATTCCTGGAAACATTGAACCACTGTAGTTTACATCAATTATCATTTCTAAAGTGGAAGTTGGAAAAGTTATATTTGAGTGTTTCAGTGAATGGTTAGTGAGGGAGGCCCTGCTCTCTCGCTTCCCCAGTTGTTTAGTTAATTTTCATTCCAATCTCCTTTGCATTAGCGTAGCCTCTCCTGTAGCCTGTCAACTATGTGTCTGTCTATCCCTGTTCTCTCCTCTCTGCACAGGCCACACAAACGCTTCACACCGCGAGGACGCTGCCATTCTAACGTGGTGGTCCCAGCGCGCACGACCCACGTGGAGTTCCAGGTCTCCAGCAGCCTCTGGAACTGCCAGTCTCCTCGTCTGACCACGTGTTCTCGCATACTCCGAGAGCATCTGGTCAGCGGGGTGGTGGCACTGGAATCCTCATCTCTCCCAAGTGGACATTCTGTCTTTCTCCCCTGACCCATCTGTCTATCTCCTCCTTTGAATTCCATGCTGTCACAGTCACCAGCCCATTCAAGCTTAACATCCTTATAATTTATCGCCCTCCAGGTTCCCTTGGAGAGTTCATCAATGAGCTTGACGCCTTGATAAGTACCTTTCCTGAGGATGGCTCACCCCTCACAATTCTGGGTGACTTTAACCTCCCTACGTCTACCTTTGACTCATTTCTCTCTGCCTCCTTCTTTCCACCTCACCCTCTCACCCCCCCCCCCCCCCCCTACTCACAAGGCAGGCAATACGCTTGACCTCATCTTTACTAGATGCTGTTCTTCTACTAATCTCACTGCAACTCCCCTCCAAGTCTCCGACCACTACCTTGTATCCTTTTCCCTCTCGCTCTCCTCCAACACTACTCACTCTGCCCCTACTCAGATGGTATTGCGCCGTCGTAACCTTCGCTCTCTCTTGCCTGCTACTCTCTCCTCTTCCATCCTATCATCTCTTCCCTCTGCTCTATCCTTCTCCAACCAATCTCCTGATTCTGCTTCCTCAACTATCCTCTCCTCCCTTTCTGCATCCTTTGACTCTCTATGTCCCCTATCCTCCCGGCCGGCTCAGTCCTCCCCTCCTGCTCCGTGGCTTGACGACTCATTGCGAGCTCACAGAACAGGGCTCCGGGCAGCCGAGCGGAAATGGAGGAAAACTAGCCTCCCTGCGGACCTGGCATCTTTTCACTCCCTCCTCTCCACATTTTCTTCCTCCGTTTCTGCTGCTAAAGCCACTTTCTACCACTCTAAATTCCAAGCATCTGCCTCTAACCCTAGGAAGCTCTTTGCCACCTTCTCCTCCCTCCTGAATCCTCCTCCCCCCCTCCTCCTTCTCTGTGGATGACTTCGGCAACCATTTTGAAAAGAAGGTTGACGACATCCGATCCTCGTTTGTTAAGTCAAACGACACCACTGGTCCTGCTCACATTGCCCTACCCTATGCTTTGACCTCTTTCTCCCCTCTCTCTCCAGATGAAATCTTGCAACTTGTGACGGCCGGCGGCCCAACAACCTGCCCGCTTGACCCTATCCCCTCCTCTCTTCTCCAGACCATTTTCGGAGACCTTCTCCCCTACCTCACATCGCTCATCAACTCATCCTTGACCGCTGGCTACGTCCCTTCCGTCTTCAAGAGAGCAAGAGTTGCACCCCTTCTCAAAAAACCTACACTCGATCGCTCCGATGTCAACAACTACAGACCAGTATCCCTTCATTCTTTTCTCTCCAAAACTCTTGAGCGTGCCGTCCTTGGCCAGCTCTCTTGCTATCTCTCTCAGAATGACCTTCTCGATCCAAATCAGTCAGGTTTCAAGACTGGTCATTCAACTGAGACTGCTCTTCTCTGTGACACGGAGGCTCTCCGCACTGCTAAAGCTAACTCTCTCCTCAGGTCTAAAAGGATGAGAGCAATCTGCTGCCTTTGATACTGTGAACCATCAGATCCTCCTCTCCACCCTCTCCGAGTTGGGCATCTCCGGCGCGGCTCACTCTTGGATTGCGTCCTACCTGACAGGTCGCTCCTACCAGGTGGCATGGCGAGAATCCGTCTCCGCACCACGTGCTCTCACCACTGGTGTCACCCAGGGCTCAGTTCTAGGCCCTCTCCAATTCTCGCTATACACCAAGTCACTTGGCTCTGTCATATCCTCACATGGTCTCTCCTATCATTGCTACGCAGACGACACACAATTAATCTTCTCCTTTCCCCCTTTTGATAACCAGGTGGCGAATCGCATCTCTGCATGTCTGGCAGACATATCAGTGTGGATGACGGATCACCACCTCAAGCTGAACCTCGGCAAGACGGAGCTGCTCTTCCTCCCGGGGAAGGACTGCCCGTTCCATGATCTCGCCATCACGGTTGACAGGTCCTAATCCAGGCGCAGGTCCTAATCCAGGCACTTGTCATCTCCCGTATGGATTACTGCAACTCGCTGCTGGCGGGGCTCCCTGCCTGTGCCATTAAACCCTTACAACTCATCCAGAACGCCGCAGCCCATCTGGTGGTCAACCTTCCGAAGTTCTCTCACGTCACCCCGCTCCTCCGCACACTCCACTGGCTTCCAGTTGAAGCTTGCATCTGCTACAAGACCATGGTGCTTGCCAACGGAGCTGTGAGGGGAACGGCACCTCCGTGCCTTCAGGCTCTGATCAGTCCCTACACCCAAAGAAGGGCACTGCGTTCATCCACCTCTGGCCTGCTCGCCTCCCTACCTCTGCGGAAGCACAGTTCCCGCTCAGCCCAGTCAAAACTGTTCGCTGCTCTGGCACCCCAATGGTGGAACAAGCTCCCTCAGGACGCCAGGACAGCGGAGTCAATCACCACCTTCCGGAGACACCTGAAACCCCACCTCTTTAAGGAATACCTGGGATAGGATTAAGTAATCCTTCTAACCCCCCCTCAAAAAAAAGATATAGATATACTATTGTAAAGTGGTTGTTCCACTGGATATCATAAGGTGAATGCACCAATTTGTAAGTCGCTCTGGATAAGAGCGTCTGCTAAATGACGTAAATGTAAATGTAATGAACGGGGCCGTCGTTGAGGCGGTCAATAACTTCAAATTCCTCTGTGTACACATCTCAGAGAAGCTGAAATGGTCTAACCCCACGGACACTGTAGTGAAGGCACAACAGCAACTCTTCAACCTCAGGATAAATTTGTCCTGTCCCCGAGGGCCCTCAGTGTTCGACAGGGGCACCATCTAGAGCATACGGTCAGGCTGCATCACAGCCTGGTACAGCAACTCCACCACGGACCGCAAGGCTCTTCAGAGGGTGATACGTGCAGCCGAATGCACCATTGGGTGCACACTGCCTGCCCTACAGGACACAGACAACACCAGGAGTCGCAGAAAGGCCAAGAAGATCATCAGGGACCCCAGCCACGCCCTGTTCTCCCCACTTCAAATCACTCAGACAAAAGCAGTACAGGAGCATCATGGCAAAAACTTAGACTGGCCAATAGTTTCTACCCTCAGACCATCAGGCTGCTGAATAGCCACCACTAGTCAGCTACCTGGTCCCCCCTTACTCCCCCAATGGACATTCCACCCCACATTGAATATCCCTTTGAGTATGGGGCAGTTATTAATTACACTTTGGATGGTGTATCAATACACCCAGTCACTACAAAGATACAGGTGTCCTTCCTAACTCAGTTGCCGGAGAGGAAGGAAAACACTCATGGATTTCACCATGAGGCCAATGGTGACTTAAAAATAGTTAGAGTTTAATGGCTGTGATAGGAAACTGAGGATGGATCAACATTGTAGTTACTCCACAATACTAACGTATGTCAGAGTGAAAAGGAGGAAGACTTTACAGAATAAAAAAATATTCCAAAACATATATCCTGTTTGCAACAAGTAATAAATGCAAAAAATGTGGCAACGCAATTAACTTTTCGTCCTGAATACAAAGTGCTATGTTTGGGGCAAATCCAATACAACACATTTCAAGCATAGTGGGGGCTGCATCTTATTATGGGTATGCTTGTAATTGTTAAGGACTGGGGAGTTTTTCAGGATAAAAAAGAAATACGGAAGGGAGTTAAGCACAGGCAAAATCCTAGAGCAAAATTTGGTTCAGTCTGCTTTCCACCAGACACTGGGAGATTAATTCACCTTTCAGCAGGACAATAACCTAAAACACAAGGCCAAATCTACGCTGGAGTTGCTTACCAAGAAGACGGTGACTGTTCCCGAGTGGCCAAGTTCAATTTTCACTTAAATCTGCTTGAAAATCTATGGCAAAACCTGAAAATGGTTGAATAAATAAATGGGCACAATCCAGGTATGGAAAGCTCTTAGAGACTAACCCAGAAAGACTCATAGCTGTAATCGCTGCCAAAAGGTGATTCTAACATGTATTGACTCTGGGGGTTTAATACTTATCTAAATCAAGACATTCTGCATTTTATTTTTCATATTTCTTTTTACAAATGTTAATAGTTCTTTCACTTTGAGTCGTGTGTAGATCGTTGACAAAACATTACAACACAACCATTTGAATCCCACTTTGTAACAACAAAATGTGGGAAAAAATCAAGGGGTCAATCAAATGTATTTATAAAGCCCTTTTTACATGATGTCACAAAGTGTTTATAACCCAGCCTAAAACCCTAAAGAGCAAACAAGCAATCCAGATGTAGAAGCAAGGTGGCTAGGAAAAACTCCCTAGAAAGGGAACCTAGGAACACAGCCATTAAAGCCAGATCGCTAAGGGGGGTGAATCATTTCAGAAGGCACTCATGCTAAAATGTTTTTTCTATTCTAGTGGGCCTTTTACCTTGTCCGTATTCTTTGGTATTGTTGTTGCATTGTCAAGAAGGAACCTGCCAGTAAGCATTTCGTTGGACAATATACTATGCGTATCCCGTACATACCACTAATACAAACTTGAAAACACACACCTGCTAGGGCCTTCACTGGTGCGCTTGCGCCTATTATTTTGATGTGCAGAGCAATTGCACAGGCCAAATGGATCGAACCCGTTCAACCCATAAAAGAACAGACTAAAAGAGTTCCCTGTCGCGGGAGCCACACAGCTGTTGTAGCGGTTTAGCCGTGTGAGTACAGCATTGGGAAATGGGCTGTTTTTTTCGAGGGGACTCCGTAATGGACATGAGGCCAGATGTTTCCCCGAAATTCTGAGCACAGTCCGTGTTTTAAGTCACTCTGGACTGTAATGGCTTCTTCAGTGACACTAGCGGAGCCGTGGAGTGCAGTGTTGGGGCTATAAAAACGACAGCACCGTTCATGTGCTTGACAACTCAATAGCGAGGCCTCGTAGCATTGAGGGAGAGAGGACGACAAGTCACAAATGTCACATGAGTCACATGGGTACGCAAAGTCGCTTGGACTAAAAACGGGCACTCTGCTTGTCCATGTATCGCGCCGACAGAGATAAACACCTCTCTGGGAAAAGGAAGGGCGGGAATGTATGCTTTATGATTAACGACTCATGATGTAATCATAACATACAGGAATTCAAGTCCTTCTGCTCACCCGATCTAGAATTACTTACAATCAAGTGCCGGCCATTTTACCAACCAAGAGAATTCTCGTCAGTTATAGTCACAGCTGTGTACATTCCCCCTCAAGCAGACACCAAGACAGCCATCAAGGAACTTGGAACCCATATATCCTGAGGCTGCATTTATTGTAGCTGGGGATTTTAACAAAGTAAATTTGAGAACAAGTCTACCCTAAATTCTTCCAGCATATTGATTGAGCTACGCGTATGCGCAATACCCTCGACAACTGCTTCTCCAACTTCCGTGATGCATACAAAGCCCTCCCCCGCCCTCCCGTCGGCAAATCCGACAACGACGCCATCTTGCTCCTTCCGTCTTCATGGCAGAAACTCAAACAGGATGTGCCAGTGACGAGAGCCATTCAACGCTGGTCCGACCAATCGGAAGCCACGCTTCAAGATTGTTTTGATCACGCGGACTGGAATATGTTCCGGTCAACATCAACTTATACGCTGACTTGGAGATGTTGTACCCGCTGACTATTAAAACCTACCCTAACCAGAAACCGTGGATGGATGGCGGCATTCACGCAAAACTGAAAGCGGGATCCACCACATTTACCATGGAAAGAGGTCTGGGAATATAAACAGCGCAGCTATTCCCGCCGCAAGGCAATCAAACAAGCGAAATGCCTTCTTTGCCTGCTTTGAGGATAATACAGTGCCACCGTCGCGGCCCGATAACAAGGACTGCACCCCCCCTCCTTCTCCGTGGCTGACATGAGTAAAACATTTAAACGTGTTAACCCTCGCAAGGCTGCTGGCCCAGACGGCATCCCTAGCCGCATCCTCCAAGCGTGCACACCCCAGCTTGCTGGTGTGTTTACGGACAGATTAAATCGCTCCCTATCCCAATCTGTTGTCCCCACATGCTTCAAGAAGGCAAAGATAACTGAACTAAATGAGTACCGCCCCGTAGCACTCACTTGTCATCATGAAGTGCTTCGAGAGAATTGTCAAGGAACATATCACCTCCACCTTTATCGTCCACCCAAGACCCACTTCAGTTCGCATACCGCCACAACAGGTCCACAGACGATGCAATCGCCATCACACTGCACAATCCCATCTGGACAAAAGGAATACCTATGTAAAAATGCTGTTCATTGAATACAACTCAGCATTCAACACCATAGTACCCTCCAAGCTCATCAAACTGGAGGCCCTGGGTCTCAACCCCACCCTGTGCCACCGTCGTAGGCCGCTAACAAGGACTGCGCCCCAATCTCTCTCCCCTTCTCCATGGCTGACATGAGTAAAACATTTAAACGAGTTAACCCTCGCAAGGGTTAAGGGTGGGGCTCCAGCTCAATCATCAAGTTTGCAGACGACACAACAGTAGTGAGCTTGATTACCAACAACAACGAGACAGCCTACAGGGAGGTGGTGAGGGCACTCGGAGTGTGGTGTCAGGAAAACAAACTCTCACTCAATGTCAACAAAACAAAAGGAGATGATCATGGACTTCAGGAAACAGCAGAGGGAGCACCCCCCTATCCACGTCGAAGGGTCAGCAGTGGAGAAGGTGAAAAGTTCCTCGGCGTACACATCAGACAAACTGAAATGGTCCACCCACAGAGACAGGAGGTTGAAGAAATGTGGCTTGTCACCCAAAACCCTAACAAACTTCTACAGATGCACAATTGAGAGCATCCTGTCAGGCTGTATCACAGCCTGGTATGGCAACTGCACCGCCCTCAACCACAAGGCTCTCCAGAGGGTAGTGAGGTCTGCACAACGCATCACCGGGGGCAAACTACCTGCCCTCCATGACACCTACAGCACCCAATGTCACAGGAAGGCCAAAAAGATCAAGGAGATCAACCACCCGAGCCACTGCTTGTTCACACAGCTACCATCCAGAACCTGAGGTCAGTACAGGTGCATCAAAGCTGGGACCGAGAGACTGAAAAACAGCTTCTATTTCAAGGCCATCAGACTGTTTAACAGCAATCACTGACTCAGAGGCTGCTGCCTACATTGAGACCCAATCACTGGCCACTTTAATAAATGGATCACTAGTCACTGTATACAATGCACTCTAAATAATGCCATTAATGTTTACATATCTTACAGTATATACATGTGATATGAATAATGTATTTTATACCATCTATTGCACCTTCGCTCATCCATATATTTACACGTATATATTCTCATTCACCCCTTAAGATTTGTGTGTATTAGGTAGTTGTTCGGGAATTGTTAGATATTACTGCACTGTCAGAACTAGAAGCACAAGCATTTCGCGACACTCGCATTAACATCTGCTAACCATGTGTATGTGACAAGTAAAATTTGATTTGACACACACACACACACACACACACACACACACACACTAAAGCCACTACAACGATTCCTTTTTAGACTCCAAATAGCCAATCGTTTGTCGTGCCTATACCAGTTGAGAGGTGTGTAAAAATAAACAGTCTATAAAATCGGGACACGGGCAGACTGTTAAAAGCTGTCAATCCCGACCGGTTAAGTTTCATGCAGGCTCAAGAGGTCAGCCATGTTGTGTATGCAATAACAACTATGGGCTTAGTTGGAGTTCCTGATTTAAGAGATGGGTTAAACTGAGCAAGTCGTGAAACCAGAGAAGTCGAGGAGGGGGAGGCACTGAACTAGAACAGCTGGGAAGCATAGATTTGGAGAGGGATAGAACGGGCATTACAATTTAAAGCCATGTTCAGTAGCGGTGGACCAACGGGTGTTTAAAATTGCTATATTTGGAATGCTCGATGACTAGATTCTCAGTGCATCAGTTCTTTGCCTTTTTTACGTGCTTCACGCAACTGCAAGGTGCACAAATCTGATGGCGTCGCCATTTAGGATGAGCCATGACTAATCATGAGGAGTGTCTGTTCTATGGATCCTATTTCATTGTGCTGGACTGGGTCCATGTCCAATCTATTTCTACCCACTGGAGCAGATCCAGATTTTCCAAACTTAACCATGGACTCGTAGGCTACTTGTATGGGGCTGCTTGATTGCTTTCTCTTGGACGCTGTCCAGGCTTCTCAGTCTCTGAGCTTCCACCTGCCTGATGGACAGCTGTGGATTGAGCCATCTGTCCAGACTAGGCACCTGATGTTTCATTGGATTCCCTCCTTTTATTAATTCGATCCAAACTGAATTTGTATGGAGAGGTTTCAACAATGGCGAAAGTTTGAAGATAGACAAAATGAGGGCAAGGTTCAGAATCCAGTAAAATGAGCTTGCGGTTAAAGCAGGACTCATTGTTGATATGACATATAAAATACTAAATAGCCTCTTTCTCGAGAACCAAAAGGAGTACGGATAAAAGTTAACGCCTGACATTTGGAGGGACATCTGGGTGTATTTCCAGGTGTCTCCCAATGATTCCCCTAATCCTTGTTCCTGAAGTGTGCACTTGTTCACTTCCCTTCATGGAAATGAATGCTAGAAGAAAATGGTGTTAACTCCCTCTAGCTCATTCCTACAAAAATCCAATGCTTGTAAATTTGTGGTGAGTAGTGAACGAGTGCACACTTCAGGAAAAAGGTCAGATTATTGGGATGCAGCCTCCTTGTTTTTGAGAGGCTGGTTACAGGGTGCTCACTCATCTCCTCGATCACTTCCGGGTCACACTCCCTGTACTTCTCCAGCTTTGCCTTCAGATGACTACTCTTCTCCCTCAGAGCCTGCAGCTCCTTTAGAAGAGTGGCCCGCTCCTCCTTTATAGGTGGACACACACACACACCTGAAAACCCAAAAGACAGACAAACACACACCAAGTGGCAAGTGCAAACACATTAGGGCAGGGAATTGCCAGGGATCTCACGATAAGATATTATCACCATACTTAGGTGCCGATATGATACGGACTGCAATTCTCATGATTCAATATGTATTGTGATTCGATACAGATTTTATTGCGATTCGATGTTCCAAACATACTGCTCACCATGTCTGCTACAAAGAGACAAAAGAAAATGATATTTGATCAGTCAGGGAAATGTGTTGAAAACAAAATTGGCTCCCGATTTAAAAAGATTGAGTACAAGCTATGAAGGAAGGAGTTTGTGCAGTACAGTCAACAAACCGCAAAAATATTGCGATAGTCAAAACAATACATTGTCAAAAATAATATCGCAAAATGTAACTATTGATCCCCCCCCCATCACTAATACCCTGACTACACCGCTCGCGTTGCGTGTGCTCGCGTCGCAAAATAAATGTAGAAATCTATATTATTCAATTATTGCACCCACTGCTCGCGCGCGTCAACAAGTGTCTGCATTGCCAAGGGCTAAAATAGAAGTCCTTTCTATTTGTGACGCAGATCGCGGTTGCAAGTCCTGCCTCTCCCATCTCCTCATTGGTTTATAGAAGCAGGTAACCACGTGCCATCTCCTCATTGGTTATACCCACATGGGTGATTGAAAGACGAACTGTGTTGTCAGTCATCGTTGTAATACTAGGAAAGTTTAGATGCCAATCAGCATATAAGTTCAAAAAAGAAAAAGCCTGGAAGGAGGAGATATTACTTTTTCGTAGAGCTCCAAGACAGGACTGTGTCTAGGCACAGATCTGGGGAAGGGTACCAAAACATTTCTGCAGCATTGAAGGTCCCCAAGAACACAGTGGCCTCCATCATTCTTAAATGGAAGAAGTTTGGAACCACCAAGACTGTTCCTGGAGCTGGCCGCCAGGCCAAACTGAGCAATCGGGGGAGAAGGGCCTTGGTCAGGGAGGTGACCAAGAACCCGATGGTCACTGACAGAGCTCATCTGTGGAGATGGGAGAACCTTCCAGAAGGACAACCATCTCTGCAGCACTCCACCAGTAAAAAAGGCACATGACAGCCTGCTTGGAGTTTTCCAAAAGGCACCTAAAGACTCTCAGAGCATGAGAAACAAGATTCTCTGGTCTGATGAAACCAAGAATAAACTCTTTGTTCTGAATGCCAAGCGTCACGTCTGGAGGAAACCGGAAACATTTTAGTCATTTAGCAGACGCTCTTATCCAGAGCGACTTACAGTAGTGAATGAATACATTTCATAGCTTTTTTTATTTTTTTTGTACTGGCCCCCCGTGGGAATCGAACCCACAACCCTGGCGTTGCACACACCATGCTCTACCAACTGAGCCACAGGGAAGACCTAACCACCCCTACTGTGAAACCTGGTCGTGTCAGCATCATGCTGTGGGGATGTTTTTCAGCGGCAGGGACTGGGAGACTAGTCAGGATCGAGGGAAAGATGAACGGAGCAAAGTACAGAGAGTTCCTTGATGAAAACCTGCTCCCCATCCATTTTTTATTCTTAATAAATTAGCAAACATTTCTAAACCTGTTTCTGCATTGTCATTATTGGAATTGAGTGTAGATTTATGAGGGGGAACAACAATTTAATCAATTTTAGAATAAGGCTGCAAAGTAAATGTGGAAAAAGTCAAGGGGTCTGAATACTTTCCAAATGCACTGTATATGCAACAAAATACACACCCCAACCCCCCTTAGAGGTGTGGATTCTAGTCCTTTTATCTTACAATACAAAAACTATTTCTCTAAATTATTGCAGATAAACAAATCACTCATCATTAACAAATTCAGAAGTCTTGCTGTGAGACAGTGATAAAATGAAGGATAAAAAAAATGGCCTGCTTTCCCTTTAAGGTTGGCATGTGTGCATAAATGTACTTACGGTTTCTTCACGTCCTACTTTTGATTTATCGACAGCCTGCTGCAGATACATCTTCCTTTGTTTCTCCTCGGTATGCTATGGCGAGAAAAGATATTTCGAATTAACACAATTTAACATCACATTTAATTTTCACATCAATGTTGTGTTTTGTGGGCTTGAACTTCAATTTGACACATGCAACTATGCATCACACACACATAAATATGAACTAAATAATCATGTACATATAACTAAATATCATACACATACATTATCAAATTCTTAATCGTGTGTGCATGAAACATCTGCCATTAGGCGATATACCGTTTATAATGTATATCAAACTATTCCGAAATACCAACGGTATGATTTTCAATAACTGCGGGGGTGCGTACTACTTATAACTATCAGTTAAGTATCACTATAAGAAAGCTAATATATGTCAAATAAATGATATCGAGCTCAGTGCTCCAGCTTGCATTTGTTTTGTTAAGTAAGAGGCTAGATGTCAAGATCAAGCTTCTTGGTTACAGTGGTGACATTCAATCCCCTCCTGGATCAAAATACCTGTTGCCGAGAATTGTTTTGTGCGTCACCACTGGTATGAAAATCTGGATACTCCTCAACTCGATCATCCCCATGGTAACACAAGGCAAGAGTCAGGCAGCTATAATATTTCTCACTCAATCAAAAGTCATGGCAAAGAACTATGAGCCAAAATTATTCTGCACTGGTTAGTATTCTTACACATTGGCTCCGTCCCCCTATGAGTCCTGGTCAAAAATAGTGCACTACACAGGGAATAGTGTGTCATTTAATTTACATCTCTCTATACATCATAACTCGCATTAAACTGTTTGTATTCAAAAGTTCAGACAGTGACAAACCAATAACTCAAATACAATTTTAATAAAACTTTTGACTATAAACCAAAGAAACAGTCCCCTTCCTTGTACACTGTTTATAGAATGAGAGACGGGAGGGTTCCCATCTAAATAGGTCACCGATAACAGACCACATATTCACGCCACTGTGTTTAATTTCCAACACGGCGGCCGCCGCATTAGTTGCACCACTGGCGACTAGAAGCCGTTTATTCACCGCCCAGTACACGCCTTCATACTGTCTGGTCTGTTGCGTGGGGAACTTGGTAATCATGAGGATGAAATGCTAACGAGAGGACCACCAACTGTATAAGTGACACCGCCACTTGCGACAAGCCACACAGCCACCACCTTCAGCGCTGCTACTGATAACGAGTCACTACCCACAACTCTGCAATGAGATTATTAGGTCTTAGACATAGGCTACTTTGGTTCTGAACCTAGAGCTTCCTCGTGATCATGATCAAACGAGACACTGAGTTGACAATGTACTCCTTACGCATGTTATTTTTGTTGGGGATAGAGAGAGAAAGACAGGGAAGATGGGAGAAAAGATTGTGCCAGAAGGGTGTGGGCTGGATTTCGAACACACACCGACATGGTAGACTGTGTGTGTGCTATGAAGACAGCGGTCTTAACCGCCCCCCTCAAACTCAACTCTGGACCTCGAAGCCAGTCTAGGTACATTTTAATTTTGTCTTCAGTCATTATTTTGAAGATACACAAAGTGCCATTTGATTAACAAAATGAAATACTGATCACACAACATGGACAGTTCGAGTTTTGTGCAAACATTACTCTGTTTCGTAAGTCTAATCACGTTTGAATGTTGTAGTAATTCCTTTACCTCCCACTTACAGTGAAAGCATATGCTTTACTGCAAACAAGTGTGCCTGCTCGGTGTGCTAGCTACAGAAATCAGAGTACAGTTAAGAACAGATAACGCATTTGGGACAGGAAATGTGCCGGTCTGTCTGTGGGCTTGAGACTATGCAGATAAGGGCAGCATCCCAAATGGCCCCCTATTCTCTATGTATTGCAATACTTTTATTACCAGGGCACATAAGGTAATTTAGTTAAGTATAGCCAATAGGGCCCTGGTCAAAAGAAGTGCACTATAGAGAGAATAGGGGGCCATTTGGGACATAGACCTCATGTACCTAGGTTATAGGCCTGCAATGTTCTGTAATAAAACCACATGAATCGCCGGCGTGAACTCGATAAAGAGTCTAGCAAGCTGTTAAAACTGGAGGGGAGAGAGGCCAGTAGACCCTCAGAATTAGCTTAAGGTTAGAGGTCAGATGGGGGGGTGACAGTGTACTTTGCCCTATTGAAAACCAAAATACTCCCCCCCCGCAGTGTCAGAGAAGCTCACACAGTTGGGGGGGGATGTCCCACACACATATTTTGTGTTTATTGGATTGGAGAAATAGAAGACAGAATTTCTGTAGCAGTGGGTCAGATTCTAACCCATGCTGCAGCAGTATGCTCCGTAGGCAGTGTCTTTGACCACCATAGGCCACAATACACCCGTTAAAAATCACCTGCTTGTCCAGCTCCTCCAACCTGCGCTTGCGGGCGTGCAGGGCCTTGCTGGGGAAGGCCCAGTAGTAGTTTGATGTGCCCACTCTCTGTCCACCATGTTGCCATCCACCAGGCTCTGGAAAACCTCCTTCACTGACATGGGTGCTGCAGACAGGAGAGAGGCAAGGGCTCTTTCTCAGTTAATCTTTCCTGGGTTCTTCGCATCCTCTCCTCACCTTCTCAAAACCCATTAGAGAAAAAGGTCAGAGCGGAGGGACCTTGGACCATCTCCTCCAATATGATTGAAAAACATGTGAGGAATCACAGAAAGGTGAATTGATGTAGAGCCCAGGAGTGTGTTAGTGCCCTAGGAAGTGCACTTTATGTCTGAATTGAGATGGCAGGTAAGTGTACTTAGTGGGGACGTGTTACTGTACCTCAGTACCCCTCTCTCAACCTGGTCATTAGTGGACGACAAAACCTGTGGTTCTTGTAAACTCATTGTCATTGCTAGTGTCAAGTGCACCATCTGGGACTCATACTAATGATAGTGCCTTGCAAAAGTATTCATCCCCTTGGTGTTTTGCTATTTTGTTGCATTACAACCTGTAATTTAAATTGATTTTTATTTGGATTTCATGTAATGGACATAGTCCAAATTGGTGAAGTGAAAAAAAATAACTTGTTTCAAAAAATTCTAAAGTAGTGCTCGCATATGTACTCACCCCCTTTGCAATGAAGCCCCTAAATAAGATCTGGTGCAACCAATTACCATCAGAAGTCACATAATTAGACAAATAAAGTCCACCTGTGTGCAATCTAAGTGTCACATGATCTCAGTATACACTGAAGTCGGAAGTTTACATACACTTAGGTTGGAGTCATTAAAACTCGTTATTCAACTACTTTGTGCATGACAAGTAATTTTTCCAACAATTGTTTACAGACAGATTATTTCACTTACAATTCACGGTATCACAATTCCAGTGGGTCAGAAGTTTACATACAAAGTTGACTGTGCCTTTAAACAGCATGGAAAATTCCAGAAAATGATGTCATGGCTTTAGCCTATCAGAAGGTTCTAATTGACATAATTTGAATCAATTGGAGGTGGACCTGTGGATGCATTTCAAGGCCTACCTTCAAACTCAGTGCCTCTTTGCTTGACATCATGGGAAAATCACAAGAAATCAGCCAAGACCTCAGAAAAACAATTGTAGACCTCCACCAAGTCTGGTTCATCCTTGGGAGAAATTTCCAAACGCCTGAAGGTATCACGTTCATCTGATCAAACAATAGTACGCAAGTATAAACACCATGGGACCACGCAGCCGTCATAAAGCTCAGGAAGGAGACGCGTTCTGTCTCCTAGAGATGAACGTACTTTGTTGCGAAAAGTGCAAATCAATCCCAGAACAACAGCAAAGGACCTTGTGAAGATGCTGGAGGAAACAGGTACAAAAGTATCTATATCCACAGTAAAACGAGTCCTATGTCGACATAACCTGAAAGGCCGCTCAGCAAGGAAGAAGCCACTGCTCCAAAACCGCATAAAAAAAGCCAGACTACGGTTTGCATCTGCACATAGGGACAAAGATTGTACTTTTTGGAGAAATGTCCTCTGGTCTGATGAAATAAAAAAATAGAACTGTTTGGCCATTATGACCATCGTTACTTTTGGAGGAAAAAGGGGGAAGCTTGTAAGCTGAAGAACACCATCCCAACCGTAAAGCACGGGGTGGCAGCATCATGTTGTGGGGGTGCTTTGCTGCAGGAGGGATTGGGGCACTTCACAAAATAGATGGCATCATGAGGAAGAAAAATGGTAGATATATTGAGGCAACATTTCAAGACATCAGTCAGGAAGTTAAAGCTTAGTCGCAAATGGGTCTTCCAAATGGACCCCAAGTATACTTGACCCCAAGCATACTTCCAAAGTTGTGGAAAAATGGCTTAAGGACAACAAAGTCAAAGTATTGGAATAGCCATCACAAAGCCCTGACCTCAATCTTATAGAAAATGTATGGGCAGAACTGAAAAAGCGTGTGCGAGCAAGGAGGCTTACAAACCTGACTCAGTTACACCAGCTCTGTCAGGAGGAATGGGACAAAATTCACCCAACTTACCGTGGGAAGCTTGTGGAAGGCTACCTGAAACGTTTGACCCAAGTTAAACAATTTAAAGGCAACGCTACCAAATACTAATTGTGTATGTAAACTTCTGACCCACTAACCCATGTGATGAAAGAAATAATAGCTGAAATAAAATCACTCTCAACTATTATTCTGACAGTTCACATTCTTAAAATAAAGTGGTGAGCCTAACTGACCTAAGACAGTGACTTTTTACTAGAATTAAATGTCAGGAATTGTGAAAAACTGATTTTAAATGTATTTGGCTAAGGTGTATGTGAACTTCCGACTTAAACTGTATACACCTGTTCTGAAAGGCCAAAGTGTCTGCAACACCACTAAGCAAGGGCACCACCAAGCAAGCGGCACCATGAAAACCAAGGAGCTCTCCAAACAGGTCAGGGACCAAGTTGTGGAAAAGTACAGATCAGGGTTGGGTTATAAAAAAAAAATAGGCACTTTGAACATCCCACAAAGCACCATTAAATCCATTATTAAAAAATGGCACCACAACAAACCTGCCAAGAGAGGGCCGCCCACCAAAACTCATGGACCAGGCAAGGAGGGCATTAATCAGAGAGGCAACAAAGAGACCAAAAATAACCCTGAAGGAACTGCAAAGCTCCACAGCGGAGATTGGAGTATCTGCCCATAGGACCACACTCCACAAAACTGGGCTTTATGGAAGAGTGGCCAGAAAAAGCCATTGCTTAAAGAAAAAAAATAAGCAAACACGTTTGGTGTTTGCCAAAAGGCATGTGGGAGACTCAAACATATGGGAGAAGGTACTCCGCTCAGATGAGACTAAAATTGAGCGTTTTGCCCATCAAGGAAAACGCAGTGTCTGGCGCAAACCCAAAACCTCTCCTCACCCCGAGAACATGATGCTGCCCCCACCATGCTTCACTGTGGGGATGTTTTTCCACCGGAAGGGACTGGGAAACTGGTCAGAATTGAAGGAATGATGGATGGCGCTAATACAGGGAAATTCTTGAGGGAAACCTGTTACAGTCTTCCAGAAATTTGAGACTGGGACGAAGGTTCACCTTCCAGCAGGACAATGACCCTAAGCATACTGCTAAAGCAACACTCAAGTGGTTTAAGGGGAAACATTTAAATGTCTTGGAATGGCCTAGTCAAAGCCCAGACCTCAATTCAATTGAGAATCTGTGGTATGACTTAAAAAGACTGCTGTACACCAGCAGAACCCATCCAACTTGAAGGAGCTGGAGCAGTTTTGCCATTAAGAATGGGCAGAAATCCCTGTGGCTAGATGTGCCAAGCTTATAGAGACGTACCCCAAGAGACTTGCAGCTGTAATTGCTGCAAAAGGTGGCTCTACAAAGTATTGCCCTTTGGGGGGTGAATAGTTATGCACGCTCAAGTTCTGTTTTGTCTTATTTGTTTCACAATAAAAAATATTTTGCATTTTCAAAGTGTAGGCATGTTGTGTAAATCAAATGATACAAACCCCCTCAAAATCTATTTTAATTCCAGGTTGTAAGTCAACAAAATAGGAAAAATGCCAGGGGGTGAATACTTTTGCAAGCCACTGTACATTCACACTCCATAGCAAAACAACTGGATTTGTTTCAAATCATCATATTACCGAGTAAAGCCCATTATACTATCCAGGCTCATATAGCTTCAATCTTCCAACTCTGTGGTCCAGATGTACCGAGAGCAGAATCATCTGCATCCCATTTGGCATCCTATTCCCTATATAGTGCACTACTTTAGACCAAAGCTCTAATGGGCCCTGGTTAAAAGTAGTACACTATATAAGGAAGAGGGTGCCATTTGGGACGTAACCCTAGCCCACTCATCTGCCACGTAATCTCTTTACATTTATTACAGCAATAAGGGAAAACGTTGATTTAAATGTGCAGAGTCCAGGGCTCTTCTGTGTATTCCCTCCCTCTCTTAACTGATCCCAAATCAGCTGAGAGTAAGAGGGCTTACGAAGTTACCCCTAGAAACTGATTCTGTGTCAGTTTAGCATTTTTCCCCACAATGGTTAAGGATAAATTGGGGAAGGCAAGCTAGTCCTAGATCTCTAACAAGGGGAAACTATACCACCAAGCATAATAGAACGTTCTAACATCTGGAACAAGGACGTCTGGTGAAATGTGATAGTCCCACATCATGCACTGTTCCTCTGCCGTAGCACTAATAAAGTTGATTTGGTGTTTTGGAACGAGCTGTGTTATAGAGAAAGTTCAGTATTTTACAACTTAAAAAGTTAGATGGCGCCACATCCTGAAAGTAGTCTATGGCCAGGAGAAACTGTAATCCATTGTTTTGTTTTCTCTAAACAGCCACTACAAACTTCAGCTATGTATAGTACACTGTGTATATGTAAAACACTGAACTTCCCCTTTAAGTACAGGGAGGATGTTGGGCAGCAGGGAGAATCAAACTAATGGGCCCTGTTTAAGCAAACTCTGGAACAAGGATTTCAGGGGCCTCATTTATCAAACATGCTTAAATTTCTCGATAGTCTGGCACCATCTGGACTTGCTAGTTTCTAGTCTCTGTCTCGCTTGTTTGCCTCTCCGCCTTTCTCTCTTCCATCACTCACTCACCATTTCTCTCCTGAGACCTTATGAAAATATATAATTCCTTCCTGCCCCTCTAGTAATCACTGATATAACATTGCTGGATTGGTGGAAAGCGATGTAGTTGAATCCTTGGTTTTGCTTATCCAATGATTTGAAGTCAGTGATCAGGCTACATCAAGGAAAAGAATGGATGCATATTCAACGTATTCAAAGCGGGCCCCTGATCTCACTCTCTCATTCTCTCCCTCCTTTGTGTGATAAGTGACTGATATACACAACAGTTTACAGACCCCCCCTCCAGCCCCCGTAACTACGTCACGATGCCAGAGCAGGGCCTTTAAAAACATGTGATTCTAATAATTCGCGGGCAGCCCGATCAAGTTTCCCCAAATTAATGCAACATCCACTGTAAAAAAAGAAACGAAAATAAAGTCCCGTTTGGGAGAGTACCAAAACAGCACAGCTCCATTTCTCTATGGGGCCAGCACTTAAAACATGTGCTTTTCCCTATTGTTTTTCTCCCTGTACAAACACACACACGTTAGTGCCTTTTGGCAGTAGTGTCGTCCCATTCCATACTACAAGCTAAATATGGGATGAATCAAAGTGGTTTGGGCTAGACTCGGTTTCCAAGACGATGATGTTGGGACTACTTTACCATTATGTTGTTATGGGTGCATGAGGGCACCTTTCAGTGTTGACACAGACCGCACATTCATGGGAAGAAAATGACACGGAACTACTTCAGGCATCCGCAAAATGCTCGCCCCAAAAACATGGACACAGTTAACTTCAAGAGGTGAAATAAAGACCTCTGGAAATTTTAGTACGCCGGTCTTAAAGATTTGGGATCCATATGCCGTCACTGAATAGAAAAGGCACCTTGGCATCGCAAGGATTTTTTTTAATTTAATGCTGAGTTTTATTTTATTGAAAATAAATCACGAGTCCCATGTTTCATTTGTAAAACGATCCATCTGGTTCGTCTCAATTAATCATTACTCACTTATTCCTTTAGTCTTGGGGGCGATTTTCACTATGTCCTTAAACTGAAACACTTCTTTCTGGTGAGACAAAAAACAACTCCATACTAATATATGTATCTTTTTTTTAATGTATGAGCAAGTTAGACAGGGTGCCAAGCTGTCCTAAACTAATACTCTAGAAACTGGGCCAGAAGAGAAAATAACCCCAACAGGCCAAATGCATGCATTCAGTTAATCAACATTCTTTTAAAAATTTTACTTTTATTTAACCAGGTAGGCCAGTTGAGAACAAGTTCTCATTTACAACTGCAACCTGGCCAAGATAAAGCAAAGCAGTGCATCAAAAACAACAGAATTACACATGGGATAAACAAAGGTACAGTCAAAATCACAATAGAAAATCGATATACAGTGTGTGCAAATGAAGTAAGGAGGTAAGACAATAAATAGGCCATAGTGGCAAAGTAATTAGCAATTAATACTGGAGTGATAGATGTGCAGATGAGGATGTCCAAGTAGAAATACTGGTGTGCAAAAAAGAGCAGAAAAAAACAAATATGGGGATGAGGTAGGTAATTGGTTGGATGGGCTATTTACAGATGGGCTGTGTATAGGTGCAGCGATCGGTAAGCTGCTCTGACAGCCAATGCTTGAAGTTAGTGAGGGAAATAAGTCTCCAACTTCAGTGATTTTTGCAATTCGTTCCAGTCATTGGCAGCAGAGAACTGGAAGGAAAGGCAGCCAACGCAGGTGTTGGCTTTGGGGATGACCAGTGAAATATACCTGCTGAAGCACGTGCTACGGGTGGGTGTTCCTATGGCGACCAGTGAGCTGAGATAAGGCGGGGCTTTACCTAGCAAAGACTTAGATGACCTGGAGCCAGTGGGTTTGGCAACGAATATGTAGCGAGGACCAGCCAATACGAGCATACAGGTCGCAGTGGTGGGTAGCATATGGGGCTTTGGTGACAAAACAGATGGCACTGTGATAGACTACATCCAGTTTGCAGAGTAGAGTGTTGGGGGCTATTTTGTAAATTACATCACCGAAGTCATGGATCGGCAGGATAGTCAGTTTTACGAGGATATGTTTGGCAGCATGAGTGAAGGAGGCTTTGTTTCGAAATAGGAAGGCAATTCTAGATTTAACTTTGGATTGGAGATGCTTAATATGAGTCTGGAAGGAGAGTTTACAGTCTAGCCAGACACCTAGGTATTTGTAGATGTCCACATATTGTAAGTCAGAACCGTCCAGAGTAGTGATGCTAGGCGGGTGGGTGGGCACGGGTAGCGATCGGTTGAAGACCATGCATTTAGTTTTACTAGCGTTTAAGAGCAGTTCTAGGACACGGAAGGGGTGTTGTATGGCATTGAAGCTCGTTTGAAGGTTTGTTAACACAGTGTCCAAAGAAGGGCCAGATGTATACAGAATGGTGTCGTCTGCGTAGAGGTGGATCAAAGAATCACCCGCAGCAAGAGCGACATCATTGATATATACAGAGAAAAGAGTCGGCCCGAGAACATTTATATATATTTTTTTTTAATCAATGGTGGTTATGATATCGTTTAGGACCTTGAGCGTGGTTGAGGTGCACCCGTGACCAGCTCGGAAACCGGAGTGCATAGCGGAGAAGGTAAGGTAGGATTCGAAATGGTCGGTGATCTATTTGTTCACTTGGCTTTCGAAGACTTTAGAAAGGCAGGGCAGGATGGATATAGGTATAACAGTTTGAGTCTAGAATGTCTCCCCATTTGAAGAGGGGGATGACCGCGGCCGCTTTCCAATCTTTAGGAATCTCAGGCGATACGAAAGAGAGGTTGAACAGACTAGTAATAGGAGTTGCGACAAGGGCGGTGGATAATTTTAGAAAGAGAAGGTCCAGATTGTCTAGCCCAGCTGACTTATAGGGATCCAGATTTTGCAGCTCTTTCAGGACATCAGCTGTCTGGATTTGGGTGAAGGAGAAGCGGGGCGGGGGGGGCTTGGGCCAGTTGCTGCGGGGGGTGCAGAGCTGTTGGCCGGGGTTGGGGTAGCCAGGTGGAAAGCGTGGCCAGACGTGGAGAAATGCTTAATGAAATTCTCGATTATCGTGGATTTATCAGTGGTGACAGTGTTTCCAAGCCTCAGTGCAGTGGGCAACTGAGAGGAGGTGCTCTTATTCTCCATGGACTTTACAGTGTCCCAAAACTTTTTGGAATTAGTGCTGCAGGACGCAAATTTCTGTTTGGAAAAGCTAGCCTTTGCTTTCCTAACTGACTGTGTATATTTATTCCTGACTTCCCTGAAAAGTTGCATATCGCGGGGACTATTCGAAGCTAGTAGTGTGCCACAGGATGTTTTTGTGCTGGTCAAGGGCAGTCAAGTCTGGAGTGAACCAAGGGCTGTATATGCTCTTAGTTCAATTTTTTTTTTTTAAGGGGCATGCTTATTTAAGATGGTGAGGAAGGCACTTTTAAAGAACAACCAGGCATCCTCTACTGACGGGATGAGGTCAATATCCTTCCAGGATACCTGGGCCAAGTCGATTAGAAAGGCCTGCTCACTGAAGTGTTTTAGGGTGCGTTTGACAGTGATGAGGGGTGGTCGTTTGACCGCGGACCCATAACGGACGCAGGCAATGAGGCAGTGATCGCTGAGATCCTGGTTGAAAACAGCAGAGGTGTATTTAGAGGGCAAGTTGGTCAGGATGATATCTATCAGGGTGCCCATGTTTATAGATTTGGGGTTGTACCTGGTAGGTTCCTTGATAATTTGTGTGAGATTGAGGGCATCTAGCTTAGATTGTAGTTTGTTGTTTTTTAGAAAGACAGTGAAAACTGACATTTACTGGTTTTGCTTCAAATCAAAGAGGACATGGAAAACATTAAAGGATATCAAAAACCGGTATAGGCCTATAATTCATGATCAAACATGTGATTAAGTATAATTTACACCTAGAAATTGATTGTATTTCTATGGTTTTCAACCTTTAAGCGAGCAGTAAGAGTGTGACTTGTCAAACTGCAGACTTCCGGTTTCTAGCAGTTATTTATCCCGGGAAAAGGGAGTTGGTTTGGGTGGGAAATCGCAGTAACCCAGTTCCCGCTATTCAACTGCAACTTGACTCTAAATCAGCAATACAGCATGCATTGTCCTGAAAACCTCTTCTACTGGTTAACCCCAGCTTAGAAACCAAGTTCCCTGCCCCAACATGTCCGAGGTTGTTTCACACTAGAGGGAGAGCCAGTGTGTGTGTGTGTGTGTGTGTGTGTGTGTGTCTGAGAGATGGAGGCACGCTCAAGGTGCTATGTTTGGTCTGTTTACTTTACCTCAGGTGTCATAGCCAACCCTGGCGTCAGCGGCAGCTTTCTAACTGCGACACGAAACCAGTCCTCGGTTTCACCAACTGACTCAAAACTCCCAGTCTTGCTACTCTCCATGGATACTCTTGGACCTCCATACACAGCTTGAAGTGAAACGGCATTTGTGTTATGAAATACACCTAAGTGTCAAATTATTAAAGGGAGAGTTCACCAAAGTTACATAGGGTTCCTTACCCTGCAGGCCAGCAATTTTGCCGTAACACTACACAACTAATTCAAATTATCAAAGATTGATGATTGGTTGATTATCTTAATCAGCTGTGAAGCGCTAGGGCAAAAACAAAAACGTGCACCCCTTGGGGTCCCTAGCAATTCATGCTTTGGTTTAGTTTCCCTGGCACTGTTTCCACATGCTATCGTTTAAGAATTTGTGGCACAAATCCCATTCACGTTATGGAACCGATTAGCAAAGACACCAATATGTCATTTTGGTGAACTATCCTTTTAACTCACTGTCTCAAAGAAAATCTCCATCATGCGAGTCCTCTTCTCCTCAAGACTGAGACCTTTTTTTTTGGACTGCAAAACAAAAATACAGAAGAAATAAAATAAGTCAGCTGTAATGTGGCAATCTGTAATTGGTAAATACATTGACTTTCACAAATTCTTCAAGAATCAATGAATGAATTAACTTTTAAATGCCTCATGATCCTAGTTCAACTGTCATACACCATCATAACCACAAATATAACTTAAAAAAAAAAAATGTATAGCCTCAAAACATGGATAAAACTATAAAATGTTAATCTCATGGATGGTCAGTCCTTGCATCCGACGTCTGAAGTGGCCATACAGCATTTAGTGAGATGCTGCAGACTTCAAGGCTTTCATACTTCTTGCGCTTAGCTGAGCCGAGCTATTGCATAGGAAGTGAGTTTGTTTATACAGGACCTCCCGTTAACCGATCATGTCAATTCGGAGCCCTCCACATTATTACAACATTTTAGAGGCACACGGCGATGTGGTACAGCTTGATTTGCCCTCTTCAAGCCTCCACAAATTGCATCATACCTTCCATACGAAGCATCTGACCACAATTTCGGATCAAACATAAATTGTCTTTTAGTCTACATCTCTCCATCCCTCAGCTATTTACCACAACAGAGGTGGGGTTGACATCTCCCCCCCTCGTTTAAAACATAATGTGCCTCTGGATATATTAGTGGCAATGAAGCTTTGCAGACTTTCGCTGAGGGGTCGTGGCAAGCGGCTTATTTATACACTGGCAGACAAGCTCGAAGGAGCATGTGAAGGTAAATAAACGCCAACCACATGACACAGTCCTAGCTAGCACATGGACGTAACTGGTTATTTTGTGTTGTTGCACAGACATGCCAAGCTAGCATACATGCTAGTTAGCTTTAGGTAAGTGTGCTAGCAAGTTATACTTAGCAAGAGTTCAACCAAAGCTTCTTCAACTGGCTATCTAGCTATGCCATTTAGCCAGTGTGCAATTGACTGGGAGCAAGGGTGTTGACTGTAAAAAGGTCGAACTAACTTACCATTTTTGCAATGTAAATAACCTTCACGGACTGAGTTTCTCCGGCTTCAGTGATACAGTGCAAGCAATGAGTTTCCCGCGGTAATTCAAGGGTTGTCAACAAGACAAGGGGGAGCGGGATATTAAACTCACCTCTCATACCCTGGCGCCATCTGCTGTCAGTTTAGGAGAGCTACAGTCCTACACGGTACAGTCCTACACGGTACAGTACACGGTATAGCCTACTATGCAGTCCCTCCACGATTCTGAGATCGCATAATTCAACCAAACCGCGCATATTATGCGAGAGCTCGCCATTTTCACCAATTCCCGCACTTTCAGCGCATAAAAGGGTTCAATCAAAAGCGGGTTCGTAATTTTGACCAATTACTGCACTGTTACCATGGAAAATGGCCCAATCCAACCACACGTCAAAGTTTTTTCCCCCTAACCTGTCAGCACATTCACGTGCGAAGATGATGGGTGATTATTGATGGCTGACAGGCAGTACAATGAAAAAAAAAGCAGACAGTGCGAAACAATTTCCAAATGTTTTTGGAAACTAGAGAAAGTCGACAAGCAACAGTCACTTGAAATCAGCAAAGCATATGAGAATGTTAGAAAGAGTTCCCACAGCAGCGACAAATCACCATGACTGAAGTGGTAGCAGGGAAGACTGGCAAGCGTTTTCCTCAAACTTTTACTCCGCTAACCTTGGCTTTAGTAGGGTGGTCGGCACTCTGCTCTCCCCAGTCTGTCTATGGAGAGCGCTGCTCAAAGCGCTGAGTGCAATTTGTCAGCTTTGCCGTTTTAAACTCTGTAAAACCTAATACGGATCACGAAGGCACAATCTTTCTGGGTTTTTTAGAAATGTAATCAACCACAACTCTATTTTTCCGTGTTCTGTGTCTCCCTTACGACCCTTTCAGGGAAAAACAAAAAAAAATCACAATCAAGAATTTTGAAGACAACTTATTAGAAAGAAATATCGATCCTCAAATTGAAAGTGATTGATCAGCTTTAAATCTATTTGGGGCTTTTTAAGAGAGAGGGAGAGAGAGTCAGTAGGAATGAGTGGTGCATCTCGTGTTGATAGCAAACCCCAAGCCTGATGGAGAGGAGAGGATTATGACAGAGCTGTTTGTTCAGAAAAATAAACAGAATTGAGCACTTTAGATGTTTAATTGTTTTTGTATGATGTATTCTGCTTAATCACATGTGACTTTTGTTGCTTTGTGAAATTAACGTGAAAAAAACACATTTAAAAAAAAACAAAAAAAACATCGCTAAATGAAATTCAGAAAAGCTGCCGCAAAAATGAAGCATTTTTGGCTGCAGAAATCCCCAAAATGTTGCGAAATCCTGGAGGGACTGACTATGGTTATGATCAGTGATGTAGTGGTGGGAACAAAAGGTGGCGAGTAAACTCTGATTGCAGGTCGCGGTGAACGCTCCCAAAACTTTCAATGCATTTTCTGCAAAAGGTGGGTGCTATGCCCAAGTGCTCAAATTGATTTTGTCCCCCACACCAAACGCGATCACGACAGGTTGAAATATCAAAATAAACTCAACCAATTATATTAATTTGAGGACAGGTCGAAAAGTATTAAACATGGTAATTTGGCCTATTTAGATAGATAGCTTGCTGTTGCTAATTTGTCCTGGGATATACATATTGAGTTGTTATTTTACCTGAAATGCACAAGGTCCTCTACTCCGACAAATAATCCACACATAAAACTGTGAATCGTTTGTAGTCATCTCTCTTCCTTCCAGGCCTTTTCTTCTCTTGACTTTATATTGCGATTGGCAACTTTCATAAATTAGGTACATTAAGACCACTGACCTCGTCTTTCAGTCACCCACATGGGTATAACCAATGAGGAGATGGCACGTGGGTACCTGCTTCTATAAACCAATGAGGAGATGGGAGAGGCAGGACTTGCAGCGCGATCTGTGTCAGAAAAAGAATTGATTTATATTTTAGCCCTTGGCAACGCAGACGCTCGTTGGTGCAATAATTGAATAACAGATTTCAAAATGTATTTTGCAACGCAAGCGGTGTGGTCAGCCTGTTACACAGAACCCAAACCGGCTGTGCACATGCGCCATCGTGCATACATTTATTTTGTCCCCCTACACCAAACGCGATCATGACACGCAGGTTAAAATATCAAAACAATCTCTGAACCAATCACATTAATTTGGGAACAGGTCGAAAAGCATTAAACATTTATGGCAATTTAGCTAGTTAGCTTGCAGTTGCTAGCTAATTTGTCCTATTTAGCTAGCTTGCTGTTGCTAGCTAATTTGTCCTATTTAGCTAGCTTGCTGTTGCTAGCTAATTTGTCCTGGGATATTAACATTGAGTTGTTATTTTACCTGAAATGCACAAGGTCCTCTACTCCGACAATTAATCCACACATAAAACGGTCAACCGAATTCTTTCTAATCATCTCTCCTCCTTCCAGGCTTTTTCATCTTTGAACTTATATGGTGATTGGCATCTAAACTTTCATAGTATTACTACACCGACCGGCAACACAGTTCGTCTTTCAATCACCCACGTGGGTATAACCAATGAGGAGATGGCACATGGGTACCTGCTTCTATAAACCAATGAGGAGATGGCACATGGGTACCTGCTTCTATAAACCAATGAGGAGATGGGAGAGGCAGGACTTGCAGCACGATCTGTGTCAGAAATAGAAAGGAGTTCTATTTTAGCCCTTGGCAACACAGACGCTCGTTGACGCGCACGAGCAGTGTGGTGCAATAATTGAATAACATTTATTTTGCAACGGGAGCGGTGTGGTCAGCCTATTAGCGCCTGGCAACGCAGATGCTCGTTGGTGTGTGTCTGCATAAATGTATTTTGCAAGGCTCACGCATGCGATGCGCATGGGCTTGTCCGGTTTGGTGTTAAAAAAATGGCATGGTGTTAAAAAAAGGTGAGTTTACCCTCCACTACCCAGTGTTTCCCAAGCTCTGTCCCGGGGCCCCCCCTGGGTGCACATTTTGGGTTTTTTCCCCTCTTGCACTACACAGCTGATTCAAAAAATCAATTCATCATCAAGCGTTGATTATTTGAATCAGATAGATAGTGTTGTGGTAGGGCAAAAATCAAAACGTGCACCAGGACCAAGTTTGGGTCACCCTGCACTTCACCACTGCCAAGAAACCCTGGATTGCTGTTGCTATGTATTGGCGAATGATAGGCTTTGAAGCCACCGTTCGGCTATATTGGTACTCCTCAGAAGAAGCAGTCCTCAATTAAATCTTTTTTCAAGAACAAAATTGTTTCAAAGATTTGTATATAATGAGATGCTCATGTCTCCGCCCTAACAATGTGGTGAGTTCACCATTTTCAATGAACAAATAAGGTTTTATATGTAAGATGGTTAAATAAAGATAAAAAATATTGATTATTATTTGTGCCCTGGTCCTATAAGAGTTCTTTGTCACTTCCCACGAGCCAGGTTGTGACGACAACTCACTCATTCTTATGTTTAATAAATGTATAGTGTGTGTGGCAGGCTTACAATGATGGCAAAAAACTACATTTGAGAGTGCGCTGACCCTGGTGCTAGAGCTGGAGGTTGAATGTTTGAAGGGGGTATGGGACTATAAAAAGTTTGGGAACCACTGCTCTAAAGTAATAGCAAAGTGTCTTTGTACCAGGAGTGTGTAGATGGAATATAAATAAAAAGGTTAGGATTCTTCCGACTGGACAATTCCCCAGTGAGAAGATTTTACCAGAGGCTCCAAGAAAAGTCTACAGAAATAGCTTTGTTTGTTATTGATGCCTTCTTGATTACATAAGTGTTTCTTCATTGAAGTTTCTCATCTACAGGCTATTTCTTTCTCATTCATAGAAATGGATTCACAAAACACTTTGTTCAGGAATGCAATACTTTATTTCTGTGCTGTACACAAAGAGCAAATAAACATAAATTGCGGAATGGTCAAACTTGAGGAAATGTTCTCACACACTGCAAGCATATTAGGACTTTGGGAAATCTGACTTTAAATATGAATGTTCCGATACAATGAAAGGGAATAGCACTGCAATTTTTAACTGGGTGTTGTGTGAAGTTGGAATGTATGACGTTCATAACACTTGCAACAATACACAATTTTCAAAAACATTTTACATACACATTTTGGGGGTGGAATGGAACAGCACAGTCATTGCAATGCCACTAAAACGTAGTTTCTGTACAAAATGTTCAAATTGCATATCACACTTGCTGCATTACTGAGAGCTAAACATACAGAATATGGGCACTTCTTCCACTTGGCATCAGGGTATCAACATGGACGAGGACAACAAAAAAACTTAAGGACAAATACAAAATGGCTGCCTGAAACTATGTACTTGAAAGTAATGAATTGAGTCAAGTGCTTTCTGATCTAAATTATTCAAAACAGACGCATGAAGAAAAAAAAAATGAGAGCATTTTTAAGGCTGAACCTATTAAGATGTAGGCTAATTACCCCTTTGAACTGAGCACAGTTTATTCACACAGATTACATCTCGACTGTTAAGCCATTGTATGTTTTTTAGATAAACTGTCAGCTACAGTATCAGAATACTACACCTGAGTAGTATCAATAGTTGTGACAACAGACAAAAGGGCACAACAATTGAGGATGGGAGGTAAGAGATGACAGGTTTGTAAAATCAGTTTCAATATTGTCGTTATTGTTTCTAACAGCTCTACAATGACCTACAGTGCAGAGTAGCAAGAATACCACATGTATAACTACATTTTTCATTTCCAGGACTAATTGAAAGTGAACTAAACATCCCAGAATGCTTTGAGCCATCATAAGTGGTATCATAAATAGTTTAATGTTAAGTGACTCTTATTGTATTTTACACCGCGCGTGCGCGCGCACACACACACGCACACACACACACTATTTTGCATTGAGAAACAATACCTAGTCTGTTATTATTGTGGACGAGAAGCAAAGTGTAAAACCACTGGATAAGATAGTATATCATACATTGAGCAGTATGTGAATTCCTAATTGTTAATATATGTAAATATCAAGTGGTGGTGTGTAGATTGAAAAAAGCACTCCCACGAAGAACTATCTGCTAAGCAGAATGTAACAATTGGGCAATGTCACAAAATGTGTCATCCGATACCAAACTTCGATAGCTTCCTGTAGCTTCGATAGCTTCTTTGACAAACGTTTTGCATATGTTGGTGAATGATTTACAAATGTTTGTGGGAAGGTTTTTGGACAGCGTTGCATGCACTTGTTATAAATACCATGCTTTAAAAATACCCAGATTATATTTTAGGTCCTATATGTATGAAATTGAACAGGTGAGGTGGGTAGAGAACTCATTTTCACTGAGAACATTTGACTAGAAGCTACTTTAGCCGGAGATTACTTTGTGGTGATCATTGATGCCAAATAATCATGGGATGCCAAGAAAGTGAAACAATCTAATTCATTAAAATTGGGGAATGAGACATATTTTTGGTGCTAGTCTGTGATCAAAGTCCAGGCACTTTATTTTAGATTTTTACAACCTTTCAATCTCACTTCCAAACACATTGGTGACTGTCGACTAATATTAGCAACAACCTCCATACTTGAATGATAAACCTTAATTTCCAGTTTTACAAGTGCCATGTCACAACAATAAATAACGAAAGGAAGAATTGGTCCAACCTAACCATGATACCCAGTTATCATTTCTCATCGTCCCAACAAGGATCAAGGACCTTTAAACAAAAGCGATGTATTGTATATCAGCTCTGGGGTGAAGTTTCCCCTAAGTTCAGATCTAGGATCAGCTTCCACTCCACCAATCATAACCTAAACTATTGGTGGGGAAAATGCTAAACTGACCCAAGACCAGCATCTAGGGGCAACTTCACCCTACTACTTCTGTATATCACATTAGGGGCAGGGACAGAAACTAGTCGAATAAATCTCCATCCTCCAATCCATGGAGATCTCAATCATAGTCCCTCCCACCTACATCACATCACCAATTCTCTTCCTCTTCCCCATGGCCGACAGTAGAAAAAGTTTGAGAAAATGCAGGGTTGCTCTTGTGGAGGGCAAGCTTAAAGGTCAGAGGTCACGAAGGAGGCTACAGAGGCACATGTCAGGGTGAACGGTTAGAGAGAGGTTCTGTATGGCACGGTGATGGATGGCGGGATTGAATTAGTGGGGGAAGTGAATGACTGAAAATCCACCCATTTACTCCGTACTGAGGATGGTGTGTGTGTGCAAGTCTTCGTGTGTGTACACTTAAGTGTGCAAGGGCTACTGCAGGTAACGGTAGACTTTGAAGCAGTGGTTCCCAGAGTCAGCCACCACCACGTGGCCATCAGAGGTGAGGGCCAGGCCCTGGGGACCGTAGAGAGGGTCTGCCGATGTGTTGATGTAGGAGAGGAATGAACCACTGCCATCAAACACCTGAGAGAGAGATTAGTGGTATTCCAAATTTAACTGACTACTCTAGATGCAAATATAATAAATCTAATCAAAATATTTGATAATAAAATTATACTTTAAAGTGCATTCTAGAGGACAGTGTTTTTCTTTCTCATTTACAGTTTAGTTAACACAAAAACAAGGTCTCCCACTTTCCTGTCCTTGGTCTCACTTCCATGCTCTTTGGCCTCACCTGTATTCGGCTATTGCCCCAGTCTGCCACGATGATGTTGCCGTTGATGTCCACCGCTACCCCCGTAGGGGCGTTGAACTGGCCGTTCCCCTCCCCGTTGGAACCAAACTTCAGAATAAACTCCCCCTCGGGGTTGAACACCTGCAGAAAGGTACACAATCCCTTTTTATATAAAGAAAAAGTACATATAATTTGGTTCGGTGGGTGCCATTTTGCCATGAGGTCGCCTAGGCAGAGAGCTCCTGCACATTTTGTAAATATTTAATTCATACATGTTTTTTGTTGGAATCTTTTTTCTTTATTTTTGGTTTTGAATAGCGAAATGTTTATAGATTAAATCTGTATTAAGTATATTTGTTTCCTGCCCATGAATTCATTGCAAATCAGCGGTCTCATGATTGCTAACAATGCTACCAGACTAGCTAGCTAACGTTTGTGTATTTAGATTTGAAAACTCCCAACTTATTGTTGTTGTTATTTCTACAGTCTTATGACCCAATGAGGAAGACTAATGCATGACGAGCTGGCAGTGACGTCATCTCAGGCGGTTTCCTCCTAAGTTATGAGCGGCCTGTCATCATAATATCTTTAGTGAATGGAGACTAGAGAGCTCGAAAACAAACTTCTTCTCTTTCTACACTACAAGACCAGAGAGTCAACGGAGAAAATCTCAGTCAGATGGCGGGGAAGGGGGACGACGACAAGGCACCAGTGAGATGCCTTCAATGGAGAGTGAACTGTGCTGTCTGCCTGCCAGTCTCCGGAGGACCTGCTCATCTCCCCCATTGACCTCCTTTCTCTGTTCAAGCCATGTGGAAATCTTGATTGTCACTCCATCTGTTGGAGGCTGTAAACACTCAACTTTCAACACTGTCTAAAAATTATTGTTCCTGATCTACACTCATATAGCTGTTTTATTTTATTGTTTTGTAGCCTTGTCGTTTGAATTTCAAATGTTGAACAATGCTGAAAACAATGTTGAATTGAGCTTAACCAAGTTTAGATTTTCTCCCCCCAAGACAATGGGTCGTACAAATGGCTTGACACCTAGGGGTGATACCATGTGACCTAGCATGACTGTTCTGCTCCCCTATCTCTTACCCTCTTTACTCTGGACCTCCATCACCAGCAGGCCGACCATAGGTCCTGGACCTTTGCTTTTAATGGCCAGAACTGGTAACTGATAATTTAGGGAAAAAGTTTATTTTAGGTTATAATACCTGTAATCCAGTACAGACATTGGGAAGGAAGTGCCCATGCACTAAATAGGCTTAGAAGAAGAGTTAGTCTCAGAAGAAAACATAAGACTTAAAAGAACTAGCGTAGCCTGAACGGTACACGTAAGCTAACAGTCTTCAACCCAACCCCTCTGAATCGGAGAGGTGCGTGGGGCTGCCATAATCGACATCCACGTCTTCGACACCCTGGGAACAGTGGGTAAACTGTCTTGCTCAAGGGCAGAATGGCAGATTTTAAGGAGAAGACAATTAGAGCACAGCGTCTGCAACTCAAGCAAGGAGCCAACAGAAAAGAGCAACAAGCATAAGGACACCAACCCAGTGTAGGTTCCGTCCCTCTCTTCGCCCCAACCCGGGCTCGAACCAGGGACCCTTGCACACATCAACAACTGACACCCACGAAGGATCGTTACCCATCGCGCCACAAAAGCCGCGGCCCTTGCAACGCAAGGGGAAACCCTACTTCAAGTCTCAGAGCGAGTGACGTCACCGATTGAAACGCTATTAGCGCGCACCACCGCTAACTAACTAGCCATTTCACATCGGTTACACCAGGACCAAAGGAGCAACCTGATGGAGGAACCCCAATTCAACAAGACTGGACACACAGCCATCTTCTTTCTTTGTTCTCGGCCATGCAGCCATCAAGAAGCCACAATAGACTTTGATCACAGACTGAGTACAACATCATTTAATATTCAGGATCTCAAGGTCTTCAGTTGTTGTCTTCCAATCTATTTCCTACCTTTTCATGATCATTCTCATTTTGTTAAATATATTGATTAGTATTATTAAATGTTGATTGTATAAAGAAATTGTGTTTGTCTTGGTGTTCTGGTAAAGAACTGTCTTGACGTGACTACCATTAATGCAATGATGGTTATTTTATCAAATCAATTAACTATGTTTAATTATTACGATGATTAAATTAATTATGTAACAATTAACCTGTCTGGGCTAGGGGGCAGTATTTTCACGGCCGGATGGAAAACGTACCCAATTTAACCTGTCTGGGATAGGTGGCACTATTTTCACGGCCGGATAAAAAACATACCCGATTTAAACTGGTTACTACTCTTGCCCAGAAACGAGAACATGCATATTATTAGTAGATTTGGATAGAAAACACTCTGAAGTTTCTAAAACTGTTTGAATGGTGTCTGTGAGTATAACAGAACTCATATGGCAGGCAAAAACCAGAGAAGATTCCAAGCAAGAAGTGGCCTGTCTGCAAATTTTTTTTCCTTCTGTTGCTTTTTGTGACATATATGCTTGCTTTGAAAATGGCTGTGTGATTATTTTTTGCTGGGAACTCTCCAAACATAATCAATTGTTTTGCTTTCGCTGTAAAGCCTTTTTTCGGACATCGGACAATGTGGTTGGATTAACGAGAGTTATCTTTCAAATGGTGTAAAATAGTCGTATGGTTGAAAAATTGAAATGGCATTTTTCAGTTATTTGTATTTCGCGCCACGTTCTTCCATTGGATATTTGACGAGGCGTTCCGCTAGCGGAACGTCTAGATACAAGAGGTTTTAAAGAGGTTACTACTCTGGCCCAGAAACTAGAATATGCATATTATTAGTAGATTTGGATAGAAAACACGGAAGTTTCTAAAACTGTTTGAATGGTGTCTGTGAGTACAACAGAACTCATATGGCAGGCAAAAACCGGAGAAAATTTCAACCAGGAAGTGCAAGGTCTGAGAACTGTAGTTCTACTTTTGAATCCCTAGAGAAACTACAAATACTTAGGGGTCACGTTGCACTTCCTAAGGCTTCCATTGGCTGTCAAAAGCCCTCCGAAAGTTGTTTCATACGTATCCAGTAACCGGGCAGAATATAGGAGCTCAGTTACTGAGTGGACTGCTGGAGGACAAAGAGATTGGAAATGCGTGGTCACGTGAGCGCGCCTTTCCTTATTTTTCTTCTGAAATGAATACGCTATTGTCCGGTTGGAATATTATCGCTTTTCTACGAGAAAAATACCATAAAGATTCATTTTAAACAGCGTTTGACATGCTTCTAAGTACGGTAATGGAACTTTTTGACTTTTTGTCTCTCATTCTGCGCTCGCGCGTTACCCTTTGGATAGTGACCTGAACGCACGAACAAAACGGGAGGTATTTGTACATAAATATGGATTATTTCGAACAAAAACATCATTTTTTGTGGAAGTAGCAGTCCTGGGAGTGCATTCTGACGAAGATCAGCAAAGGTAATAGAATTAGTATTAGAAATATTGTGAGTTTAGTTTGCCCCGAACTTGGCGGGTGTCTGAATAGCTTGCCGTGATGGCTGAGCTATGTACTCAGAATATTGAAAAAATGTGCTTTCGCCGAAAAGCTATTTTAAAATCAGACACAGCGTTTGCATCCAGGAGTAGTCCATCTATAATTCTTAAAATAATTGTTATGTATTTTGTCAACGTTTATGCTGAGTATCTCTGTAATATATTTGCTCATTCACCGGTAGTTCTGGAGGCTAAACATTTTCTGAACGTCACGCGCCAATGTAAAATGCTGTTTTTGGATATAAATATGAACTTTATCGAACAAAACATACATGTATTGTGTAACATAATGTCCTAGGAGTGTCATCTGATGAAGATCGTCAAAGGTTAGTGCTTCATTTAGCTGTGTTTTGGGTTTTATTGACATATATGCTTGTTTGGCAAATGGCTGTGATTATTTTGGTCTATGTACTCTCCTAACATAATCTAATGTTTTGCTTTCGCTGTAAAGCCTTTTTGAAATCAGACAATGTGGTTAGATTAACGAGAGTCTTATCTTTAAAATGGTGTAAAATAGTTGATTGTTTGAGAAATTGAAATTAGATTTTTGCTGTTTTGAATTTCGCACCATGCTATCTTGTCAAGCAATCCCGTTAACGGGTCCTATCTCGAAAGGGTCCCCAACAGGTTAACTCATTAGCAATCTTGGGGCACCACGGAAAACGTTTGGTTAATGAGTTACCGTTTCCCGAATTAACTCAATATCAGAATATATCGTTATCTTAGTCATCCATTAATTATTATTATCTCATCAGTCTCATTCTGAACATTGCATAATCTGTTAAATCTGCACGAACCCTAGTCTACAGTCGTGGCCAAAAGTTTTGAGAATGGCACATATTAAATTTCACAGTCTGCTGCCTCAGTTTGTATGATGGCAATTTGCATATACTCCAGAATGTTATGAAGAGTGATCAGATTAATTGCAATTAATTGCAAAGTCCCCTTTGCCATGCAAATTACTGAATCCCCCCCCCAAAAAAAATCCACTGCATTTCAGCCCTGCCACAAAAGGACCAGCTGACATGTCAGTGATTCTCTCGTCAACACAGGTGTGAGTGTTGACGAGGACAAGGCTGGAGATCACTCTGTCATGCTGATTGAGTTCGAATAACAGACTGGAAGCTTCAAATGAAGGGTGGTGCTTGGAATCATTGTTCTTCCTCTGTCAATCATGGTTACCTGCAAGGAAACACGTGCCGTCATCATTGCTTTGCACAAAAAGTGCTTCACAGGCAAGGATATTGCTGCCAGTAAGATTGCACCTAAATCAACCATTTATCAGATCATCAAGAACTTCAAGGAGAGCGATTCAATTGTTGTGAACAAGGCTTCAGGGCGCCCAAGAAAGTCCAGCAAGCACCAGGACCGTCTCCTAAAGTTGATTCAGCTGCGGGATCGGCTCCATCAGTACATAGCTTGCTCAGGAATGGCAGCAGGCAGGTGTGAGTGCATCTGCACGCACAGTGAGGCGAAGACTTTTGGAGGATGGCCTGGTGTCAAGAAGGGCAGCAAAGAAGCCACTTCTCTCCAGGAAAAACATCAGGACAGACTAATATTCTGCAAAAGGTACAAGGATTGGACTGCTGAGGACTGGGGTAAAGTCATTTTCTCTGATGAATCCCCTTTCCGATTGTTTGGGGCATCTGGAAAAAAAGCTTGTCCGGAGAAGACAAGGTGAGCACTACCATCAGTCCTGTGTCATGCCAACAGTGAAGCATCCTGAGACCATTCATGTGTGGGGTTGCTTCTCAGCCAAGGGAGTGGGCTCATTCACAATTTTGCCTAAGAACACAGCCATGAATAAAGAATGGTACCAACATATCCTCCGAGAGCAACTTCTTCCAACCATCCAGGAACAGTTTGACGCACCTTGCCATACGGCAAAAGTGATATCTAAGTGGCTCAGGGAACAAAACATCGATATTTTGGGGTCCATGGCCAGGAAGCTCCCCAGACCTTAATCCCATTGAGAACTTGTGGTCAATCCTCAAGAGGCGGGTGGACAAACAAAAACCCACAAATACTGACAAACTTCAAGCATTGATTATGCAAGAATGGGCTGCCATCAGTCAGGATGTGGCCCAGAAGTTATTTGACAGCATGCCAGGGTGGATTGCTGAGGTCTTGAAAAAGAAGGGTCAACACTGCAAATATTGACTCTGCATCAACTTCATGTAATTGTCAATAAAAGCCTTTGACACTTATGAAATGCTTGTAATTATACTTAAGTATTCCATAGTAACATCTGACAATAATATCTAAAGACACTGAAGCAGCAAACTTTGAAAATTAATATTTGTGTCATTCTCAAAACTTTTGGCCACGAATGTACATGACTAAGTGATACACAAATTGGCTTAATTATTTATTTACTAACTAACTAACTAACTAATCACACAGCATTGCATAAACACACAGGATAGATTATACATTGATTACTACATAATGCAATGAAAAGCCCCTAGTGGACTAACCCGATATGATGGCTGGTTACCCAATGAATGTGGTGAGGAAAGAAAGAGCAGGAGAAGGAGAGAAAAGAATTCAACCATCGTACATACACTTGAATAATACGCTCATCGTAAATATGGATATTTGACACCCTAACAACCGCTCATTCGGATTTAGAAATGCAATGTACATATTTACACTTGTATGTCTTTGTTGAACTCGCCCGATCAGTCTGTGGCGAATAGTTCGACAGAAAGTCTCTGGTTGTGTAAGTCTCTGGTTGTCCACCAGAGGTCACCATGTCCTTAGTAGTTGTAGTAGGTTTCCTTTGTTCTGGAAGTGTCTGTTAGAATGGAAACATCAGACGTACCAATGGTTGTTTGATAGGGCAATGTTATTTTCTCGTCTTTGGTCGAGTTTCCTAGACTACGTTACATGCAGAGCTGCAGGCGGTGCATGTCTAGTCTTCTTCTTTGTTGAGTTTGAGGATCTTAACATTTTCTCTTTCTGGTAGAGTCTAACCATTTTACACGTGTAGCCACAGCTCCACGCTTTCTGGTCTAGTAATTTTAAACCATTTGTGACGTCCGGCTTACCGTCCGTATACTGGTCCAATGTAAATTTCATTAGGAGTCCTTTTATAAGTGTTCCATCCATTTGCATAATGCCTGTGCCTGTACTCACATGGGGTTGGTTACTGACTGGGTAAAACTTTACATGAAAACAATTCTGATTTAGAAGGCTAAAATCACATTTCATCTTCTCACAAATAGTTTCATATTTAATCATATACGTTTTACAACATTTAGATGTAACTGACAAATACATTGTAAAAGCTCTTAAAGTCACAATGTTTACGTTATAACGTATTTAATGATATCACAGAACAATAACTTATCTGACATGATTGTTCTTTAAGTCCCTTCTGACCATTTCCCACATTTACGTTAGAAATATTGTTTCAATGTCCAATCTTTTGATGTTAAAGTATTTAGGCCAGAGTCTCTCTCTACACACAAAGGATTTGTAACTCAATACTACAGAGCAGATGTGAGGGTTTCTGCCAGGTATTTACGATCTGGTTGTTAAGTCATAAAACTCTTGTGGAAGAGAGAGAAAGGGGGTCTGGCTGTCTGTCAGCCCTGTTATTGGTAAAATAACTCATGAACCAGGTCTTCTTGAATACAATTTTTGTCCAATACTGGACTGGTGCTTCGTTAATAATCTCATAGTAATAAGAGTACACACTATCTTACAACTTTTTCAAGTGCTTTGAGAATTGTTGTAATGAAAAGTGCTAGAGAAGTTGAATAAATTATTCATTATTATATCCCGTTTTCAGAAAGGTGGACATCATTTTTCAGAAGGGTACACATCCTTAAAAAAAGTTACTTTTTTCAGAAAGGTACAAACTTTTTATGGGAAAATAGACAAACTTTTTTCACAAGGGTACATATAATTTGTAATTGATGAGATGGTCTTACCTTCACAGAATGATTATGGAAGTCTGTAACAATTATCTCATTGTTATGGTTGACTGCTGCAAAGTGAGGACCTGGATCAAACAGAGAGATAGGAGCAAGGTTAAATGCATGTACTATACCAATGTAAACAACGAAACAGAGGAAAGTGGAGATGGCTTGCGGTGATGGCAGAGACATGAGCATTGTCATAGCCTACTCTGGACTACCGATGAGTAGTGAGCTTTTTGGCACCAGGGAATCACCCAAGTGGGTGCTACTTGTTTGTATGGAGGAATGGCTACAAAAGTAAAGCGGCTACGCTACGGACGGCTGGGGACGTTGAGGTGCGCTGCTAAACGGCTCCGGACCTGTCTGGCCCTGACCCACATCCCTGTGATGCTGCCTCCCACCACTCAAGCCATTGTTTGATATTATCAAGACCAACTGCTTCAGCTCCCATCCTGACTTCCTGATTTACTGTTTTTGTTTCCTTGTTTAATTACATTTGTGCTGTATACATAATTCAACTTTAAGCTGGCATACCACGGCCTACATGTACATGTAATACAACTACTACTACTACTACTACTAAAGACACTGCTAACAATGTATCATTTAATGTGTTATGTTTATGAAAGACATGCCAAAACACGCCTGCTAAAACACATGTAGAAACTGATTCCACTGTTTGTATTTTATTCTGTTAAACTGTAAACAAATATCATAAACTATAATCATAAACACATTTTTAAATGAAAAGACATGTATTTAACTGAAATGGAAAGCTATAGGGATTGGACTGCTGGGGTAAGTTGAGCCACCCTTGTTTCTAGGAAACAATAAACAACATTTATAATTTGAACAAATATTTAAGAAGGGTTATCATTTCATGGAGTCTGTAAAGGAAGAAACCATATGGAAAGAGTGGTCCCATTTCTTTATTTGTGTAATTTTTTTTACAAAAAAAGCGGTCGTAATTGTGTTTGGGAAATAAAGAGACATGGTTTTAAAAAGGTACTTGTAATATGTGACCCATTTCAGGAAACTATGCATATGTCGCGGGTCACTACTTCACACGGGAGCCATTTGAATTTATTTTTTTAATCTAGAACATGCCTTCTGGAACATGTGAACTTTCATGTGCCTTAATAACAAACTTGTATGCCATCTATAAATACAAATAAAATAGTTAAAATGACGAGTCTAGTTGGTTTAGCCACAGAAAAAGTTAGCAACCTTCCCGCTAACCATGATTGGCTGAGATAATGAGTGGGCTGGACATGCCGAGAGATGAGTTCGGATTGGTCTGCCATATAGCACGCTTCTGTCTATTTGATCTGGTTAGAATGTGTAGGTAATCCTGTCTAATTGTTATGCGTCTGTGTGTAGTTGGTGAGATGAGTCAGGCGCAGGACAGCAGATATGAATAATGAAAGCAATTTACTCAATAAATTCACAATACACGTAGTATAAATACAAGGCCACACAATACGGACCGCAATACAATAAACAATTACTCACAAACAAACATGGGGGAACAGAGGGTTAAATAATGAACAAGTGATTGGAGAATTGAAACCAGGTGTGTAAGACAAAGACAAAACAAATGGAAAATGAAAAGTGGATTGGCGATGGCTAGAAGGCCGGTGACGTCGACCGTGGAACGCCACCCAAACAAGGAGAGGGACCGACTTCGACAGAAGTCGTGACAGTAAGGTGGCTTTTAAAAATATTATATTACTTAGAACTGCATAAGTGTTGATCTCCACTTTCTGGAGGACCGAGTTTTGAAATCAGTGGAATTAGAGTATGATAGCTAAGGAGATGGAGAAAACACCTGTCTCCGGATAACATCTTCAAACTATGAGCAACCATGGCATCCGTGAGAGGGAAAAGTTTACAACCATGATGTATACGGGTAAAATGGTCTAGCTAGCTACATTTTCAGATATTACTTGTTACTAATTTCGACAAAGTCGTTTTCATTTCAAGTTAAAGTGTACTGTTAAATTGTTAAACAGCCTAACCAGCTCTCCTAGGGCTTGTAAAATGGTCAGAGTTGGGTGTTCTCATTTGTGTCTGGAAGTAGCTAGCAAGCTAGACAATGTTAGCCAGTTAGCTTGGATGCTTGACTGCCGTTGTGAGGTCAGAACGCTCAGATTAACCCTACTCGTCGGCCAGAGCGTCCAGTGTGCGCTCTGAACGCTTCGAGAGCGAAACGCTCTGAATTTAAGAATGGGCAATCTGACAGAACAGTTGCAGTCACCAACGCTCTGGATAACATAAAAACAGCCTAACCAGCTCTGCTAGGGCAAGTAATATTCAGTGAGCTGTTCTCTCATTTTGAAGTAGCTAGCAAGTTAGCTTGACTGCTGTTGTTGTTAGTACAGAACGCTCGGATCAACCCTTAAAGAGATGGGTTGGGCTAAAGCTTAAGAGGGTGTGAACGATGCTGAATGGGTGTAGACAATGAAGAGCTCTCCAGTTGGTACCAAAACATTCAAAGGCCATTTTCTCAAAAGTGAGGTAACAAGTTTATCAAATTTAAAAGCAGAATTACTTTCCCATTGTTCCTCAAATGCAGTGTATGATATACAATTTTTTTTTTTTAGCTCTGTCTCTCTGCTTTTATCCAATGTAAAAAAAATAAAAACATTTGAAATTTTGCTACATAAGACTGAATGAATCAAGGTGGTCGGTCAAATATTTCATTTAGTACAGAAAATGTGTAGGCGGCTTAACTTACCCTGTCCCACGGTTCAACAAGTGCCAAGAGACTACTTTTCAAAACTGTAATGCTTACTTTAATTCTGATCATTTCCAGGGATACACAACATCCTGAAATATATGTCGATATTTTTGTTAGGAAGAATACTATATTTCCCTTGACGGAGTGATGATTTTAAAATTTTATTTGTCACATGCGCCGAATAATTCACCTTAAAGTGAAATGCTTACTTACAAGCCCTTAACGAACAATGCAGTTTTACAAAAAAAATAAAAATAAAATAAAGTAACAATTAAAGAGGAGCAGTAAAATAACAATAGCAAGGCTATATACAGGGGGTACTGGTACAGAGTCAATGTGCAGGTGCACCAGCTCAATTTACCCCACTCTCCCCTACTGGATGTTTTTGACAGGTTATTGCTATTTATGTGTATGCTTAGGCCTACAGTGTTTTTTGTTTGTTAGATTTTTTTGATTAAATTTGTTTGTTTATTTATTTACATTTACTATATAAATCATGAATTCTGACTTTGATGCAATAAAGAAAGTATTGGATAGATTATATTTGATAGTCCCAGTCGGTATTAGAACATCAAGGCCGCCGGTGGGGAAAACAACCTGTGGTTACCTAGGTTACCCCCCCTTGGCTCACAGCTCACACCTTTTTCAAACGCAATGTTCTTGTTGTCTGCTTGTTTTAGTCAATTACAAAACTTCATGGAAGAAAAGTACAACATGCCTAAAGACTACTTTTCAACACTGCCTGCTCCTGAATGTTCTGACTACTTAGAAAAACAATGTTGTAGGGCTTCCCTCATGATGGTGAAAGGTAGCTACCGACAAGAACATTAAGCTAGCCAAGACCAACAACACAAACAAACGGACTACACTGCTACATGTAGTGAGTGGAGTTACAAACGGACTATACTAAATAAGTTTAATGTCATACCTGTGATTAAATGTTTTCTACACACAACTACAGTGAGGGGAAAAAAGTATTTGATCCCCTGCTGATTTTGTACGTTTGCCAACTGACAAAGAAATGATCAGTCTATCATTTTAATGGTAGGTTTATTTGAACAGTGAGAGACAGAATAACAACAAAAAAATCCAGAAAAACACATGTCAAATGTTAAAATGATTTGCATTTTAATGAGGGAAATAAGTATTTGACCCCCTCTCAATCAGAAGGATTTCTGGCTCCCAGGTGTCTTTTATACAGGTAACGAGCTGAGATTAGGAGCACACTCTTAAAGGGAGTGCTCCTAATCTCAGTTTGTTACCTGTATAAAAGACAGCTGTCCACAGAAGCAATCAATCAATCAGATTCCAAACTCTCCACCATGGCCAAGACCAAAGAGCTCTACAAGGATGTCAGGTAACAGATATCTAAGTAATCTAACAATTCCCCAAAAACGACCTAATACATACAGATATAAAGGGGTGAATGAGAATATGTACATGTAAGTAGGGTTGCAAAGGGTTGGAAACTTTCTAGTAAACTTTTGGGAATTTTGCTTAAATTCATTAAAAAAAAGTTAGCTTATAACAGTGAACCTTTTTTGTGGGATACACAAGGCAATTCTAGGTCTTGTGGCATATTTCGGTTAAACTATCCTCAATTCAATGGAATTGCAACCCTCTGCATGCACAGTACACTCTTCACATGTACAGCTGATTCTCAAGATCTTGCACACTAATGAGATGCTATTGAGCCCACACTACTACACTGTCTGAGCCAAGGACTACATGCTTTCTGGTAAGTTTTGATTACAATACTGGGTGGGGTGAATATATTTTATGACATACATGATTTTTTGTTAACTAGCAAATAGTAGCCTACAGCAAAGTGTGTTTAAATAATTTCTAACTTAACAATTTCTGCAAGTTAGTTTTTCCTACCATGTGGGTTTTAGCTTGCTTGAGCCTGCTAACTGAGGACTGTTAATTCACCTGTTTCTATACATGTTTAATTTTAAAACATTTATCTTACAAAGGAGTTGTTTAATCTAACTGCTTAACTATTTATCTGTACATGGAATTTTATTTGGTTATTTTTTTACTCATTTGTTTCTAATCTTTACAGGAATATGTCACGGGCACTATCTGATGTGTAGAGACATTTCACTGCAGCTAATGTAGAAGGAAAAGCTGTGTACATTTGCAAATACTGTGCCAAATCATATGTAAAGAATGCAACAAAGATGCAGAATCATCTGACCGAGTGCATAAAGTTCCCTCAGCGCTCACAACAAGCAACCTCTGACAAAAGTCCCTCTACTTCTATTCGAGGTGAAGATTATGAATCAGACACCTTATCGATAGCAACAGCTCATGGTCCTCCTGGAATCAGAAGGTTTTATTTGACTCAATGGAGGAAAATAGTCAGAGAAATGCTGATGAATGTCTTGCTCAAGCTGTGTATGCAACTTGTTCACCTCTGATGCTCACAGGCAATGTGTATTGGAAGAGATTTCTGAATGTTCTTTGCCCAGCATACACCCCTCCAACCAGACATGCTTTATCTACTCAATTTCTGGATGCACAGTTCAGAGTTCAAGTGAAGGTCAAGCAAATCATAGAGAAAGCAGACTGTATTGCAATCATCTCTGATGGATGGTCAAATGTTTGTGGGCAAGGAATAAATAACTACATAATCTCCACCCCTCAACCAGCATTCTTCAAGAGCACAGACACAAGGGACAACAGACACACCGGTCTCTACATTGCAGATGAGCTGAAGGCAGTCATCAATGACCTTGGACCACAGAAGGTATTTGCACTGGTGACAGACAATGCTGCGAACATGAAGGCTGCTTGGTCTAAAGTGGAGGAGTCCTACCCTCACATCACACACATTGGCTGTGCTGCGCATGCATTGAATCTGCTCCTCAAGGACATCATGGCACTGAAAACAATGGATACACTCTACAAGAGAGCCAAGGTGAAGGGTCATCAAGTTATAGCAGCAATCTACCTCACCAAGCAAAGTGAGAAGAATAAGAGCACCACATTGAAGATGTCCAGCAATACCCGTTGAGGTGGTGTTGTCATCATGTTTGTCAGTCTCCTGGAGGGGAAGGAGTCTCTCCAAGAAATGACCATATCACAGTCTGCTGATATGGACAGCCCCATCAAGAGGATCCTCCTGGATGACGTATTTTAGGAGAGAGCGGTAAGCAGCCTTAAACTCCTGAAACCTATAGCAGTAGCCATTGCACGGATTGAGGGAGACAATGCCATCCATTCTGATGTTCAGACTCTGCTTGCAGATGTAAGAAAATAAATCCGTACTGCCCTGCCCACTTCATTGTTTCTCCAAGCAGAGGAAACTGCAGTTCTGAAATACATCAAAAAGCGTGAAGACTTCTGCCTGAAGCCCATACACGCCGCAGCGATCATGTTGGACCCCAAGTATGCTGACAAGAGAATCCTGTCTGGTGCAGAGATCAACAAGGCCTATGGTGTCATCACTGCCGTGTCTCGGTTCTTGGCAGTCTGGCGAAGTACACTTCCAAGCAAGGGCTTTGGGATGGAGATGCAATATGGCTGTCGTGCCAACATATCTCATCAGCCACCTGGTGGAATGGACTTTGTGGATCTGAGGCTCTTTCCCCTCTTGCCTCCATCATCCTCCAAATCCCACCAACATCAGCCGCCTCAGAGCACAACTGGTCCTTGTTTGGGAACATGCACCCCAAAGCACGCAACAGGCTGACCAATACAAGGGTTGAAAAATTGACGGCCATCCGGGTAAATTTGAGGCTTTTTGAGCCTGACAATGAGCCATCATCCACAAGGTTGGAATATGACAGTGAGGATGAGGCCTCAGAGTCTGATGTTCAAGAGGTGGACATTGAGGAGGTCCAGGGAGAAGACATGGAAGCCTGAGAGGAAGACAACCAAAGCTTTAGTTTCTAGACTATCATTTTACAGATGCATGTTGAAAACGTTTTTGGGAGATGCGATGGATCATTCAATATTCCCTTTGTTTCTCCATATGATATGGTAAATATATCCAATGCAAAAAACATCTATATTTAAATGGCATTAATATTAATTTGCATATATTTCCATTAATTCCCACAGAAAGTTTCCACCTCTGAATATTCCCCAAAATGTGCAACCCCACATGTAAGTATATGGATAAGCGATGGCCAAGCGGCATAGGCAAGGTGCAATAGATGGTATAAAATACTCTTTCACGTCTAGGTAAGGTTAACCCATACGTTTTAAAGCAGCAATCAGCAGTTGAAACAATTACAAAGCAGACTCCCCACTACTGTTTCTGTAAAAAGAGGGGGGATGCAGCACAAGAAATGTAACCACTCAAATTCAAAATGTATAGTTTTAATCATGTTTTGAGGCTATACAGTGTTTGTTTACATTTACTTTGTTTACAAACATTGGAGTAAAACAAGCTATATTTTGGGTTCTGATGGGGTATATCTGTTGAAGTAAGCTGATGAGGCACAAGTTACATTCTTCAAGAATCAATGGGTACATATCATTAAGTACAAAAATGGATGTAGCAACTGCTGATTGCTCCTTTAAGATAAGGTTGGGTTAATTTAAAATTGAAACATTGAATTGAATGGAAACACACACACGACTGACAAAAGCAATGGGCTTCGAGACAGTAGGAAGAGCATGCAGGAAGTCCCCCTTGATCAAATAAAATGTTGTAGCTCAAAAGGTCACGGTCACATTCTAAAGGTCACTCGCCTGGGGGAGTCCTCATTCCGCATGCAGTTGGTGAGAATAAAAGAGAGGGAGCTGAGAGGGGAGTGCAACACCATTACCATTGAGTGTACCTGCAAACTGCCGGTCGCCGTTTCCGCGGTTACCAAACTTGGTGACCAGCTTTCCGTTGGGCTGGAAGATGAAGACGCAACACCCCTTGTTGTCCACGATGATGATGTGGCCGTTGCTGTCCACCGACACGCCTTTGGGGCCCATCAGCTTGCCCGAGCCAATCTTATTCTGAGATAGAGGGACAGTGGATAATACCCCAGTATTTCTGTTGGTTATTTTATATAAAGAAATAACAAACAGGTTCTCGTAAGTTAATGTTTCAGGCTGACATTTTCAATTCAGGCTAACGTCAAAGTCTCATAGTGGCATGGGAACATATTTTTCAGGTGCCGCTGGGTAGAAAAAGACTAATCAAGTCAGAAAGCATACCCACATTGAGTTATCCATTATCCGTAAGCATCAGCCATCCAAAGCATCCCTTAGGATAAAGCAATTCTGACAGCAGCTATTAGTTGATATGACAGAAAAGACTGGAATCCAAACTGAATAGCCCTCCATTTCAATATATTTTCACTTCAATGATGAAGTCTGGACCTGCTCCAACAGAGAAGCACTCGGACCGACAATTGGGGCAGCTAGGAAGCAGCACAAAGGATTTCAATGAAGGCAGGTCCAGACTGAGGGTTCCGAATCCAGACTGAGTCAGTAAAGTGGAACAGAGCGATATCTAGTGTGGATTCCAGGATAAATGACAGCATTGTATAAACTTTGAACTCACCTTGAACTTCCCATCGCTGGAGAAGATGCTAACCCACTTGTTGTCGTAGTCGGCTATGATGATGTCACCGCTGGGGTGGACCGCCACTCCAGTGGGCCGCTGCAGTTGCCCTGGAGACCGTCCACGCACCCCAAAGCGACTCTTGAACAGACCGTCATTAGAGAAAATCTGCGAAAGAAACACGGGGCCGAATCAAATGACTGATTGTCAAAATGCTTTGAAATATGCAAATCCTTTTATAAAATTTTTGACATGCGTTTTTCTGGATTTTTTGTTGTTATTCTGTCTCTCACTGTTCAAATACACCTACCATTAAAATTATAGACTGATCATTTTTTTGTCAGTGGGCAAACGTACAAAATCAACAGGGGATCAAATACTTTTTTCCCCCCACTGAAGGTGTGTCACGATCGCCATCTTCGAACTCCCGATCATAAATAAAACAAGGCGCAGTGTGCATTGAATTCCACATCTTCTTTAATGAAAATGAAACTCAACAAAACAACACAGGAGAACAACGAAAATGTGACGTTCTGGGGCTGCTCAAAGGCAGCTACACAAAAACAAGATCTCACAACTCATGGAGGGAAAAAGGGCGGCCTAAGTATGGTTCCCAATCAGAGAACGATGGACAGCTGCCTCTGATTGGAAACCACACTCAGCCAAAACAAAGAAAGAAAAACTAGATTGCCCACCCCACATCACACCCTGACGTAACCAAACTAGAGGAAAATAAACGTCTAAGGTCAGGGCGTGACAAAGTATGTCCCAACTTTTGACTGGTACTGTAAATGGGATAAAATATTAGAATGAAAGAGTAACAGTAGAAAAGTATTTTACCATCCCTAACTTGTATTACATGAAATAAGAAATGATGTGCTCACTCAAAATGAATGTGTGCTGTAGTAAATAAATGAATTAAAACCTTTGTCAATTTCCATTATTCATCTGGTATTCAAGCCATGTAAATCCACAGATCAACATCGCAAATCTACAAAAAAAACTCAAGACACAAGTGCCTGTATGTTCATTTGATGGAACATATTCTCAGCCCTTTTCAACTCAAATGCATTAAAGGGAGGACGGACAGCTGATGTTTGGTCTCCATGGAGATGACAAAGTGCAGCTCTCACCAAGCTAATTATGTTCAATAGCGATGATGAGTCATTGTGCTCAGCCTACCAGCATCCCACAATTCCTTCAGATATTTCCCTCAGGCCAAGAGAATAAGCATAATCTGTTTGTTGATCCTACCCTGAACAACTGATATCATCTCAATATAAGACAGAGGCACTGTACAGTGTTAACCACTTTGAGATGTAAACTCAATCTATTCTTGCAATCCATTATATGACTGCTAGTTATCTTTTGAAGCCAAATGATTTTAGTGAGGTAGTTGGCTGAACTACATTTGTGTGACAAGTAACCTTGCCTTGAGACCTCTGTTAGCTCTAACAGTAATGCCTGAGCATTAGCACAACAGGCTTTGGTCAAAAGCAGTGCACTAAGGAATAGGGTGCTATTTGGGATTCAGTCATGGTCTTGAGTCGCGTCAATGACATGGGTTTAATTAATGATCTATGAAATAGAGCTAGAGATGGCATTCTCCAGCCAGTTCCCTTACCTGGACACACTGGTTATTGCTGTCTGCTATCAACACCTTGCCTACTGAGGAGGCAGCCACACCCTGTAGATTGGTGAATTCCCCTTTGTTTCTTCCCTTTGTACCTGGAAGGCATGAAATAAACAAGTGTCAAATTCCCCCGTAATGCTTATTCATCATATGAGTGTAGATTAAGAGTTTCCAAAGTGAAAACATTTTGACATATCATTTTTTTTTTAAGGTGAACTATATTATTCTTACATTGGTCAGTTCCCGGAGTAACTTTTTTCCAATTCCACCCATGTATAACTTTGACAAGTAACTCATAACATATTAGTGTTGTCATGATACTAGAATTTTGACTTCGATACCAATACCAGCTTTAGTATCATGATACTCAATACCATCACAATAATCGACACCAAAATGATACCACAGCAACAAAAAGGTATATTAGCCAAAGTCACTGAATGGCACTTGATCCAGACAGAGAAACTCAGCTACAATCGTTTGGCATCTTTTGAGGGGTTTTTTTTACATCAAAATGTTTGAATCAATTATACAAATCATAAAATCAATTTGGCTTTGTTTTTACCAATCTAAACTACATAACACAAATGGTAATAATTTATTTAAATGGTAAATCTCTATTGTTAAAATTAGGCCCCGTGTAGCTCAGTTGGTAGAGCATGGCACTTACAACGCCAGGGTTGTGGGTTTGGTTCCAAAATGTATGTACTCACTACTGTAAGTCGCTCTGGATAAGAGCATCTGCTAAATTACTCAAATGTAAATGTAGCCTAGGCCTATTCACAATACAGGTGAATGCATAATCAATAGGAGACCAATAAAGTGAATGAATAAAGTTTGGTGGCAATCAGCTTTGAAATCAGTACATTTTGCATTATAGTTTCCATATTAAATCACAAACAAAGTACTACTGTAGTAAATTGATGTTTGCTTCTGCTGTAAACTAGCAAAGTTAGCCTACAAAGCTTGATGCTACCCGTACCTTCTTGCATTTTAAAGTGTTCTAGCCTGTATGGACATTGTTTTGAGAACAGTAATTAACAGTTTCAACATGCCGTTTCGCATTATTCAAGTGTGTTAACTTGTGTGCAGAGTGGGGAGCTAACATGATGCAGTCCAGACTCCCAGTGCAGGCTAGCAATGATTAAGTGTAGCAGGCACGGTACGCGCCTCACACTATAACGGGACATCGCTGAACTGATAGAGTTGATCCGTGAGATACATTTTGACAGAAGTACTGAACGTAACCAAAATTCAAGTACCAAACCAATTTTCCTGTTCTAGTATCAAAAAAGTAACGACGTTTCGGTATACCGCAGTGGTGGAAAAAGTACCCAATAGTCATACTTGAGTAAAAGTGACGATATCTTCATAGAAAGTTACTCAAGTAAAAGTGAAAGTCACCCAGTAAAATACTACTTGAGTAAAAGTTTCCAATTATTAAAAGTTTCTAAAATACGCTTAAGTATCGAAAGTAGAAAAGTATAAATAATTTCAAATTCCTTATAATAAGCAAAGTAGACGGTACCATTTTCTTGTTTTAAAAATGTACGGATAGCCAGGGGCACACTCCAACACTCACACTTTATTTAAAAAAATATGTGTTTAGTGAGTCCGCCAGACCATAGGCAGTAGGGATGACCATATGTTCTCTTGATAAGTGCGTGATAAGTTCATGTCCTGCTAAGCCTTCAAAATGTAACGAGTACTTTGGGTTGTCAGCAAAAATGTATGGAGTAAAAAGTACAATATTTTCTTTAGGAATGTAGTGAAGTAAAAGTTGTCAAAAAATATAAATAGTAAAGTACAGATACCCCAAAAAACTACAACATATAATTATGTAAACTGTCCCTTTTAAATGTGTTAAACACCAATGATAAGGCAACCATTACCGATCCTGAAAATTTGGTCATCTTCGATGGGGTTCTCTTTCCTCTTCCCCGTGCTGTACATACTGGCTGGCCTCCTGATGGCCTTCTGCTTGATGTGGCTACTCCCCGGCGACTTCAACCTCTTCTTAGCGCTCTCCGTACTGGGCGACACATCCGCCGACGTTGTCGCTTTAATCTTAAAGGGACTCCCCTTAATATGCTGGTCGTACAGACGCAGCGACAACGTCAAACTACCCTCTTTCGGCGCTGTGTACAGATACTCGTACGTCCCGTTCTTGTTGTCCAGTATCTCGCCGTCGCCCACGCTACCGTCCGGCATGGCGATCTCTGCCGTGATGTTGGCTTTCCCCATCTTACACAGCTCACCGTCCTTGTCCTTGGTCGTGATGGTGACAGAGGTGGGCAGGCCCGCTACGCACTGCCTCAGGCCCTCGCCTGTGGCCACCGTCTCGGACGCCACGGCATTTGTGGTAACTATAGTACCCAGGTTGTGGATGGACTTCTTGAGGCCCTCTGTCTCCACTAGGAAGTCCAGCTGGTCATTCTCACCGGGCAGGAGGGGGAGCCCTTGGCTGGCCAGCTCACTGAGCCGCTCGCTCATCTGCTTCTTGACGAGCAGGACCTCGGCCTCGGTGCCGTGGCTCAGGGCCTGTTCGGTGAAGTTGCAGCTGCTGTTGATGCCATCCTGGCCCTGGAATAACGTGTCCAGCTGGGCTTGGAGCACCTGAGAGAAACACGATGTAGAGAGGGGAAAAGAGTAAGGGGGTGGGATAGTAGAGAGGGTGAGGGCGTAGAAGGATGTCAGGTGGGTGTGAATGGAGAAGCACATGTGGGCATGCAAACATCTGTCAGTGTGAGGGGCTGACAACACACACACACACATACGTGTAAACACTGTATACAATCTGTCAATGTACACACACGGACGCATATGCACACACACACACACACACATATATACAATCTGTCAATGTACACACACAATCTGTCAATGTAAACACACAAACATCTGATCAACAAACACATTCACCTAACAAATGTGCGGACACAGACATGCAAATATATACTGTAAGCAGGGCACTGGAAACATACACAACAAATTAAAACACACATCTGCTTTAAGACAGCTGTCCACATGCCACATGAATACCAGTCAATTTGCTGTACTGAGAATAAAGCTACATTACCAAGAATAAACATAGAATTGCAGAATACGCTAAGTGGACTTTTGACACATCCACTGGTATAGGCATATGGTAGAGTGTTGACTACCTATCATAGTTATCACTTGTTAACATAACACCACAGCACAAAAATGCTACAGGGTTGGGTCAAAACACTGAGCATCGCACACAGTCTCACTGTCTCTCTCACACACACACTCACCTGCATCTGGCTATCACACTCATCCTCTTCGACAACACGAGCGGCCCCAGCCAAAACGACTTTCTCCACCACTATCTATATCAACCCTTGCTTCATACTGTATAAGACTCACACTCTGAAAGACTAACACAAATATATTCCAGATAGAGAAAGAGGACGCACTAAAGGCAGGGAGATACAGTGCACTCACTCAGTGCAGTGCACTGTGGAAACCTACACCACTGTACCTACCCACTTTATCAACCCCTCTCTGCTTCTAAGACTCACCCTCTCTTTAAACATGAACAGCTCAGCTAGAAGACACAGCACTTTCAAAGCCTAAATTCCCAACTAGATAGACATAATGACAACACCAAAGACTAGATATGGCAGTCCGTCTCTCCAGCCCTCCCAAACCCATGTTTTATTTAATCATTTATCAGAGAACTGCCTGATCGACAGCTGAGCCACTGGCATGCGATGTAGAAACAGTGTAAACAGAGCCTCAGCTGCTGTGTGGGATAGTAGAACTAACTGAGGAATTTATTTATATTTCTATGTTATTTATCCTTTATTAGTACAGGTTTAATTTAATTGAGATTAAACCATTTCTTTTAGGAAGGCACATTGGAATCAGTGTTTTGAAAAATGAACACCTATTGCTTTCAATATATACTAGATTTTCAAATTGGGAAGCACATATTTTCAGTATTTTTCTTGTTCACATCGTGAGTATAATGCTCATTCATTCTTAGTTTTTAAACCATGCCCATGTTTAGAAACGTCTTTCCTTTATCTCCTAATCATATATCTGCTTACTTTCATTGACCACCTGCCTCTAATTTCGTATCATATTGTCTGTGTGCACCAAACAGATTGACGAAACAATCAAAAACCCACAAGAAAAGGTTATAATAAATGTCCCACTAAACCCCGCCCATTTATCAAACATTAGGGTCTCACTTTCTGCTTGAGGCCGAAGTTGACCTCAAGCTCCATGAGCAGGACACTCTTGCGGACGTTCAGGGTCTTCTGCAACTCGTCGAACGTGGTGTGGATGTCCCCCTCGATGGAGCTCTTCTGATTGGTCAGCTGCTGCAGGATCTCCGACAGCACCTGCAGAGCCGAGTCGATTTCAGGGAGCCTGAAGGGAGGGAGGGAGTCAGAGGGTGGGTGCGACCAGTCATAGGTGTTTTGACCCTCTGACATCGGGGATAATTCTTAGGTTGCCTCCGACACATATTTTACACATGTTGTAAGGTTACACTTTTTACACGTTGTTAGGTTACAGCCTTATTCTAAAATTGTCCCTCATCAATCTTCACACAATACCCCATAATGACAAAGCAAAAATGTTTTTTTTAGAAATGTTTGCTAATGCTAAAACAGATATGTAAATGTGATAAGTATTCAGACCCTTTACTCAGTACTTTGTTGAAGCACCTTTGGCAGCAATTACAGACTTGAGTCTTCTTGGGGAGACCTCTATTTGGGGAGATTCTCCCATTCTTCTCTGCAGATCTTCTCAAGCTCTGTCAGGTTGGATGGGGAGCGTCACTGCACAGCTATTTTCAGGTCTTTCCAGAGATGTTCGATCGGTTTCAAGTCCGGGCTCTGGCTGGACCATTGAAGGACATTCGGAGACTTGTCCCGAAGCCACTCCTAAGTTGTCTTGGCTGTGTGCTTAGGGTCGTTGTCCTGAGCACTCTGGAGCAGGTTTTCATCAAGGATCTCTCTGTACTTTGATCTGTTCATCTTTACCTCGATCCAGGTTTCCTCCAGATGTGACGCTTGGCATTTAGGTCAAAGACTTAAATCTTGGTTTCATCAGACCAGAGAATCTTGTTTATCATGGTCTGAGAGTCTTTAGGTGCCTTTCACAAACTCCAAATGGGATTTCATGTGTCTTTTACTGAGGAGTGGCTTCCGTCTGGCCACTCTACCATAAAGGCCTGATGGTGGAGTGCTGCAGAGATGATTGTCTTTCTCGAAGGTTCACCCATCTCCACAGAGGAACTCACCTCCTGACTAAGGCCCTTCTACCCCGATTGCTTAGTTTGGCCAGGCGGCCAGCTTTAGGAAGAGTCTTGGTGGTTCCAAACTTCTTCCATTTAAGAATGATGGAGGTCATTGTGTTCTTGGGGACCTTCAATGCTGCAGAAATGTTTTGGTACCCTTCCCCAGAATTGTGCCTCGACACAATCCTGTCTCGGCACTCTACGGATAATTCCTTCGATCTCATGGCTTGGTTTTTTCTCTGACATGCATTGTCAACTGTGGGACCTTATATAGATAGGTGTGTGCCTTTCCAAATCATGTCCAATCAATTTAATTTACCACAGGTGGACTCCAAGTTCTGGAAAAATCTCAAGGATGATCAATGGAAACAGGATGCATCTGAGCTCAATTTTGAGTCTCATAGCAAAGGGTCTGAATACTTATGTAAATAATGTATTTCTGTTTCTTATTTTTAATACATTTGCAAAGATCTCCCAAAAACGGTTTTCGCTTTGTCATTATGGGGTATTGTGTGTAGATTGCTGAGGAATTTGTTTTATTTAATCCACTTGAGAATAAGGCTGTAACGTAACAACATGTGTAAAAAGTCAAGGGGTCTGAATACTTGGGTAGATGAAGAACTTTGAGTCTAATAGGAAAAATCAATACACTAATGCAAATTGGAGAAGAACATATGATGTACATTATTCTGTGTACAGATACAACCAAAGATGGCACCATTAACCCACTTTCCCCAGGGGCGTGTGTTCGGCCATTACCTTTTTTTGACTTTGTCCAATGCAATTGGATGTCATAATTATTATTAAATGTTTATTTTTTGGTTGTAATTTGTTGTTATGGTTGTAAATATGTTTTATAACATTTGGTGTCCCCCAGGGGTATGTATTGGCCCCTACCGGTTTTTGACGGCGTAAAGCTGGTCCTGCAGCGAGGCCTTGTGCTGCTCGACCACATCTTTGAGGGGCACAGTGGGGTGCTCGGCATGCTCGGCGCTCGTACACTCCTGGCACATGGCTGTCTCACACGATGGACAGTAGAACTCCATCACCTAGGCAAGAGCAAAGCAAGAGTTTAAAGGTCAAGGTGAAGAAACGTTATGAGAATCCATTTTCTCCTCTCCTTTTCCTTTCCTCTGACAAGATTGCAAATGCATACTGTGCAGGTGTGCGAAAGCACTACCCAAATATTCCCAGAATATTTGAGGGTACAAAATACTGTAGATATCTACTAACCCTAAAATGTATTTCCTATTAACTATATTAAAAAAAACACCACAATAAATCTCCAATAATTTTTCCCCCAAAACATCACACCCTGTAGTAAACCTCTGTATCAAGCTTTGAAGCAAGTCATTATCACCACTTAGAAGTTCAGTGCCAGTGTGGTAGTGCCCCTGTGCCAGTAGCCCATAAAAATAAACCTGTTGCTATGGTGATGAGCGAGAGAGATACGCAAGAAAGTTGAATGTCACGGAATCTCCTGCTGAGGTGCCACAGACATGTCAAGACTGTTAAATGCCATCGATTTCACCCCTCCGACCATCACTGTAATTTCAACAAGGTGACCGATCTGTAGAATCATTTACTCCTGCAATAACGTTATATGGACACTGATGGATGGAAATTATTAGCTGTGTGTGTGAGAGAGAGTCTGTCTGTCGTTATATCCTACATTTCCTACATGGTTGGGGCAAGAGAGCGGTTGTCCCGTGGCCACAGAGTTGATGGTCTCCAACACTACGCTCTCCTGGCTGCAGCTGTCGCTGGGGGGCCGGTGCAGCACATCCATCAGGTTGGTTATGAAGAAGTTGCTCTGCAGCGCCGCCACGCCTTTCTCCGGCAGGATAGATGTCTGGCGGCACACAGGGCACGACAGCGTCAGGCTGTGGGCGGGGATGTAGTTCTGCAGGCACCTGGATCGGGGAGAGGAGGGTAGAAAGGTGGAGTCAAATGTCTGTGATGTGGATATACTTACTAGTGTTTCTAAGACTATTTCTATACCGCCACAGCCCTAATACCTGTCATGACGGAAAATACAGGCCACATGCCTGTGTCCCAAATGGCACCAATGGGCCCTGGTCAAAAGTCGTGTCCTAACTAAGGAAGAGGGTGACATTTGGGATGCAACAGACATTGTATCATACTTCTATGTTATTATGACTCTCGTCTAGTATATTCTACTTGAGTCAGGAAAAAAAAATCCTTAGATTCAATGGCTTTACAGGATCAAATCCTAAAATGTTGCAGCATGCAGACATGGGGTCATTTCCACCATACACCAACAACACTGACTTATAATACCAGTGAGTGACTCTATAACACATTGTATGAAGGGGTGGGATTCAGTCACACACTGCCTAGCCTTAGATAGCGTCCTGCAATATGTTTACTTGATACATGGCAGAAGAATAAAAACCCAGAAAAAGGTCCCACAAAATATAAATATATACACTTTAAATGGTCTACTGAATTGCTAGTTTGATATAATTTAGTCATATACAATTTTCACAGAGATGCTGATGAATTAAATCACTGTTTAATTCACTGATTAATGAAGTTGTCCGATGGTAATCAAAGTCAACACAGAATTAAAATGGAAGAAAAACCTAACTTGTCAATCAAGTTAAAGTTTTCCGCCCCTCAAAAACAAACTGAATTTTTATATTCAGCACACAGTTGCCTGCACCACACTGAGTCAGAAATGAACAGAGAGACTAGACTGAAAGATGGAGAGAGGGACAGAGTGGGGAAAACGAGGATGGGAGAGAGAGAGAGAGAGAGACAGACAGAAGAAAACGAGGATGAGAGAGAGAGAGAGAGAGAGAGAGAGAGAGAGAGACAGACAGAAGAAAACGAGGATGAGAGAGAGAGAGAGAGAGAGAGAGAGAGAGAGAGAGAGAGAGAGAGAGAGAGAGAGAGAGACACACAATCAGAGACAAAGACAGAAAGAGAAAGAAACAAAACGATAGGGAGAGAATGAGAGAGCGAGAGAGAGAACAAGCGAAAGATGGAGAAAGAGCGAGAGCATCTTGGTACAACAGCGTCATCAAATCTAAATGAGTATTGTCACGCTCTAGATGCTATACAGAACAATGAGACAGGCAGAGACAGGCACTGAGCTCTCCCTTCTCTCAGGGACAAAGACAGCTAGTCTAGGAAGGTGACACGGACAGACCAAACGTAGTCACAGAAAAGACAGACATTTTGTGAAGATACAGTATTTAGTTACTATATTCAGCTGTTCCATGACAAAAAGAAAGACAATTTCTACATCTTTGGTTAGGTCATCTTTAAGGAAAGGGGGATACCCAGTCAGTTGTACAACTGAATGTATTCAACTGAAATGTGTCTTCCACATCTAACCCAACTGAATCAGAGAGGTGCGGGGGGCTGACATCCACATCTTCAGTGCCCAGGGAACAGTGGGTTAACTGCCTTGCTCAGGGGCAGAAAAACAGATTTTTACCTCGTCAGCTCAGGGAATTGATCCAGCAACCTTCTGGTTACTGGCCCAACGCTCTAACCACTAGGCTACCTGCCATCCTTTTAATATAAGGTTGTGTGATGAGCAAGCATGAGCAAGCATCACCCTTAATTGGCAGAATTTTCACGTGTTTGCCAACCAATACATCTCACTCTCGAAGACAATCAAGCTCACCCACTATCCCAAAGTGGACATAAAGAATAAAATGAGACAGGCAGGCAGCACGCACACACACACACACACACACACACACACACACACACACACACACACACACACACACACACACACACACGCAAACAAACTCACCTCTCACAGAAGGTATGGAGGCAGGGCAGCACTTTGGGGTTGTCGTAGCGGTCCAGGCATATGCTGCAGATCAGGAACTGCTTGTCGATCTGTCGCACCACAGGGCTGGAAATGCTACTGGAGCCTTCACTGGCCATCCTAATACTCTGTCATAAAGTTCCCTCTTCCTCTCACCCTGCACCCTACAGAGAGAGACAGAGAAACAGGGATTAGAGGGGTTCACACACACATATGCACTGATACCCATGCTAAGACTTGGACATAGAGGGAAGTGGGTTTAGGAGGTATGCACACACACATACAAAAGTGTCCAAAATGTTGTTCGCATTTTCAACCAGTATGCATTCGCACGTGTACACACACACACACACACACGGCCAAAGAGAGAGATCAAAGGCAAATTCACATACACACAAATTAGCTAGAAAGAGAAATAAAGCTAAAAAAGAGAGACACACACATCAGCTGCTTTTTTCCTCCCATCCTGCCCCTCACCGAGACAGGAAATGCCAAACACACAAATTACAGTTCTGCCACAGGCTGAACAGACAAATAAATCTCAACATAGTCCACATACCAGTATGTATATGAACAGCAGAAGGTCCAAGTATTAATGTGTTATCTTAAATAATATTTCCCACAATATGGCCTATAAGCCTAAGGACATATTTTATTTCACCTTTATTTAACCAGGTAGGCTAGTTGAGAACAAGTTCTCATTTACAACTGCGACCTGGCCAAGATAAAGCATAGCAATTTGACACATACAACAACACAGAGTTAGACATGGAATGAACAAAACATACAGTCAATAATACAGTAGAACAAAAGAAAACAAAAAGTCTATATACAGTGAGTGCAAATGAGGTAAGTTAAGACAATAAATAGGCCATGGTGGAGATGTAATTACAATATAGCAATTAAAACACTGGAATGGTAGATGTGCAGAAGATGAATGTGCAAGTAGAGATACTGGGGTGCAAAGGAGCAAGATAAATAAATACAGTATGGGGATGAGGTAGGTAGATAGATGGGCTGTTTACAGATGGGCTATGTACAGGTGCAGTGATCTTTGAGCTGCTCTGACAGCTGGTGCTTAAAGCTAGTGAGGGAGATATGAGTCTCCAGCTTCAGAGATTTTTGCAGTTCATTCCAATCATTGGCAGCAGAGTACTGGAAGGAAAGACAACCAAAGGAGGAATTGGCTTTGGGGGCGACCAGTGAGATATACCTGCTGGAGCGCATGTTACGAGTGGGTGCTGCTATGGTGTCCAGTGAGCTGAGATAAGGCGGGGCTTTACCTAGCAGAGACTTGTAGATAACCTGTAGCCAGTGGGTTTGGCGACGAGTATGAAGCGAGGGCCAACCAACGAGAGCGTACAGGTCACAATGGTGGGTAGTGTATGGGGCTTTGGTGACAAAACGGATGGCACTGTGATAGGCTGCATCCAGTCTGTGGTTTTGGGGCCCTGGCCCTTGTCAATACTCTTCAAGGCTGAAACTTGCCAGGAGCCCCAGGCCTAGACTGGCCATCTGGCATACCTACCTAGGATTGAGAAACCAAGTTGGGGCTTGGTTTTAAGAGAGATGGGAGTCCTGGATGACCTCAAAAGAGATTTGAGGAGAGTTGCTATTTCATGCAGCCAAGCTTTTTGCTATGGCTTCAGTGCTATACTAGGTGAATGTTTCCAGAAAAAGCACTGAGTGATAAATAGTTGATAACAAAGTGAAAGCAAAGCAGTACGTGTTCAGTATAAGCTTAGTGCAGCTACAGTGACACCCCTGAGGACAGAGTTGAGTGCTGAGCCATAGGAAAAGTAAAGTACAATATACCCGTCAATACAAGCAAAATTAGTAGGCCTCAGATTCACCGGATTCCTCTAACACGGATGTGTTTCATATCAATACATTTACAAGCTGATACTGGGCAATTCAACTCCAGCAGAGTATAGTTCAGTACAGTACAGTACAGTACAATATACTGTACTGTACTTTTCTTTACTGTACTGTATTGTACTGTACTCTGGATAGCACAGTGAGAAGAGCACAATCTTGTGAAACGTGTCTATGATAGGTTCAAATTTGGTCCAGTTCGGTCCGTCTTTGGACCTTAACAACAAGGCCAGGGTGGACTGACCAAATTGAAACTCATTTTCAACGTCCATGGATGTCCAGTGTCGATCGGTGCTCAGTGGGTGAGGATGCTGATTAAAGTAAATAGAAAGAGAGGGGGCTCATGGGTAGGTGTCAGTAAGAGCTGGGAGAGGTGACATTAACTGGAGAGTGAGGGTTTGGTAGGGTTTTCCAGACTGTTTTAACACTCTTGCTTTGACCACCAGACAACAGAAAGAGAAATAAACCAGTTATGAGCTGAACATAACAGTATGCCAGTGGAAGGAGGACAGTAGCAAGTGACCCAACTGTGGTTTGTAACTACTATAATTTGTCATTGTAGCCAATTCAGTTACAGTAATTCCAGTACTGATTTTTGGTTTATTCCGTTACTAATTTGATAACAGAATTACGAGTTTTAATCACTTAATAATTAATAAACAAAATGAATATTAGTAAAAATCACTATAACTGAACTTTCATTATTCTCCATCCTCATGAGGGAGAGAAATTAGAAAATATCTTAAAGATGTGTGGGTTTTTGGTCACAGAATTACAAGGGACAAGGCAATATTTATTAAACTTCCAGAAGGTAAAGAATTTCTCCAAAATTAAATATTGTTGCTGACATTAGTTGGCAGGGGTCTTTACATCAACATTATTGTGTTTTGATGCATTTCTGATACCTTTTAAGACTTTCTGGTAGATGTTCTCTCAAATCCCTTTTCCACCTGTTTATCCAGAAATCAAAGCCTTTATTTGTGCCTAATTTTTAAGATGGAAAATGGTTTAAAAATGTATCTATGCCCTCATCCCCCCCCCCCAAAAAAATATATGCTCCTATGAACTTCATGTTGGTGCTCATGGGTCCTTTTCGATAGAAATGCATTACTGTATTCTGCCCTACCAAGCAAAAGAGCAGTAAATGCTCAGAGTGAAACTGAGCAAAATTACTTCAAAGTTGTTTTATTGTACAGCCAAATTAATTGTAGGCAGATCATTGGAGATGCGGTTATCTGTTGTCTTACTATGAGTTTACTTTTTCTTCATATTGACCCTGACCTCTTATGACCTTTGACCCTTGACGGCAGTTACATAGTTACATACATTGTCGTATAGTTTGATACTTGTATCAGCGAAGAACAATAAATAATATCAAGGGAACCAGTAGACACTGCATCCCAAAGCTCAGTGAAACCAAGTTAAAAGGCAGTAACTGATGGTTGTTAACGGGACGGTTGTTGCTCAATATGCGATAATGTGACTAGAAAACATTTCCAGGACATAGACACGTCATATATTGGCAGAAAGCTTAAAATTCTTGTTAATCTAACTGCAGTGTACAATTTACAGTAGCTATTACATAAAAAAAATACCATGCCATTGTTTGAGGATAGTGCACAACAACGAAACACCATCACGGTAACTGGTTTGATACATTCACCTCTAAAGGTAAATAATGTAGTTACATTCAGTAATCTTGCTCTAATTTGTCATCCTGAGGGTCCCAGAGATAAAATGTAGTGTAGTTTTGTTTGAAAAAATAATTCAAATATAGGAGCTGGGTTCTACAGTTTGACCCCACTGCTGTCACTGGCTCCACACACACCCTGCCCGGCCATCTAGATGTGTCTTTTCTGTAGGGAAGCTAATGATCCATCATGTATGACATTCCTGAGAGTGTGTAAACTTACATTTGTATTACCATAGCATTTTTGTATGTTCTCTATAGTTATGTACTTGAAAATGTATAAATTGACCAATTCAGCACATTTGGGCAAACTCCTGGCAAACTTGGTGCAAAATGTTGTGTAGTGAGGTAATTCTTCACTGGATCCTTCTGAAACTGCACACACACACACACACACACTGCTGCCATCTTGTAGACAAAATCTAAATGACATCAAGGCTCCTATGTTAATGTATGGCCGTTCTCTTGCATTTCAAAGATGATAAAACAAAACAAAAATAGAAAATGCATGTTTTGTGTGTGTATTATCTTTTACCAGATCTAATGTGTTATATTCTCCTACATTAATTTCACATTTCCACAAACTCCAAAGTGTTTCCTTTCAAATGGTATCAAGAAAATGCATATCCTTGCTTCAGGTCGTGAGCTACAGGGAGTTAGATTTGGGTATGTCATTTTAGGCGAACATTTTAAAAAGGGTCAGATCCTTAAAATGATTTATTAATGTATAAAAAAATGTCAAAACATTTTTGGACCAAATGTGGAGTTACTGCTCTTTTGCTTGGTATGGCAGTATTATACTGCATTGCTTGCTGTTTGGGGTTTTAGGCTGTGTTTCTGTACAGCACTTTGAGATATCAGCTGATGTAAGAAGGGCTATATTAATAAATGTGATTTGATTTGATTTATACTCTCAGTGGCCAGTTTATTAGGTATACCCCCCGTTAACAAAAATGGTTCGCTCCTACAGACAGTGAGTCACGTGCCCGTGGCTTGCTATATAAAGCAGGCAGACAGGCATTGAGACATTCAGTTACTGTTCGACAAAATAAGAATGGGCAAAACGAGTGACCGTAGTGACCTTGAACGTGGTATGATCATCTATTTGGCGTAAGCAGCATGAGTCCATGGCCCCATCCTGCCTGGTGTCAACGGTACAGGTTGGTGGCATAACGGAGGGGGAAATGTTTTCCTGGCACACATTATGTCTCTTAATACCAATTGAGCAACGTTTTCATGCCCTGAAGAATCCAGGCTGTTCTGGAGGCAAAGGGGGGTCCGACCTAGAACTAGATAAACTGGCCACTGAGTGTATGCATGCTTTAATTTTACATGCTCCTATGAACTTCCCATGTTGGTGTTCATGGGTCCTTTTCGATGGAAATACCCTACTGTATTATATGCATGTATATGTTGTTGCTGTTTTTTGAAGAATCCAATTTATTACTTTATTAATAAAGTTTAATAAAGTTTATTCAATTAAATGAATTTAATGCAGCTACCACCACCATAGGACTTTACATTGTCAATGTACAGTTTGTCATTTTCTCTTAGACTGTCATAATGAATCAGATTCATATGGGCTAGTCATAAGGATAGTAGTTTCTTACCACAGTCAGTAAAAGCATAATTTTTCTGACATGTTGCAAGGCTGGCTAGAGGATAGGAGACACTTGTCAGACAAGACTCAGTGTGAGCAGAGTGAGCAAAGCATGTGTGTCAGCTAGCTAGCGGTCTCAGGATGTATTTAAGACAGGCAAAGAAACAGGATGCCTCTGCCCGCTTGTAGAAAAAGGCCCTGAGCGAGACTCTCCTTCCCTTGCTGATGTCTCGTACAGTATATGCCAGAAAATAGCTTGTCAGGAAAAAGACCGTTGCCATAGCTACCAGGATGGAGACCCTTGGTTTAACCCTTTCCATATAGTTTGTTTAAATCTTAAATGCTGACTACTCGACAGTACACAGCAGAAGTCAAGTCATTCAAGGTGTCTGTCGCTACCTTATCTAAGTTACAATATTGACATAACTTTGGTGGTGCGACCCTTGAAGCTTAGTGGGTTTTAGCCAAATTGGTGGATTGATGTAAAAAAAAAATATGGTTTTAAGTATTTGCGGTCAAATCAAGCTAGATTTATCTGGAAAGCTTTATCTGGAAAGTCATCATTACACAATCCTTTTCACTTCCTGAGTCAACTAAGGGTTAACTCTCCACATGTGGGGACTGGGGACCTTTAAGAGAATGACAATCTGGTTCATGGTGTATTGAGATACCACCATAACACTCAAACATAAAGAAAGAAAGTCACACACTCTTATATGCTCCCAACAATTGAATGGGTAAACCTAATAAGCAATGTTTTGGCAGCGCAGTGCCTTCTTCAGGGTTACATAATGAATGCTTGAACCAGGTTATGTAGGAATATTTTTGGGGTGTGCGTCAGCTCATGCTTTTTTTTATCATAACACTCAATATCTCAATAAAATACACTATACTGTTGATCACAATTTTTACATTGAAAAATCTACCGGTATATGCAAACAAACCCAGCGCAACGAAAGCCTTGTCAATTAAACAGACGATTCGATGAATCAAAATCCAGCTCCTTCCCTGATTTATCAATTCCATGAAATGTTGCTGCATATCTAGGTGGATTTGCAGCGCATGAAAGATGGAAGTGATTATGAAACTGTTCCACAAATCCTTCTCTCAGACGCAGACACAGCACAGCCACAACAGAGACACACAGACACAACAAGGGCACAATAACTCAGACACAACAGACACAGGACACAACGAAGACAACACCAAACAACATACAGAACACATACAAAACTCCTGTCGTCTCACAAAGGGAGGTCTCGCTGTTACGTCATCTTTATGTAAGGCAGCTTGAAATGCAACTAAATGAATCCTGCTTGATTAATCCATCAACATACCACTAGCACAGTCTCATAGGCAAAAGATGACTGATGACAGATGACAAAGGTACATTTCTGTTGAAGATGTCAAATAATCTTGACCAATCAGAGAAGCCGAGTGCAACTTACATGATAAAACATATTTGTTAAAATGTCCTAAAGTTCTGTAGATATCAGCATTTACAATGGCCCTATTTGAAAATGCCCAATATTAATCAATCAAATCAATAAACAAAACCATAAATCCATTACTCAAGCATATACAGTGCATCCCCCGACTATATGACGACATTGCAATGACACTATATAAATCACTCTAAAATCCCTATTCCAAACACAGTCACAGCATCTGTGAAGCAATCAACAGGTGTCACCACCAAGCCGATATAGTTAGTGACATTGTCACCCACCCAGTGCTACCCGTGCCAACATAAGACTGTGCCACCATGCCATTTACCCACCACGTTCTGTAGGAGCCCTACCATCGCCGAGTCATCCTCTGAGTAAAACGCAGCACCTGCTTCTGCCCTCTAAAGATGCTCCTGTCCAGGTAGCAGAGAAATTATGAGCTGCTTAAAGAGCTGCTGAACTTGAAAAGAGATGACGGCACATATCAAGAGGAGAGAGGGTGAGAGAGGAGGATTAATTGCGAGAGCCAACAGTGTGGACCTATGTCTGGACTCGTAGCCAATCAATTTCTTACATCTCCCTCCCTCCTGTTGCTTTTCCTTTTTCCCCCCTCACCCTCTATACCCCTCTTTTCCCCCTCACACTCCCCCTCCCCCTCTCTCAAGTTAATGCTGGCTCACTGCAGAAGAGCTGGCAAAGGATCCTGGGAAAGGGATGCAGCAGCGTCAGTAAGCAGCAGGGAGCGGATTGGCTGGCATCTTGAAGAGCGACCAATGAGACAGGGAGCAGCCGGCGGGGGTCAGCTCGGCAACCAATGAGGCGGAAACTAACATGATCAAAGGGAGGAGCAGTGTGCGTGTGTATACACATATTGCTGACTCACTACACAGGCATCGAGCGGAGAGGGTAGAGAGAGTATGCTAGGGCAAAAACCAAAACTTGCACCCCTTGGGGTCCTGAGGACCGAGTTTGGGAAACACTGGACGAGAGAGAGAGACAGAGAAGCAGTGTGCTGCCAGTCGGCCTAGATCAAAAAGGCAACCTCAATTGCACAATGCATGCACACACAAAATAGACACACACACACAGATAAACACGCACGCAGACTGTGACTCGCAGACACACACACACACACACACACACACACACACACACACACACACACACACACACACACGCATGCAAATGTCAACATTAAACAGCGGCAGCGGGGAATTAAGGTCAACAGCAACTCGCTACGTAGTACGATCATTAGAAATGACAAGACACTTCATCCGATCATAAAATAACTAACTAAGATATGGCAAAGCTGCTGGCTTCTGTCTAGATAACATAGCCTATAACATTTTACAGTGAAGAACTACAAAATACTGAGAGGGCATCCAGAAACATGACAGTACGCACGTGACAACTCAAGCCTTCTGCATAGACTTGGGCTGCATCCCATTCTCTATTATAGTCCCTAAGGTCCCTGTTCAAAAGGAGTGCACTACTGTATGTAGACAATAGGATGCCATTTGGGACATACCACCCTCTTTGCTCTTGCGTAATGAAACACCAGGTTTCATCTTACTCCCCCCTTAATTCATTATTAGGGTGACACTGTCACCTCATTGAGCAGGTCCTTATGTACTATGATTAAAAAGGAAAGTGGAATTCCACTAGCCTGGTCCTTGTCATGCCAAGGAGTGGCATGATGGAACAAACAGATTGGTACTCAGGCAAGAATTTCCCTCTTATCTTTAGCATGTTTAGATAGCGTGAAACCGATTGGGAGATAAAAAGGAGACACAGGAGGAAGAGTGTAGATCGGGATTGAAGCCTGGTCTCCAGTGAGGAGGCATGTACCGGCCAGGAGTGTTACCCATTTGGCCACGGCTCTGGACAGTACTGCATGATTACCAGGATGCTTGGGAGGCTAGTAGACATCTAGAGAAATTAGAATCCGGTCATGTGTGATGGATGGATGGATGGACAGACTGGGAAGGCTTCTATAGAAGTTAATTGCGTGAGCTGTACCAATAAGGGCAATTGTACAATCGTAGATCCAATTCATTGCCCGCAAATTTCAAGTTGAGATGCATCACACCAAGAAACACCGTCTCCTTTCCAAGAAGTGCAGACAGAAGTGTTTTGTCCGATACCATTATGCTGCTGCCCATTCTTATACCTTAATGCCTCCCAAAAACAGAGCATACGCAAAGACAAAACAGGGTTGAAAAGAAAGAAAACAATCCGCTAAACAAGACACTGCATTCCACGAAAGGATTCTCCTCTTTTATTGGGTCTGAATCAGAACTCACTTGACCAAACTTGACCCATAACCATAGGCTCATAGCGTAGCATACTGATGGGGAGTGTTCCAATCCAGTCCTTTACACACAAAGACTCAGTCCCAAATGGCAACCTACTCCCTATATAGTGCGGTGCACTACTTTTGACCAGGGCCCAACTCTATAGTGCCATTTGGGCCGTACACTTATTATCTGGCTTTCAAAAGGGTTCTTGCTGCTCATGATATACAGCTCAGAATGAGGAGTCATCAACACATTAGTAACTGCGCCAAAATGTGCATGTGGAATGCCAGGAACATGCACTGCAAAATAATAATGTTTTTCTGCAAGGATTTGTAGGATAGCTGATATTGGCAATTCCACGGTAATGGAGTCTCAGATATTTCACTTAAAATATATGCCAAACAAAACCATTGATTTCATAGTTTAACAAACCATACAACTCTATGCACAAGGACTACTCTTAACAATTTACACTGAACATTTTACAAAAACACATTTACTGGAAGAACTGTGCAGAGGAGAAGTTTGCTAAGAGAATTTTGGTAAAATCTCCTTCAGTTTGTGTACATGTTAAAATATCTATTTTAAATATCTGCTCCGAATTCAGATTCAAATATGTTTACAGAAAGAATAAGGATTCAGCTATGACATGACACATTGACTTTGAAAAAAATCTATTTTGGTTATTGAACTACATTAACTGAAGTGGATTTACACCCTGTAATGGGAATGCGGTAACAGAATTTCATCAAGGGTCCCTGACCTGTACTTAACATAAATCCATAATTGTGGATAATAATGTAATTCTCTTCAGGATGACGTATCCTAAATTAGGTACAGAAAAGGTATAACAGGTATTTGCATATTTCGGTAATATTTTTAACACTGGCTATTATTTTAATGAGCTCTACCCCCAAACAAGACCAAATTTGGTTGGTCCGGACCAAATGTAAACCAATCATAGATGTCTATGTTTCACAAGTTTGGGCATCAAAGTACATTGAATATTCTCTCTCTCCCTCTCAAATTGCACCCTGTTCTGTATACAGTGCACTACTTTTGACCAGGGGGAACGTACACAAAGCATTTTAGTCAATAGCAGAAGGGTTTATGGATATACGTTTTCATTGTCAGTGCAATCAAACTGTGTCATTGGTCTGTGTGTATCCGCCTGGAGATCGGGCTGCTAGGAAATAAACTAGTTCTGTGTAACCACAACAGTGTGGAGAACCAGGGAGACTAGAAAGAGATCAGACTAGAAACTAGTCCCTTACTGAGAATAAAAAAGAACAGATCAGAGGGATTGTGGAGGAGGTGAGAACGCTGGAAAGGGGCATGCTTGTGCACCCATACCACCCAGTCAGTCCATTTCACCACGCACGCACGCACGCACGCACGCACGCACGCATCTCTAAATGTGTCCACCCTCTCCTCTTCCAGAGGCCAGATTGAAGATTACATCCCCCCATCCAGAGGGAGGTCTGCGTGACTGTTGGCATCTGGAGACGCCCCCTACACCACCACCCCCACCCCTCTGGACACAAAGACACTGGGCTGGAAAGAACACTCCATAAAAAAGGCCTTTCAGATCAAGGATATGTGGTACAATAAGGCTTATGCCAACTCACAACTTCTCAAATGTAACAACCCAGGTCAGATATATTACTTATACTGCAAATATAGGCCAAAACCCTATTTGAATAGTTTATAAAGTCTTCATTTTTTCCTTCCTTCAAATAATATCAGATCTGACACGATTGGAAAAATGTGAAAGCCGTTTAGTTTCAATCTATCCAATGGTGTTTGACCTATTTTTGGCACCCTATTCCCTATATAGTGTGATACCTTTAACCAGGGCCCATGGGTCAAAAGTAGTGCAACCATAGGAAATTGGGTGTCATTTGTGACGCAGATATAGTGTTGGGTTAAATAACAGCCATTTCTGTGAGTATTCATTTGATTTAAGATTAGTCTTTGTTAACTGGGGAATACAAGTCTTGTTCAATGGAAGGCAACAAAGCTAAATTATAGCAATGACAAGTCCATGAAGACTACAACAATCCTGAAACATCGGCACTGCTGTAGTGCACAAAGCACTTATCATTCAGATGAATTGGGCGGGATAGTGATGCAATTACAAATGACCTATCATTTAGCACAAGACCACTTATCAGAGCAATTAGAGCATATGAATCTAACCAACATGGCAGGTCTTTTTCATTGAACCTATGAATTATTCTAGCCAGTTTCCATTTAGCCAGTTTGTGAGGCAGACATGGAAGATGCAATCTTTGAGGCATCTACCACTATTATCAGTGACAATAGAATCCACAGCGTCGAATAGCATATGTCATTATTCCTTAAAAGGGCAATCTGCAGTTGCTACATTCATTTTGGGATTTATAAATTAACGATAGGTAACCCATTGATTCTTGAAGACAACTAAATATATACACAATGCCTTCGCAAAGTATTCAGACCCCTTGACTTTTTCCACATTTTGTTACGTTACAGCCTTATTCTAAAATTGATTTTTTTTAAATGATCCTCAGCAATCTATACACAATACCCCATAATGACAAAGCAAAAACAGGTTTTTACACATTTTTGCAACTGTATTAAAAATAAAAAACAGAAATACCTTAATTAAAAAAGTTCAGACCCTTTGCTATGAGATTCGAAATTGAGCTCAGGTGCATCCTGTTTCCATTGACCATTGAGATGTTTCTATAATTTGATTGGAGTCCACCTGTGGTAAATTCAATTGATTGGACATGATTTGGAAAGACACACACCTATCTATATAGGGTCCCACAGTTGACAGTGCATGTCAGAGCAAAAACCAAGCCTTGAGGTCAAAGGAATTGTCCGTAGAGCTCCGAAACAGTGTCGAGGCACAGATCTGATGGAGGCCACTGTCTGCAAGAACACAGTGGCCTCCATCATTCGTAAATGGAAGAAGTTTGGAACCACCAAGACTCTTCCTAGAGCTGGCCGCCCGGCCAAACTAAGCAATCGGGGAGAAAGGCCTTGGTCAGGGAGGTGACCAAGAACCCGATGGTCACTCTGACAGACCTATAGAGTTCCTCTGTGGAGATGGGAGAACCTTCCAGAAAGGCAATCTTTATGCTAGTGGCCAGATGGAAGCCACTCCTCAGTAAACGCACATGACAGCCCACATGGAGTTGGTCAAAAGGCACCTAAATACTCTCTGGTCTGATGAAACCAAGATTAATCTCTTTAGCCTGAATGCCAAGCGTCAAGTCTGGAGGAAACCTGGCACATTCCCTACGGTGAAGCATGGTGGTGGCAGCATCATGCTGTAGGGATGTGTTTCAGCAGCAGGGACTGTGAGACTAGTCAGGATCAAGGCAAAGATGAGCAGAGCAAAGTACAGAGAGATCCTTGATGAAAACCTGCTCCATAGCGCTCAGGACCTCAGACTGGGACAAAGGTTCACCTTCCAACAGGACAACGACCCTAAGCACACAGCCAAGACAATGCAGGAGTGGCTTTGGGACAAGTCTCTGAATGTCCTTGAGTGGCCCAGCCAGAACCCGGACTTGAACCCGATCGAACATCTCTGGAGAGACCTGAAAATTGCTGTGCAGCGACACTCCCCGTCCAACCTGACAGAGCTTGAGAGGATCTGCAGAGAAGAATGGGAGAAACTCCCCAAATACAGGTGTGCCAAGCTTGTAGTGTCATACCCAAGAAGACTCAAGGCTGTAATCGCTGCCAAAGGTGCTTCAACAAAGTACTGAGTAAAGGGTCTGAATACTTAAGTAAATGTAATATCAGTTTATTTGTTTTTATAAAAGTGCAAAAAATTATAAAAAACAGTTTTTGCTTTGTCGTTACGGGGTATTGTGTGTAGATTGATGAGGGAAAAAATTATGTAATACATTTTAGAATAAGGCTGTAACATCACAAAATGTGGAAGAAGTCAAGGGGTCTGAAAACTTTCCGAAGGCACTGTACATTCAAAATAACTTGACCTCATGAGCTTGGTTCAACTGTTGTATCCCCTTCAGAACCCAAAAGAAAACCTTGTTTTACTCCAATGTTTGTAAACAAAATAAATGTAAACAAACACTGCATAGCGTCAAAACATGGTTAAAACTATACTTTTGATATCATGGATGGTCAGTCCTTGCATCCATACTTCCGTTTATGAATTTGAGAGTGATTACATTTCTCCTGCCCCATCCCTCAGCTTTTTAATCGAATTGGGCAGGCAGTACGCTTTGTAATTGTTTCACTGCTGATCGTCCCTTTAAATCTATTATGTTGAAATTGTTGCTTAAATTGTTAGGATAATCCTCATCTGGGCTATCTTGGTGTTTTCATCTCAATTTGTCGGTTCAATGTGTGTTTATTGTTGGAAAGGGTGCGTTGAGTCCCCCACCCCCGCCCTGTGCGTGGACACACACACACACACACACAAATCTAAAGCATCCACTGGGCCCACGCATTAGGGATGGGATGATGAGGGATTATGGAGATATAGGGAGGGGAAGGCGGATGGTAGAGGTCCATCTCATCCTCACACTCCCACTGCCCTCAAGTATATTAAGACCGTCTCCCACCCACAGCTATAGAGCAATGCTTTGGTCATTGCGGTTTAAACCAAAAGGCATCATGATGCTATTAGGTGTTGTTACGTAATGCCATGGCAGCCATGTTTGTGCCTGCTGGGCAATGTTAACCCCTAGCAGTTCAGGGAATGTTCCGAATGCTCAATATACTGCATCTCTTCTCCCACTCCCTGGCAGTCAGAGGAATATAGCTATATACTGGTATGCATGCTTTACTGAGAAGAATACTCTAACATTGAGTACAAAGAACAGTAGGCAATGTCGAACATTGTTTTTCCCCTTTGCTGGCTGTGTATATGGGTGAAGGCCTGTCTTTTTGAAAAGCGGTTTGTCCATGACAATAACATGGACAAAAGGGGATGTGCTTCAGAATGGTACTCCTTCAGTGGCTCACACTCACTCTACACATCTAGCGACAGCACTGTCTGAGGCTAGCAGACATGGCAATGAGAAGCATCTTTGCACATCTGTCAACCAGAGTCAGATACACTTCCCAATTCAGCCATACCACGAAATACACTGCATCTGTGAGACTGAGAAGCAGTACTGTTAAAGGATAACTTTACTGAAAAACTGTCTTTTGGTATTTTGTTCATTAGTCCACTGTTAATACTATCTCCCAAAACAGTGCATGTCAGCAGTAAATGTTTTCAAGATAGAGCACGTTCAGTTCAGAGCAAAAACTGATGGGTTTTGCATGCTTTCAAGTTTTTGATGCAAACTCAATCACAAATGTATTAGCTAAATGCAAATAAAAAGGCTAAACGTTTCAGAGCTAACATGAACACAGTATAATCCACTTGGCTCAATATCAACTATCAGTAATATCAGAAAGATAAAGAAAACAGTTCATGGAACAATAAGGAAAACAGGCAAAGAAAAAATAATTTCATAAGATGAAATACAAAGCAGACCTCAACAAAATAGTTAATTAATTCCCAAATATATTCTAAGCAAGATGAACTCCCATGAAAACGTGAAATAATCATTAAAATAGCATATTCAATTCCAATTATACTCTGGATGGAATTTGATTGTATCGCATCATAACCCACTGAAGATTTCAGGGCTTGACTTGTTACAGAGCCCCACGCCCATTGTAGCCCATAGCTGCCCACAACTGTCTGCATGATGAACAGTGAACCAGTGCAACGGCCAGATATCAAGTTTCATCACCACAGCAAATCAATACATAGGCCGTGTCCCAAATGGCACTCTTCCCAATATAGTGCACTAGTTTTGACCAGAGCCCATATGGCTCTGGGCAAAAGTAATGCACTATATAGGGACTATGGTGCCATTTGGGATACACATACACTCACAGCCCTCCTCCTATCAATGTATCATCAGTGTCTGGTTTCCTCACATGGACGTTAGTCTACAGCCTGACCATGCTGATAAAACTCAACACACGCACACACAATGGGAGAACAACTGCAAGTGACAAACAAAAATACTGTAGACGAATGCACACACACACACACGTGCTAAGTGTACACACAGTAAAATCTAAGTTCGACATTCAGCCACCACACAAATCGCTCATAGTGTTGTGATAGGAAGTTCCTATTCAAGAAAATGATTCCAGTAATATTTCAAGAGATATAAGGTATTTGAGTGAAATGAGGAAGTCAACTATTGTGTCTCTAGTCAACTCATTATCTCTGACTGTTTGTCCTAGAGGGACAGACCTACAGAGACACACACTTAGTGACATTACATGTAGACATCACACACACACACACACACACACACACTCACCCAACTATCACCCCAAAGGAGACATCATGCAGATAATACAACATCCTCCCTTCTTCATTTCTCTCTGTCAATGTCCCCTTTTCCCCCCTCTCTCATCTCTTTTTTCCCTTTCTCCATCTCACTCTCTCTTTCCATACCTTCTCCAAACCCAGAAAACACCACTTACTTGAACTCCATGTCTGTTCTGTTTCTGTCTCCTCTCTTCCCTCTCGGTATGTGAGAACGTCCACACACATCTCCCTGTCACATAAACCCTCTTATCTCTGTGTGTATGTGAGGGAGCGTGTGTGTGTGTGAGAGAGGCTGGAATTGTTACAATAAAGCAAACAGACTGACAGAAAAGCCACCAGCTGAGCGCAGAAGTAGGGGGAGGGGCCCCGCTGTCAGGGGAGAGGCACTGACCAATCACAGAGCTCAGTGAGGCTTGGGGGCAACCACGTGTGTGTGTGTGTGTGTGTGTGTGTGTGTGTGTGTGTGTGTGTGTATGGCTTGTAGCCCCACAGGGCCAAAGGCGTCAAAGGCAGAAAACAACAGACTTCACTAGTTAAGGAGGGAGAGAGGAAGGGATGTGTAAAAAGAGGAGAGGAGGAAACAAACAGGACATGCCGGAAGCCACTGTCGATTTGAATGTCATGTTTTAGAAGAGCATGTTTTGCATAAAGGGATGATATTTGTATTTACAATGGTGTTTGTGTTTTATACTCACTCTGCAGGTGAAAATGACAGTCAAGCTTTTTATTTCAGTTCTATTCAATCCAAGGTAAAAGTACTATGATACCGTACATAATACATGCATTTTCGTAAGATGTAGAACCAGTATGGTAACCTATTTCACATAAATGTATGTATATAGTACAGTACTGAATGAATCAGGCACCTTTAACTGGTTTAAACTTCAGGACTCCTACATAACGTCCCTGATGAGGAATGGGGGTAAAAACATCACTCTCCATTTGCCCTCAAAACCAAACAAACGGTCGTTGAGTTCTCCCCCATTACGGTTTCTTGGTCTTCTCCACACCTCTGATGGTTGGCAAACCATTCACTAACCAGAGATTCATATTTTTATTATGGGGGTCTATGCATAGATTGATGAGGGGAAAAAAACTATTTAATCCATTTCAGAATAAGGCTGTAACGTATCAAAATGTGGAAAAAGTCAAGGGTCTATGGAGACACAGGTATACTATGACATTTTTTACATTTTATTCATTTAGCAGACGCTCTTATCCAGAGCGACTTACAGTAGTGAATGCATACATTTCATACATTTTTTTTTTTGTACTGGCCCCCCGTGGGAATCGAACCCACAACCCTGGCGTTGCAAACACCATGCTCTACCAACTGAGCCACAGGGAATCTATGACCTATTAGCATCACCATGACATTGCCATAACCAGGACAGACCTACAATAACATACACAGTTAATGTTTAGCCCATTTTTATTTTATTTGTCAGGGACCATGCACAAGAACTGTATTTCATCAGATGTAGCCAAATTGCTCATTTCTATCTGTGGTCCCGGGAAAACATAAAACATCATGACATCCCAGAATACAGCGTATAATGTGTACTTAAGCACATTGGGACAAAGTGTACTTGGTTGACTCAACAGAAGTGTGTATACAGCCTAGCTAGCCTCTGTGTTAATAGATAGTAGAAGGGCTTCTTCACGGAAGACAAACATACACTTACTGGGATACAACAGCAGGTGTGAAAGATAGAAATAGTTGAGTGATCATGCTGAACAAGGTGTATCTAAATATAGCCTCCTCTCCTCATCTCCTTTCCTTCATCTACACTGACATGAAATGACTAGGCGGGCAAAAGCTAAATCTGGGTGGACATTCACCACATTGATTGGAGATTAGTACAAAATAAGGGCAGGAAACAAGGAGAGGAATCCACAGACTAGTGAGACCAACCCCTCGAATCACCCTTCACATACAAAAAATAATCCCTGTTTTAACCTCAAACATGATGATGATGGAACATTATCTGATCAGGATTCAGTGGTTAGGAGCCACTTCAACGGATGCAAGTTCACATATGTTGGCCTCAGCGGAAGATGAGATAAGTGAAGGGAGTTGATCTAAATCTGCTTGGAGAGAGAGAGAGAGAAACAGAGGCTCCGTCCCAAATGACACCCTATTCCCTATATAGCGCACTACTTTTGACCAGAGCCCATTTGCGGCGCAGGCAGAGAGCTTACATGCCATTTTTATTTATTTCACCTTTATTTAACCAGGTAGGCAAGTTGAGAACAAGTTCTCATTTACAATTGCGACCTGGCCAAGATAAAGCGGAGTCGGTTTTTGGTATTTGAGTCGGTGAGTGTGTGTATCGGTATTTGCATGTGTGAATGTGCATGTGTGTGTCCGATTTATGAGCGTGTGTGTGTGTGCTGCAACCAATTACCTCCAGCTAGTCACTCCACATTGACAACCCCCAGCCAGAACCAGCCTGGCTTCCAGCAGCAACCATTGCCATCGACCCACATCCTCACACGGGTCACTATATGTCAAAGGACACCAGTGTTGTAAGCCTTTAGGGCCCACAGGCTGTGTCCAAACTGGATAAGTCAATAAGTGGTCAACTGTCCAGTAGCCGAGCCACTACAAACAATCAATACTGCCATGATTGAGAGGCAAGGGTATATTGCCACACCGTAGCATGGTTTGAGCAACATGTATGAAATATAGTGATACCCACTGCATGCAATAGAGAGATTAACCTAGACACTAAGTCTTATTGACCTCTCCAATGTGTGTGTGCGTCACTTTTAGATCTGATGAGTGGATAATGTGAATAAGCAATATGTCATTTAGCTAACCAAAAGGCAATGCAGCGCTATTACAACTTCCTTATGCCCATCCGTTCCTTAAAATCAACAAGGGCCCATATAATGGAGTGAACTACATAGTGACTGGTACCTTCCCTCTGACTATATATACACACGTAGCAGTGTGGGGACACATAAAAAAATGAAAACCTAAAATGCTTACATAGCATTAATCCAGCGCAGGCCTACATACTCCAGTCCTGTCCTGGGGCTGTATGGATCAAGCATCTCAGAGTAGGAGTGCTGATTTATTAAATATATTATATATATTAAATCAAACAAGACTACATATGACACGCATTGCTTTCTTGTGCTGATAAAGCAAGTGATGAGAGTAACTGAAACAATGAAACAACATTTCAACATATGCAACTGAAACAATCTTCGGACAATAACGCATGTGTCCCATGCATGCGCTCTAGACTACATGCATCGTTTGATAAAACGAATTGCAATAATTTACAATAACGCACCAAACAACGAACACATTGAACAGATCTCAGAGTACCCCTCCAAGAATAACCTGAGAAATACTCACATTTTGTCAGTCAGTATGCTCAGGGCAATATTTACGAGAGAGGAGCAAAAACTGTGCGCCCTCTGCCTTCTCTGCCAATTTCAGTGGAAATGAAGCAGTTGGTTGAATCTAAACTGCAGCATTAAAGACATATCTGATCTGACAAAAAGTGAGGCAGGGAGGCAATGCCAGCGGAATACACACATGAATTAACCCAATCAGCTTTAAAACGCTATCAATATTACATGCATTGGATGGTCACAGAAGATGTACAAAAATAAACTAACTATTTTTAATTCATTATTCAAGTGCATGCTGCTTTTGTGATTTCATTTTTTTTTGTTGACAGGGTGGAGAATTTCTTGTTTTGTTTGTTTGTTTTCTATTTTATTTTAACATACACATATTCAGATGATCAATGTTATATATACAACCAGTCAAAAGTTTTAGAACAGTTACTCATTCAAGGGTTTTTCTTTATTTTTACTATTTTCTACATTGTAGAATAATAGTGAAGACATCAAAACTATGAAACACCGCATATGGAATCATGTAGTAACCAAAAAAGTTTTAAACAAATCAAAATATATATTTTTTCTTCGTGAATTTACATTTATGAATATGAAATTTTGCGATTAGCACAATTTGATTTATGAGGTAAAATTGTTTTTCTTTATCCTTTTTAGAGTTAAGGAAACCGAGCAGCACATTCTCCCACAAAAAAAAACAAAAGTAATCAAGAATACTAACAATTATAAAACTATTTCAATAGGATACCTGATAATTAACAATATTTAAAGTTTAGAGTCAGAACTCATCAGTATTCTACAGATATACTAAATATTCTATCCATATACTGTCCATAATGTCTGCACATCCCATCACACATACAATTGAAGTCGGAAGTTGACATACACCTTAGCCCAATACATTTAAACTCAGTTTTTCACAATTCAGACATTTAAATCTAGTAAAAATTCCCTGTCTTAGGTCAGTTAGGACCACCACTTCATTTTAAGAATGTGAAATGTCAGAATAATAGTAGAGAGAATGATTTATTTCAGCTTTTATTTCTTTCATCACAGTCCCATTTGGTAGCATTGCCTTTAAATTGTTTAACTTGGGTCAAACGTGTCGGGTAGCCTTCCACAAGCTTCCCACAATAGGTTGGGTGAATTTTGGCCCATTCTCCCTGACAGAGCTGGTGTAACTGAGTCAGGTTTGTAGGCCTCCTTGCTCACACATGCTTTTTCAGCTCTGCCCACACATTTTCTATGGGATTGAGGTCAGGGCTTTGTGATGGCCTCTCCAATACCTTGACTTTGTTGTCATTCCAACTTTGGAACAATGCTTGGGGTCATTGTCCATTTGGAAGACCCATTTGCGACCAAGCTTTAACTTCCTGACTGATGTCTTGAGATGTTGCTTCAATATATCCACATAATGTTCCTTCCTCATGATGCCATCTATTCTGTGAAGTGCACTGGTCCCTCCTGCAGCAAAGTACCCCCACAACATGATGCTGCCATCCCCGTGCTTCACGGTTGGGATGGTGTTCTTCGGCTTGCAAGCGTCCCCCTTATTCCTCCAACATAACGATGGTCATTATGGCCAAACTGTTCTATTTTTGTTTCATCAGACCAGAGGACATTTCTCCAAAAAGTACGATCTTTGTCCCCATGTGCAGTTGCAAACCGTTGTCTGGCTTTTTTATGGCGGTTTTGGAGCAGTGGCTTTTTCCTTGCTGAGCGGCCTTTCAGGTTATGTCAACATAGGACTCGTTTTACTGTGGATATAGATACTTTTCTACCTGTTTCCTCCAGCATCTTCACAAGGTCCTTTACTGTTGTTCTGGGATTGATTTGTACTTTTCGCACCAAAGTACGTTCATCTCTAGGAGACAGAACGTGTCTCCTTCCTGAGCGGTATGACAGCTGCGTGGTCCCATGGTGTTTATACTTGCGTACTATTGTTTGTACAGATGAACGTGGTACCTTCAGGCATTTGGTAATTGCTCCCAAGGATGAACTGGTGGCTCAGGAAAGACTTGGCGTAGTAGCGTATCACTTTGGATGATTCCCCAATTATTTTTAATTATTCTTTTAAATGTTTTCTGCTTCAGTGCTGTATTTTGTAACAAAATACACTCTCTCTGATGCATCATGAGGCACTCCCCTTCGCAACAAGTTCTCTCTGTCAAGTAATCCAGCCCTTATACCTGCATCTTTCAGGACCTGAACGCTGTAGCCTCTATTCAAGAAGCGATTCTCCAATTCAGCAGATTTGACACTATAGTCTGTTTCCTGATCGCAAATTCTGCGGACTCTTTGGAATTGGCCATATGGAATATTCTCTTTTAGCCTTTTGGGGTGAAAGCTGTCTGCCCTCAAAATGGTATTCCCATCTGTAGGCTTCCTAAAGATTGATGTGTGCAAACAACCTTTGCCATTTTCACTGATGTCGAGGTCCAAAAAAATTAAAGTTATCCTTGCTGTACTCCATAGTTAGTTTGATGTTAGGGTTAATGCTGTTAATGCTGTTAAGGTATTGGTGGAAGGAAATAAGTTCATCTTCTGAGCCGGACCAAAAAAGGCAAACATCATCAATATAGTGTCCCCACCATATAATCCGGTCAAAGAAATGGTTATTAGAAGGATCCAAAATGAAGTCATTTTCCCATTTACCCAAGTGATACGCTACTACGCCAAGTCTTTCCTGAGCTTTAAGAGATGTCCTACCCTAAAGGACAAATTAGTCCACAGTTATCTTCCGGGTGACTCTCAAAAAACTTGGCTTGGCCACAAACCCAAGGGCTCTTTTAAATGTAACCAGTGCAACCATTGCAGAAATATTGCACAGAAGAAGTATTTTGTTGATACAGCTTCCAAAATGGAGTATTACGTCAAGCATTTCATTAATTACAAAACCACTCATGTCATCTATAGATTGGAATGTCCACAGTGCAAGGTGTTCTATATTGGATGGACGAAGAGACGCCTTCAAGATCGCCTAGCGGAACACAAGTACGTCATACGGGTAGGCAATGAAGACTACACGTCCTTACACCATGTCAACCCTGCCTCCCTACAAGCTATGGGTATTGATCATATCCCGGCCTCTATTAGAAAAGGGGACCGTCTTAAACAGTTAAACCAAAGGGAAAGTTTTTGGATTTACAAACTACAGGCCACTAAATACCCGGGTTTAAATGAAGATATGGATTTCTCACCCCTCCAAGTGGGTTGTGATGGGTCCATTTGCTGTCATCTAGTGGACATTTTGCTCAATTGCCCTCAGCTATGTTTAGACTCTTGTTGTTCATGTTTTGCTGTGTTCTATTGTACTATGGAATATATTGCTTTCTTATTCTTGACACTTCTCCCAGCCATATTTAAGGTTAGAACTACCTTTCTAAGTGTTCTGATACTTCTAGCTTGGAGTAAAAGTTTTATGATAACATAGCTACAGTATTTCACTTTAAAGTGTGTATAGTATTGCTTACTAGGTGTGTCCAATCAATTTTAACCACTCCCTCTTCAAATTAGGGTTAATTGGAAAAGCTGTTAAAAAGAGAACATTGTATTATTTCTTTGTACTCCCTGACGAAGGCCATGCAGCCGAAACGCATCGGATTTTAAAAACATTGTTTCTATTGAACATGCCATACTAATAAAGGCATTTTAATCTATTATATGGAGAGTGCCTTGGTCCTCCTTTCTTTTTGATGACCAACTCACCCCTTTTACCAAAGAGCACCTTCTGTCTACCAACATTTACTATTGTGTACCTTAGTAGCGCTTCCCTTCCTCCTCTTTCTACTATGGTACCTTCAGGCGTTTGGAAATTCCCAACGTGAAAAAACTAACAAAATAGCACCATTGGTTAGGAGCACGTAAAACAGCAGGCATCCCCTCCGGCGCAATTCCTATGTAGATGGCATAAGTCATGGCAAAATGTGTAGAATTGCAGGAAATTAGCTTTAAAATGTCCAAATAATCTCTCCACCTCATGGCACAATAGGTAGAATTGCAGGAAATTAGCTTTAAGCCCCATGGCAAAATGAGTAGAAGTGCATGAAATGTGTTATAAAATTGTTAAATGTTTTCTCCACCCCATGGCAAAACGTGTAGAACTGCAGGAAATGTACTTTAAAACGTACAATTTTCTCTCCACTGGGCATTTTTATGTCTCTGCAAGCAGTTTTAAGATAGTGGAAGGGTATTTCTTGAGCAATTGCTAATAGGGTTCCTATAGTCATTGCGCTAACGCTATTAACAACGGCTCTGATAAATACCTTCAACTACCTACAAACTGTAACCAGAGACATAAAAATGGTATCCATCTGACTCTGGGTAATGGCCAAAATGTCACACTGTCCCTTTAAGGTAACCATCTAGTGCAATAGCGTGCAACTGCAGCCTGCAATTCTGGGCGATCCTGCATGTGGGTATTCCTGCATCTGCAGCTATGCAAACCCCACCCTGCCTCGAGCATCCAATTGGTTCTATCATAAACACACCTCCCCTCGAGCATCCCATTGGTTCCTGCATGATCACCACCCCGTGGCCTATGATCTCTTAATCCAGCCCTGTGCCTGACAGATGATATTTTTCAGAAATATGCCTATGTGTACACCACTTTGATATGCATCAGTTAGGATTAAGAAGTGAGTATATGCAGTGGCATCATTGGCCTGGGCTTTCAGGATTTTATCCCCGGATGTTTTTGTCTTCTTCTTTGTTACGCTTTTACGGCGGACTACATCCAAAAAGTTGCATTGCAGCCACCTACAGTTTGGGATGAAAATAAAAGATCCAAAAAGACAAAAAATTTGGTGGATAGAAATATTCACACTGACCACCAGAAAGACACTGATCATGCTCCTTGCCTGTACTGTTAAAATCAATAATCTATACCTTGATCCCTTCACAGGCTCAGAAGCCTGGGAGGGCTGCACATCTTCCGTCGCCATAAACCCCTGTAACTCTTCTGCTGTGAATTCCTGAAACCCAAAATAATTTCCTGCCGCAGCCACAATGATGCCCAACTTCTTTGACTTCCTTGCTACTCTAACCGTGCAATTTATCACAGTTGCAATGAGCGCCACAAAATCCCTTTCTTTACATACAACATGTCTGGTTCTCTTAGCTGACAAACATTCACTATGGTCTGTTGTGCATCCACAACCATCTCCTCAACACTAGAGACACTTTCTATCTCAATTCTTTTGATTGCCTCTGCATAGGAGATCCAATTGACTGCCCTAACTTTAGCCACCTCAACCTTCTTCACCCTTACAGAGCACTCCACGAACTCTGCGTCATGATCCCCACCACATGGCCATTCTTCACTCCGATCTTTTGCATACTCCTTCCATCTGCACACATTTGAAACAGGACCAAAAGCACTTATGCTGTACCTCATATATTGTATCCTAGCACAACATGCATAGGGAGGTATCCACTATCAAAAAACAACAGCACCGACAAACTTTCTTCCTTTCCTCCCTTCACCATGCAGGTCAGGCGACGGACCCTAACCACACCTGGGAATTTAATCGCAAGGATTTCCTCCTTCATTTCCACTGACACCCCTGAAATGACTCCCTTAACAGGTGCTCTAATCTGGAGGTCGAAGCACGACACGTCAGATGTCCCAACTCTCGTGATGCCCACTGCCTTCTTCCTTTGTTCCTCAGACACAAAGTTAATCAGGACAAGCCCACTCCTGGTCACTCTGATTGATCCCACTTTTCCCAGCACAAGATTTACCTTCTTTGAGATCCCAAACGGATCTCCCAGATTCACCTCGTCATAAAAAATTGCATCCCAACAAGAAACAAATCGTTGTCCGACATACACTTATCATCCCCTTCAGCTTTCAACACTTTTTCCATTCCTTGATTTTATACTACTGTTCTCCAATCTTCTTCTCCAACTCCACTCAACTCACTTCTCGTTTCACTCTCAACATCCACTTCCGCCATGATGTTTTCATCCAGCCCACCCCCCCAAAAAAGCAGTCTGAGTTTCCATAACCACACATCACTTGTGCTATTCAGTATACCTTTTTTTTAGGACAATAATAAATAATACAATATACTGCGCTAGGCAGTAGCAGGCACCGCAAGAAGCCCCTGGAGTGACGCGGTGCCTGCTGTGAGAGCAGAACAGCCAGAAAGTCAGAGTGTAGCAGCAGCAGAGTTAGCCACAGGTTTGTGTAGGGTTAGTGGTAGCTAGGTAGCTAGTCTCCCTCAGCATAAGGGTTGTCTAATGCTAATAAGCTAGCATTAGCACTCAGCATCCTAAAGCTATTGTGTGTCAATCAGAGTTATTTAACCTTTTACTGCAGTGGGCTAAATCAGGGTCACACAGTGTTTCTTGGAAGTCTTAAACAAATCCACTTTGAAACAAGAGTATACACCTTACACACATGGTTATGGGCTTAAACAAAGAAGACATGTACCATGTCATAGTTAAAATGTATTACATTTTGAGTTTGCATCCCAATATTATACTTTATATACATCACAGAAGACTGAAATATAACAAAACCGTTTGACATAGAAACAGCTGATTTTTGGCGTTTTTTCTTTTTTATAATGTTGATTAATTATGAAATTATGAAAAATATGAATAACATTCCACCCATGAGGCAACTAGAGGGCGATTTGGTAATTTGACTGAAGGAACGTGTTCAGTTTGGCTCATTGCACAGGACAGAGTCTGTTTGAAGTTGTTGAGTGTTTTTTGATAATACACTGTAGATGTATGTAGATGAGTGTTCCAGAGTAGAGAGGTGCACAATAGCAACTGGAACTGAGTACTGGCAGTGTCTGTTGTGGAGGGGGCAATTTACCTGAATAATATCTAATCTCTCAATATTCTAATCTTTCAATGTTCATTTCAAAGTGCGCCAAATTCATGCATTTAGCTGTTGAAATTATTTTTTTATTTGCAGGGGGAGAATGTCCCTGGAAGCCCCTACTGGCTTTGGACTAAGCCCCCAATGTCTTCAAATCCTAGAAACGCCCCTGAATATAGATAATACCCACTGAAAAAAGTGGGAATACGGTGTACACCGTTTACAACCCCCACTACACCACTGCTAACTCCTGAGTCCTACAGGTTCTTGTCTCTCAGCTCCAGCTGTTTCAGTTCAGAGTTGGGTGAATGCAGAAGTGTGGCCAGATCTGCACAGCTACCCTTAATCAGACCACACTGACCTAGGCTGCTGTAGGAAGGCAGTTAAAAGAAGCACATGATAACTCAAGATCATCAAGATAGTTCACACACAATGGTAATAGCCTGTTTCCAAGAACCCTTTTAATTTGATAACTGTGCCAGCAGTGTTCTGGATATTTCATTTCCTTTAAGGCCTATGTGAAATGGTAGGCTATGTATCATCTTTAGAACAACTTTGATTACCGAAGAGCGGGAACAAAAGCGTGCACACGCAGTAGCTCTCTAGGACCGGAGTTAGAGAACCCTGTAGTAAAGGGTTTTGAGAGAAATCATACACGGTACTCTTCTGCCCTCTAGTAGTTTATCCTAAACTCACTCTGATAAAATCAATTCTTCAACAGAATTATCAAGGCTGTTTTTTTCATCGCCAATGATAGTAGACAACAATATGTTGTAATATCATCAATCAATCCCACATATCATCATTCTCGCGTCTGAACCCTGGGTTGTGTTCAGTAGGGTAAACCATAGCAAAATTAAAAAAATAAACGTATTACTTACTTATTAAATATTGGACAAATTTAGGCAGTACCTCCCCGTTTCAAAACGTTTTCTCCCTACTGAACACGACCGTGGTCATTGGGTAGCTCTAAAGATTGCCAGACAACCGTTAGATATCAACAGAATACACAGCCATACACCTCAAGGTAGTAAAAGTGATCTATAGACACAATCACAGTCTGGAGTTGACTGATCTACAATCCTAGAAACAAAGGTTTAGATTTGTACTTACCTTTTAGTTATAGGTACATAATTGTACCCCAGTTCATACCTCAGATAGTTTCTTCCTTATCTACAATGCCTTCGGAAAGTAGTCAGACCCCTTGACTTTTTCCACATTTTGTTACATTTACAGCCTTATTCTCATCAATCTACACACAATATCCCATAATGACAAAGCAAAAACAGGTTTTTTGAAATTTTTGCAAAGAAACAAAAAAAAACCTGGAAATATAACATTTACATAAGTATTCAGACGCTTTACTCAGGACTTTGTTGAAGCACCTTTGGCAGCGATTACAGCCTCGAGTCTTCTTGGGTATGACACTTCAAGCTTGGCACACCTGTATTTGGGGAGTTTCTCCCATTATTCTCTGCTGATCCTCTCAAGCTCTGTCAGGTTGGTTGGGGAGCGTCATTGCACAGCTATTTTCAGGTCTCTTCAGAGATGTTCGATGTTGGAAGGTGAACCTTCGCCCCAGTCTGAGATCCTGAGCACTCTGGAGCAGGTTTTCATCGAAGAGCTCTCTGTACTTTGCTCCGTTCATCTTTCCCTCGATCCTGACTAGTCTCCCAGTCCCTGCCGCTGAAAAACATCCCCACAGCATGATGCTGTCAGCACCAATCTTCACTGTAGGGATGGTGGCAGGTTTCCTCCAGACATGACATTTGTCATTCAGGCCAAAGAGTTCAATCTTGTTTTCTTCAAACCAGAGAATCTTGTTTCTCATTGTTTGAGATTCTTTAGGTGTCTTTTGGAAGAATTTGTTCTTAACTGAAATGCCTAGTTAAATAAAGGTTAAATAATACATTAAAAATAAAACAAATTGTCAAACTCCAAGTGAGCTGTCATGTGCCTTTTACTGAGGAGTGCTTTCTATCTGGCCACACTACCATGAAGGCCTGATTGGTGGAGTGCTGCAGAGATGGTTATCCTTCTGAAAGGTTCTCCCATCTCCACATAGGAACTCTGGAGCGCTATCAGAGTGGCCATCGGGTTCTTGGTCACCTCCCTGACCAAGACCCTTCTTCCCCGATTGCTCAGTTTGGCTGGGCAGCCAGCTCTAGGAAGAGTCTTGGTGGTTCAAAACTTGGTACACAATCCTGTCTCTGAGCACTATGGACAATTCCTTTGACCTCAGCTTGATCTTTGCTCTGACCTTCACTGTCAACTGTGAGACCTTATATAGACAGGTGTGTGGTTTTCCAAATCATGTCCAATCTATTGAATTTTATTCCAAACAAGTTGTAGAAACATCTCAAGGATAATCAATGGAAGCAGGATGCACCTGAGCTCAATTTCGAGTCTCATAGCAAAGCGTCGGAATACTTCTGTAAATAAGGTATATTTTGTATTTTATTTTTAATACATTTGCAAACATTTCTAAAAACCTGTTTTCTCTTTGTCGTTATGGGGTATTGTGTGTAGCTTGATGATGAAAATGTTTTATTTAATCCATTTGAGAATAAGGTTGTAACATAACCAAATGTATAGTCTACAGGTACAAAGGTGACTTTAGATAAGGTACATGGTACAACACTTCCACTCACTGGTGGCCCAAAGAATTTAACTAAAAAGCCACGTCCACACTAAGCCACGCCTCCAATATAATTTCACAGTGTGCCTTGCCTGTGAATTCGTTCATTTTTCAGTCCTGTGGTCTTCACCAAGTGAGTTCCTAGGCTAATGTTATCATAAAAATGTAATTATTTATGACAAGAAATTACATATCTAATAAGGCCTTATTTTGCGGCCTAGTTTTACCCTAATACAGTCACCTTAGCTCATGGTTTACAGGCCACATCAGGCCTGAAAGTAGGGTTACAAAATTATGGTAACAGATTTCCTGCTTATTCCCTCCTGTTTCCAAGAATCTTCCAACCGGGATTCCTGGAAAACTGGTAATTTTGGGAAAGTTACCAGAATTTTGCAACCCTACCTGCAAGTTGCATTATGCTGGCTTGGAAAGTGCTGTGTAATTCCTATCAGAATCCAGCCAAAGTTAGGATATCCAACAATTTTTATTCACCCGCAACCTGCATTCAGAATGAGAACATTATGAGGAGACTACCTAAACCATTGAAACTGGAACAACCATTTCAGTAAAGGGTGCAAAAAATGCAACTGACTGCATTAGTTTAGAAAATATGTTATGTATCTTTGTGTAGCATAAAATTACTCGATCAATCTACATTAAAGATAAATCACAGATACTCAAAACAATGAGAAAATCAACCTGCATTAGAGCATGCTGGGAAATATTTTTATTATAATGATTATAGTACAAATTTGTCTTTTAGGGTACGACCACAGTGACAAAGCCATTAGTTCCTTTTAAGCGGCAAAAATACATCATTATACCTTGAGGGTAAACAAAATACATGTTTTTGTATTTAAAAAAAAACACAGAAAAATAGCCTCACATTAGAGTGGGATGTTTGTATATTTTATATTCAAAATATAGGGTACAAAAATGTACCATTATACAAAGTTATCTGCACATGTACCCTAAAAGGTACTGAACAGTACCATGTGAGATTATTATGTGTGCCTCTAAATGTACATTATGTGTATTTGGATATTTTTTACCCCATGGAACAATTTGTACCCTATCCGTACCCTTATATATCATTTTTTTTTAGCTTTTTTTGCTGCTTTTCCATAATAGTTTTTTACAAAAATCTATAAGGTTTTACCACTGATATGTTACAGAGCTGTGAATTCAGGTGTTAATAGACTACTTAAAGGGATAGTTCTCCCAAAACGTTGGCCAACATTTTCATGTCTTAAAGACCAGGGACGCAATTAGCAGGACGCAATGTTTTGGAACGTTCAGATAGCCTATTTCTATGTAGAACAAACATGCATCTCTAACATGAAGAATAAGGAATCACGTATTCTATCTGCAACATTTGAGAATGTTTGGCAACTGAACATGGCCCAGCTGGCCATGTTCCACGTCATGATTGGTTACTCTCCCTTTAAGTAATAAAACAGATGAGAGAAAGGGGGTTAAATGTCTAGCACACTGTAGCGCAGCCCTCGGTATGTCTGCTTAGAACAGCCCCTTGTAGAATGCATACAAAAAAACAATATGATCCATGCAGAGTTTCAGATTCACAACAATGTCCATTCCTGACGGAAAAAGGCTGAGAAGGAGAGAAAAAAGCTTCACGGCTTCAAAGTGACACAGCATCAGGTGATTTTATTGATTTTGTTTCACATCATAACTTTAAAACATTATCAGTGCTGTAGAATAACATTATAATATTCTTTCCTGTGTAGTCTAGTGATTACAGTCATTTTCTCCAGGTAGAAGTTTGAGTTTATTAACATCGAAGACAGTGACTTGGAGAAGAAGGCGGCAAAGCAGAACCAAGGCAATTAAGTGGAGCAGCTATATAGAGTGGTGGGAACTCTAGCTAAGATATGCGTAGTCTGATCCCCATAAAGAATCACATTAAAACAGTAAAAAACACCAAGCCTGGTTCCGGATCTTGTTTGTGCTGTCAGGCCATGACAACAATCATATTGTTGGCTATAAAGCACAAACAGATCTGGGATCAGGCTAGAAAACATTCCTCCTTGCTTTCAGGTCCAACACACATGCACCATCACGTAGGTCCATCACCTAGGAATGCATGTCAATAGCTCACACTGTGATTTAAGGTCAACATTTGAAGGTGAACATGAACTGTAGCCTACTGTCGATGAAGTCACTGTATTGTGTGCGTGCAACTTCTCGAGTTGGCTTGAAAAACCACCAACATCAATCATTCAAAAGGAAAATCGTAATCGCCACCATTCGGTTTGGGTTGGGCAACATTGGACAAATGTTTCAACACCGTTTTGGGTTGCCAGGCGCCTGCTCTGTCATGATTAGGAGTCGGGCCTAAGTTTAGAAAGGCTAAAGCTATTAGTCAGACGGACCACTTCTAGTGTTCAGTCTCACAGCGTCCTGACTGAGCTGCTGGACCGGGATGTCATGGTTACCATCCCATAACAAGGAAGTGGCGACAGAGTGGTGGGTGTATGCAAGGGTAGACATTCCGTATTGAAGTCCCACCGTATTTAGTGGCTCTGACGCAAGACCACCCATTGTCGACATGCCCCTCTTAAAATGAGCCCAGCAGCAGGAGGCATTGTGCGATAAGATGTGGGAGGCCGCTCTTATAAAGGGCCATCCTTGTAAATGACTGGACATTGTGTTAAGTCTGGTGGACAAGAGATCTGTCATTCAGTTTGACTGTGACTGTAGATGGGAAAAGAGAGGGAGAGAGGAGCATTGTGCGCCCTATGGGCCCTGGTCAAAAGTAGTGCACTATATAGGGAATAGGGTGCCATTTGAGACGCAGCCCATCTGGGCTGACGTATGGCCTCTGGGTCTTTTGTGACATTCACTGCCTCACTTCATTTGCATTGCAGAGAGCAGGGAGATACACATATCATGGCCTACTGCAGGGATGTGGCCTGTAGGGTCGATTTAAAATGGGCTCTCTTAAGCTTACTCTGAGAGTTGCAGACAGAAATGGTACAACAATCACAACAGCAGCAAGGTAGCGTCTTACAAAGCTCATACCCTGAATTAAGACACTAACACAGTCCTCAAACTGTCAAAGCTAATTAGCAGCATTCAAACATTTTCAGTAGTGGGTTTTCAACGTTGCAGACAGAAATGGTACAACAACTGTATAGATATGCTTTTTGAGATATCCTCAGACTTAGAGTACAGTAGCTTTACATTGTTTATTCAAGACAAGTTGAATTGAGTGCCTCAATATATGATCTGTGAACAACGATGATGTTCATTGTGGGAATTTCAAGAAAGGAAAATGTCTGGTTAACCATTTCCTCTTGTCAACAGAATCCTTTCACCTTCACTATTTCCAAGCCTCCATATACAGTTTGCTACGTGTAAACATATTGCGAGCTCTACGTATAATCAAAAATAGTATGTCTTTACACTATGTACACAGAGTGGATGGCTAATCGGCTAAGCCCGTGATTTGTAGTATCCAGTCTAATAGCTATTTTGGTAGGTGCAATGGAATGTAGGGAGGATTTCTACTCTTATTTACAATTTAGGAGACACTGGTTATGGGACGGCTACATCAAGCTTCAAGTTACTGCAATCTAGTTGTTGTTTATGTCAATGGCACAATGCTGTTTGAAAGGCAACTGGTGTGACAAGCTGGCCTGGTTCCAGATCTGTTTGTGCTGGCTTGCCAATAACCATAGGACTCAGCACAAACTGATCTGGGACCAGTCTAGTGAGGAGCAATTGCAGGGCTGAAGAATCTACAGTATTACTTTGATCACGACCGGTGGCGGTCAAGGAACACAATTACACAATGTCAAGTAGTACAAAAATCAGGAGATGACAACATTCACAGTAGAAAAGTCAAGGATTACAAAGACGATTATTGTGACAAAACGCAGAGACACCATGTTGGGTGTTACTTCAGTCTGTAGAGCTACATGTTCAATGTTGTTTTTCATTGCGTTAGTGTTGGTCTAGCTATAGCATGAAGCCGGAAAAATATTTCCTTTGTGTGCACTTCTACTCCATGCTAGAATGGAGGCGTTTTATCGAGAACATTTAGAAACATTGCTTGTTATTGATACATACATACAAATGTCAAAAGTACCACAAGTACATGAAAATACATTGCATGACAAAGTACACCCTTGGCATGTACTGTATTCTAAGAGGTAAAGGTAAAACTTTACAGTGGAATCATACCAAATAACTAACTGGAGTATCATAAACAGAGGATAATGACTCTATAACTTTCTGTACTTGCTAATAGTATTGATTCAGTACACAACCTGATTCAATCAAACACTGACAACCAGGTTTCCAAAACAAGTGAAAAACTAAATTAGATTTCAAATATAGTTCAGTTTCCTAATGTTTTACTGCACATATAATTTTGTCCAAGACAATGCAGCACATCAACAATAATGTCTATTTAACTTACAGTAACCCCGGAAACCTGGATACCCGGTTGGATTGAATAGGGCCTATGGGCATTTCTTCTATGGCCTTTTATTTTTGACTTTTTTAATATATACTATTTCTGCAATGTCAAGTATAACCGAGGTATAACTTCAGTGGAGCAGGAAAGGAACTCAGTGGCCAACTGCTGAGGAGTACAATGACACTGAGCCAGGGCCATATTCATTAGTGCAAACAGAAAACGAAAACGGTTGTTTCTTTGTTTCTTATTCCGTCCCCCCGTTTGGTTTCTAGTGAATAAGACCTTGAATAGTTATTTTCACTATTGTCCCGCCCATAGTATCTGAGAGGACACTGATTGGAACAGCTCTTTTTGCCAATTCCAAATTAACCCTATTGGATCAGACACAGACTAAATCAGTAAAGTGAAAAACAAAGCACTATTCAGTGTGGACTCCAGTCTACTGTATAGTACGGCTGTGCAAAGGAAAGTAGAGAACCACAGAAATCAAAGTCACAATCACAACAGCAGCAAGGTAGCGTCTTACAAAGCTCATACCCTGAATGAAGACACTAACACAGTCCCCAAATTGTCAAAGCTAATTAGCAGCATTCAAACCTGTTCAGTGGTGGGTTTTCAGTAACACTTTGTTTTACAGTCACTGTTTACCAGGTAGTTACCTAGAAAGTACTTGTTCAAATGGTAATTATCTAATAATTGCATAGTAATCACATGAGATTCATTAACACACGTGTCTCTATGTACCATTTGGTAACAGTAAATTACCAATAGTGTTGAATTCTTTGAGGTGAGTACCAGATAATATCCATTGTGACTATCACATATTTTTTAAGTAAATACCATGTAAACACCATCTTAAAATGGGTTGTAAAAAAAGCATAATAATTCTTCTTCTATTTTGACATGTTATTATACCTTATTACATATAGTTTAAGAGCACAAAGCAGGCAAAGAAGGAAAAAAGGGGGATTTTGCCATTTGTCAAATAATCTTATACAGTGCATTATATATTTTTGCAGTTCATACAATACGTGTTGACGGAGCCCTGCATATTGACTTCATATGGATGAGGTGGTATGTCTTAGAGTAGCTAATGAAAACCATAGTACATTTCTTCCTCTCTTGCTCCAATCAAGTTCCACCATATTTGATTTCTACTTCCAGGTGGGCTTGATGGTCTTACATGACGTAGTAGATTGGACAGATTTTTCAGAGAAGCTGCTGCTCTTGCGTGAGCGCTCGCGGCTGGGCGGCGATGGGGGGGTGTCACTACGCTGGGTGCTCGCCCGGCTTGATGCCCTGACGCTCTGCACCTTCTGCAGACCACCCCCTTGGGCCTTCTCCTTCTCCTCCCCCCGGGGTGAATGCTGCCCCCCTTTGGCAGGAGGTGTGGTTGTGGCAGCGGCTGGAGGCCGAGCGGGTGCTTGACTCTGGGAGCTGCTCCGGGACAGGAGAGAGGGGCTCCTGGAGGGGGTCGGGGGGTTGGAGAGGGTTGGAGTGAGTTCCTTCTTGGTGGTCCGAGAGGAGGAGGCCACAGTGTTGCGTGCCCAGCCAGGCAGGGTGGCTGATGGGGTTTTGGAGCTGTGAGTAGGTGTCTCGGGAGCGCTAGCCTCAGAGGGTGTCCTAACCTGACCTTGGGCCTGAGCAGCCAGGGCTCTCATGGTGGAGCGGCACATCTTCTCCTCTGGTGGTGGCTTGGGCAGGTTCCTCAGCGGCTTGGCGCTGGGCTTGCGGAAGGAGGGCTTTCGCGGGTTGAGGTCACATGCCCAGCCAGAGAGGCCAACATTCCCCTGGGATTTGGTCTCCTCTGGGGGCAAGCTGGAGTGGCGGGCGGGCCTACTGGTTTTCTCACCCCGCTCCCTGGCTGGGGTGCTCTTGTCGATGAGCGGCTGCCTGGCACCATCATGGCCCCCAGCAGGTCTCTCCACCCGCCTTGCGTTTCTGCCAGTCCGGCTGAGCTTGGTGATGGGCACCACCTTCCGCATGCCCTGGTTCTCAGTGGTGGTCAACATCCTGACGCCGCAACCCACTTTGCTGTTTTTGGAAACTTTTGACACATTCTTGGTCTTGGCGTGTGTTGGTTTAGGGCTATATGTCTGTACAGCTTTCTCGCCCACCTGCCTAGCCTCCGCCGTGTCCCAGCTATCTGTGTCCCCCTCTTCCGTGGTGACGAGTGAGCCAACGGATGGGGCACGTTCGTCTGTGGACTTTGATGCCGACAGCTCATTTGTGGAGGCAGAGACGGAGTGATCGGTTTTGGATGCGGAATCAAAGTTGGAGTTGGAGGATAGTGAGCTGGGGTCTCGAAGGTTCCCCTGGATGTTGTTCCAGTCAGTGTTTTTTACATCGGGGACCAATCCTTCCCTCATTAGAGGCGAGCTTTCGATCTCAGAGTAGTCAAGCGCTACGGAGCAGTCCGTTTCTGTGCAGTCTAAGATGTAGAACACTGGTTTCTTATTGGATACGGAGGGGTCAAGAGGGAGGGGCATATCACAGGTGGTTGAGGAGACGGTGCTGCTGTCCTCCTCGTCCTCCTTCTGAAGCGAGCCCACCACAAACTGAGAGGACGGAATTTTACCTTCCCACGCCACGGGCTCTGGTCCTCTTTCCAAACTCTTTGGACAAGGAGGAGGGGTATCCAAAATGAGTGTCTTTGGAGACTCCTTCTCCATTTCTAAGTCCGTTACCACCACGTCTTTGTGGTCAACAAAGTGCATGTGATTTGTGTTATTGTTCGGACTGGGGAGGTCAAACTGTTGAATTCCCGGGACTAGCGTGTGCCTCTCCACGCTGACGTTCATTTGTGCCGTGACAATCGCTCCGGGGTTGGGCGTCTTCTGAAATATGTTACGGTTCTGACATGAGCGAGGCAGATAGCTCCCCTCGGACACGGTCGTGTAGTTGTTATTATTGTTATACGGTTCCTCGTTGGCATTAAAGCCTGTGGAAGAGTACATGGCCAAGGGGCTGATGGGCTCTGTCTCAGCCCGGTGTGACGTGGCCAGCACCTGCTGCCCATTCTCCAGCTTGTGTTTGTCATCCTGGGACACAAGCCAGGGGGCGGTTCTCCGATGGAGGGTGCGGCCGGAGCGCGGCAGGCTGTTGAACTTGTTGGCATTGTCCGCTGGTAGTGCCGCGCCACTGCCGAACAGCTCCAGGTAGTCGTGAAGCTCGCGGTCGGCCATGGCGACCACGGTGTGGCGGTGGCGACGGGCGCTGGCTGAACGACCCAGGGGGCTGTGGGGGCTGGCTGGACGCTGCTGGAGGAAGTCCAGGAGGCCCTCCTTGGTGAGCATATCCACGTCATTCTCACTGCTGCTGCGGCCGAAGCCGCCATTACCGGCGCCAGCAGCCTGCTGCTGGTCGGCATTCCAGGCAAAGCGCTTCTCCTCCAGCTCTCTGAGACGCCGCTGCCTGGCCGCCTCCTTATGCTCCCGCTCCAGGTTATCCTGACAGAGACAGCGAAAGGACAGGCTAATAAATAACAGTGTACAGTGCCTTCGGAAAGTATTCAGACCCCTTGACTTTTTCCACATTTTGTTATATGTTTACATACACCTACAGCAGTATGTTCTTTTGAAGAGTTTATTAGTTTTGTTACTTCAGGAAATACAGTGCAGGTTAATGTGAGTGTGCATTTGTAGGTTAAATAGAGAATGTGAGTTACATTACTTATCTGAAACTACATAGTAGAGACTTAAAAGATTTGAATTGAAAACACCTCACCTTGACAGCCTTTTTGAACTTGAGACAGAAGTCCTGGAAGATGCGGAAGCACTCATCCAGCATGAAGGTGTCCTTGTCTTCACAGAAGAAGTCAATAAGCGCATTACCTTCCTTCCGCAGGTCCAGCCTACACCTCTTCAGGTCCTGGAGTGTCCTTGTGGAGCACTATTGGGGTTTGCAGACAATGGATGACAGACACAGATTAGATATAAAAGAATTAGAACATATTATTACCATCAAAATATACCAAAAACAGGGGGCTTGGTGATACCGTATATCAGGGATGTAGGATATTGGCCCATATTGGCCAATATTTTGTTATGCTTATAGGGTGTTCTTCCAATTGAGACCATAATGGTAAGTTATCTGATATACATTTCTTTGTTACAGTCACCCTAAGATCCGCTTTTGTACCACAACTGGCTAAGGATGCCTTCACTGTGTGCCGCCCTCATGCACCATAATCAGCATTCACTGAGCAGAATTCCCAAATTAGATTCTGACTGAATGTGCTGCCACCTGCAGGAAGGGGTCCAGCTGCTCCAGGAGCTCCGGGTCACTCTGGACCTTCTCCTCCAGGGATCTGGTCCTGACGTAGAGAGACGAGAACTCCAACTCAATGTTTTCCACTGATATTCTGCGGGGATATGCAAATCATCCAAATGCTGTTAAAATACATTGTGTAGCTCAGTTGGTAGAGCGTGGTGCTCGCAACATCAGAGTTGTGTGTTGGATTCCTGCTGGGACCACACATAAAATAGATGAAAGTATATTTTAAATGGTGTATATATTATATATATATATATATTATAATGAATGTGAATAGTTTAAGATTCTGGAACTTTGTGGACTGCTGTAGCAGATGGCTATATTAGTATTGTAAAATGTGACTGTGCCTTCCTGAGACTTCAAGTACTGCTGACCCTGAACACAGAAATGCCTTGGCTTGTATCAATCAGTGGTATTGATGGTGCTTTAGAAATTGCTATGTTGTTGGGAACACTGGTTCACTGTGGCAGAAATGGACCATGTTACACTGTATGGCACTTAAATTCAAATACTTATCTACAGTGCATTCGATAAAGGTGAAGGCACGACAGTTAGAGGCTGGAAGTAAGGATGATGTGTTAGCATATCCACAGCGGAGCATTATCTGTTGGCACACCAGGAGAGAGGGAGAGCTGAACTGTATCATGCAGAGATCACCTTGTAAAAGATCTTGACAGCCACAGGGAAGATAATGCATCCTAAACAGTGCAGTATACTGCCAGCGCCATTTGAAATTCAACTCAAGGCGGTAGTAGGGATCTGTGATTTCATTCAATGCCGCTGTTATTCTAGCCAATTACCAACTTCTTCATTTGATTGCATTTAAACTATGAGTATGTATTGTACCATATATTTTTTCTATGTCATTAAATCTGCAGTCTGCGATTTCATAAAACAACAAAGTGGGCACCTCGCCACTTGGTAAACAGCTGAGGTATGCGACTGGAGAAATGTAACCAGACTTAAAGCTGCAGTCTTATTAAAGCAGCGGTCTGCAGTTCAGAAAACTACAAACAGGACACCCCACCACCTGTTTAGGTAAACAACTAAGGGATGGGGGGGCTGCAGAAATGCTACCAGACTGCAGCTTTAAGCACAAATCATCCTCCAGTAGTAGTCATATAAAGGCAACATATACAGATAGGGTTAATGGAGGGAAATAATCGTGCTAATGCTCTCTAAGAGCAGTGGCTGAAGCAAGAACCTATAGGCTACACATAGCATTCCAGGAACTGAGTTAGTGATATTGATTGTGAAAAGAGCCCAATAAAAGTCCTTATACAGTAGAGGGCATTCATAGATAACAGGTGTGAAATTGACTGGCGTCTTCTAGGTGAACTAGTTCTAAAACTCCTGTCAAAGGAAAGCAGTGCAAATGCTGCGTTCTTGACGTGAGAGTGTTTTGAAACAAAAACATACAAACTCTGAGCATTAAGTTGTATGTATGTATTCACGTGCTTTGAAGTCATTGAAAATGCCAATTGGCTAACGGCTAACTAGGTATGTCAACCATAAACTACAGTTATTATGGTCACAAACAAATGACAGAGTTCAAAAACGGTATAAATAAACTCAGCAAAAAAAGAAATGCCCCTTTTTCAGGACCCTGTCTTTCAAAGATAATTCGTAAAAATCCAAATAACTTCACAGACCTTCATTGTAAAGGGTTTAAACACTGTTTCCCATTCTTGTTCAATGAACCATAAACAATTAATGAACATGCACCTGTGGAACAGTTAAGACACTAACAGCTTACAGACGGTAGGCAATTAAGGTCACAGTTATGAAAACTTCGGACACTAAAGAGGCCTTTCTACTGACTCTGAAAAACACCTAAAGAAAGATGCCCAGGGTCCCTGCTCATCTGTGTGAACGTGCCTTAGACATGCTGCAAGGAGGCATGAGGACTGCAGATGTAGCCAGGGCAATACATTGTAATGTCCGAACTGTGAGAAGTCTAAGACAGCGCTACAGGGAGACGGACAGCTGATCGTCCTCGCAGTGGCAGACCACGTGTAACAACACCTGCACAGGATCAGTACATCCGAACATCACACCTGCGGGACAGGTACAGGATGGCAACAACAACTGCCCGAGTTACACCAGGAGAGAGAGGGGCTGGACTGAGGGCTTGTAGGCTTGTTGTAAGGCAGGTCCTCACCAGACATCACCGGCAACAACGTCGCCTGTGGGCACAAACCCACCGTCGCTGGACCAGACAGGACTGGCAAAAAGTGCTCTTAACTGACGAGTCATGGTTTTGTCTCACCAGGGGTGATGGTCGGATTTGCGTTTATCTTTGAAGGAATGAGCGTTGCACTGAGGCCTGTACTCTGGAGCGGGATCGATTTGGAGGTGGAGGGTCCGTCATGGTCTGGGGTGGTGTGTCACAGCATCATCGGACTGAGCTTGTTGTCATTGCAGGCAATCTCAACGCTGTGCGTTACAGGGAAGACATCCTCCTCCCTCATGTGGTACCCTTCCTGCAGGCTCATCCTGACATGGCCCTCCAGCATGACAATGCCACCAGCCATACTGCTCATTCTGTGCGTGATTTCCTGCAAGACAGGAATGTCAGTGTTCTACCATGGCCAGCGAAAGACCCGGATCTCAATCCCATTGAGCATGTCTGGGACCTGTTGGATCGGAGGGGGAGGGCTAGGGCCATTCCCCCAAGAAATATCCGGGAACTTGCAGGTGTCTTGGTGGAAGAGTGGGGTAACATCTCACAGCAAGAACTGGCAAACCTGGTGCAGTCCATGAGGAGGAGATGTACTGCAGTACTTAATGCAGCTGGTGGCCACACCAGATACTGACTGTTACTTTTGATTTTGACCACCCCCCTTTGTTCAGGGACACATTATTCCATTTCTGTTAGTCACGTCTGTGGAACTTGTTCAGTTTATGTCTCAGTTGTTGAATCTTGTTATGTTCATACAAATATTTACACATGTTAAGTTTGCTGAAAATAAACACAGTTGACAGTGAGAGGACGTTTATTTTTTTGCTGAGTTTAGATTGATTTTGATAAATAATGTATTGTTGTTGCATTTAACTGCTGAAAATGCTGTCTTCTAAGTAATTTCCTGAATAGGCGACATCGTAGTTGCGGCACATATTTGACACCAGAGTGTCCTACTTTACGGAAATTATTAGTTGGAGGACTGTTCAAACGGCTTTTTCCCAGTTTGCAAGTTTCCGACGTCATGAAGGCCGCATAATGAAGGACTATTTACCTGGAAGCGCTCTGGATGTCCTGAAGTTTCTCAGGGAACTTCAGCAGCTTCTCGTCCTTCTTCTGTGCCTCCTGAGTAGATTGAAAATGAATTATAATTAGCCTTGAATAATGCTTTATTATGTACACCCATATTCCGCTTGTAATTTCCAATCTGAAAGCTTGAAAAAAGCTTGAAAATATACAAGGATGGTGGAACTCAACTCCTTAACATCTGCCATCCTGCAATATTCAACATTTCTCTCATTTAGTCTCTATTTACTCAAACATCGATGTCATGGAATATTTACGACTTGCCTAGTTAAATAAAGGTTAAATAAAAATGTGTCAATCTGTTTTTCTAAATTATTTCAATCTCACTTGGTACACTCCACATTAGCATTCCAAAATACTTCAATACACTCTCACGGCTGTAATACGCTGTCTGCGCAAGCGGCAGGACCCAAATAAAATAGCCACTTTTCACTAAGTTCAGACTACATAAAAGGGCAACTATGTGTGATTATACAGATATACTAATCACAATACATCACATTGTTCACCTGCATAATTTAAACCTAACACTCATTTGCATGAGACAAAGTCCATTTGATCACTAGTTATTGCTCTTGTATCCCTATGGTGTCACTGGTGCCAATGACATCTATATTGCCACCAATTCGTCTGGTGCAACCATCTAAGGTTGCAGTGACTTTATATTCATATAAGATCTACATGACACATTTCATTGCCCCATGTCCATCGGTTCAGTTCTTATAGCCTGTCACGACTTCCGCCGAAGTTGGTCCCTCTCCTTGTTCGGGCGGCGTTCGGCGGTCGACGTCACCGGCTTTCTAGTCACCACCGATCCATGTTTCATTTTCGATTTGTTTTGTCTTCATTGTACACACCTGGTTTCCATTCCATAATCATTGTTCCCTATTTAACCCTCTGGTTTCCCCTTGGTTTTTGTGCGTGTTTGTTATTGTCATGCTGTCTCGCTTTGTGATCTGGATTATTGTCTCCTTCATGGAATATAGATTTTTTTTAGTAAAGTTACGATTATTACTCATCTCTGTGTCCTGCGCCTGACTTCGCCTTCCCCACATCACCTAGACCTTTGACATAGCCCTGGTGTGATATGGTGCAATCTAGTGGTGTACCGTGGCCGACTTTGAATGCAGCACCTTATAATTCTAAAATTCATTAGAGGCTAATTCATGGAGTCTATATACCAAATCTTGAGTCAATCTGACTTAAACTTGTTGCTGCATTCAAAAATAGGTGAACTATAGCAAATAGGATAATGCTAAAAGTACTTTTAAAAATAACATTTAGTATTTGTAGCATTAGCATATGTGCTAACATGCATCTATAGGTACGAAGGTCTCGAAAACCATTAAAGACTGATGTAATGAGTATAAATACAAAATCTGAAGTGATTCTGTGTAACGCCCTGGCCATAGAGAGGGGTTTTTGTTCTTTATTTTGGTTAGGCCAGGGTGTTACATTGGGTGGGCGTTCTATGTTCCTTTTTCTATGTTTTTGTATTTCTTTGTTTTGGGCCGTGTGTGTGGCTCCCAATCAGGCACAGCTGAAGCTCGTTGCTGCTGATTGGGAGTCACACATAAGGAGCATGTTTTTCCTTTGGGTTTGTGGGTAATTGTTTCTGTCAGTGTTTTGTACCAGACAGGACTGTTTGCTGTCGGTTTACTCGTTTCTTGTTTAGTATAGTGTTCATGTTGTTTATATTAAATTCTGATAATGAACACTAACTCCGCTGCACCTTGGTCCACTTCTTCAGACGACAGCCGTTACAGAATTACCCACCACCAAGGGACCAAGCAGCGGAAGAGGGAGGTCCGGGCAATGGAGGAGACGCCGGCCAGCAGACGGGGTCGCTGGCGTCGGTCGAGGAAGCCCGGAAGACACCCCCAAGAAAATTTGGGGGGGGGGGCTAATGGGGTGGTCCGGAAGGGCAGAGGAGGAGCCCAGACCACTGCTCTCGTGGGGGATGACGGCAGAGGAGGAGACGCAGATGAGGTGGTTTATTGAGGACCTGCTGAAGGAAGATCTGGAGGAGGAGCCATGGGAGGCGGAGTTGCGCGCTGTGTCGCCAGTGCGTCCGCACAGCCCGGTGCGTCCGGTGGACATGCCCAGCACATGCCGTGCTAGGAAGGGCATCCAGCCAGGACGAGTGGCAAAACCGGCTCCACGCTTCAGTTCACCAGTGCGTGTTCACAGTCCTGTCTGGCCCGTCCCTGCTCCCCGCACCAAGTCCACAGTGCATGTCCCCAGTCCTGTCCGGCCCGTCCCTGCTCCCCGCACCAAGCCCAAGGTGCGTGTCCCCAGCCCTGCCAGTCAGCAGTCGTCGGAGCTGCCCGCCAGTCAACAGTCGTCGGAGCTGCCCGCCAGTCAACAGTCGTCGGAGCTGCCCGCCAGTCAACAGTCGTCGGAGCTGCCCGCCAGTCAACAGTCGTCGGAGCTGCCCGCCAGTCAACAGTCGTCGGAGCTGCCCGCCAGTCAACAGTCGTCGGAGCTGCCCGCCAGTCAACCATCACCAGAGCTGCCCGCCAGTCAACCATCACCAGAGCTGCCCGCCAGTCAACAGTCGTCGGAGCTGCCCGCCAGTCAACAGTCGTCGGAGCTGCCCGCCAGTCAACAGTCGTCAGAGCTGCCCGCCAGTCAACAGTCGCCAGAGAGGTCAGACTGCCCCGGCCTGCCGGAGTGGCCAGGCTGCCCCGGCCTGCCGGAGTGGCCAGGCTGCCCCGGCCTGCCGGAGTGGCCAGGCTGCCCCGGCCTGCCGGAGTGGCCAGGCTGCCCCGGCCTGCCGGAGTGGCCAGGCTGCCCCGGCCTGCCGGAGTGGCCAGGGACGCCCGCCAGCCCGGTGAGTCCTGTGCCTACGCCTAGGGCCAGGCCTCTGTCATGTCTCCCCAGCCTGGTGAATCCTGGGTCAGTGCCGTCAGAGCAGCCAGGGTCGCCCGCCAGCCAGGCGCAACCATCGCCGCCCGCCAGCCGGGCGCAGCCAGGGTCGCCCGCCAGCCGGGCGCAACAAGGGTCGCCCGCCAGCCAGGCGCAACCATCGCCGCCCGCCAGCCGGGCGCAACCATCGCCGCCCGCCAGCCGGGCGCAAGCATCGCCAGCCGGGCGCAACCATCGCCGCCCGCCAGCCGGGCGCAACCATCGCCGGCCGCCAGCCGGGCGCAGTCAGTGTCGCCCACCAGACCTTCGGCGCGGCCAGGTGCGCCACCGAAGAGGGCGACGTCAAGGGTGGAGCAGAGGCCACGTCCCGCACCTGAGCCGCCGCCGTAAGAAGGCCCACCCGGACCCTCCCCTTCAGAGTCAGGTTTTGCGGCCGGAGTCCGCACCTTTGGGGGGGGGTACTGTAACGCCCTGGCCATAGAGAGGGGTTTTTGTTCTTTATTTTGGTTAGGCCAGGGTGTTACATTGGGTGGGCGTTCTATGTTCCTTTTTCTATGTTTTTGTATTTCTTTGTTTTGGGCCGTGTGTGTGGCTCCCAATCAGGCACAGCTGAAGCTCGTTGCTGCTGATTGGGAGTCACACATAAGGAGCATGTTTTTCCTTTGGGTTTGTGGGTAATTGTTTCTGTCAGTGTTTTGTACCAGACAGGACTGTTTGCTGTCGATTTACTCGTTTCTTGTTTTGTATAGTGTTCATGTTGTTTATATTAAATTCTGATAATGAACACTAACTCCGCTGCACCTTGGTCCACTTCTTCAGACGACAGCCGTTACATTCTGACATTTTTCATGAGGACAAGGTGAATGCAGATGATTTTGAGCATTAGCGTTACACATGCAAAGAATGAGTTGTTAAAATAATAGTTTCCTTGTTTTTTGAAATATCAATACCAAATTCAGTATGGTTCATTTTAGGGATGGCCATGATAGCGATGATAAGTTTCAAGTTGATAAGCCACTGTGGAGTCGATTTACATTGTTTTAAATGGACAAGGGAAATCAGATTTTTGATTTGTCAATAACTTAGCCATGTTTTGGCCAATCCCTTAGCTTTTCAACTAAGTTAAGCGATGTACAATAGGCCTACATTCCACATTTGGTCGTACATTCAGCAAATTTGAGCACATTAGTGTATGTGCTAATATGCACCTACTGGTGCATCTTTGAATGCATCAACGTAGGGATTATTATTATCCTCCAGTGTGTCTGTCTCCTCCAGTGTGTCTGTCTCCTCCAGTGTGTGTGTGTTTTACAGGAGGCTGCTGAGGGGAGGATGGCTAAAATAATGGCTGGAATGGAGTGAATGGAATAGAATGGAAACCATGTTTATCACGTTTGATGAGTTCGATACCGTTTCATTTATTCCGTTCCAGCCATTACTGTGAGCTCGTCCTACCCAATTAAGGTGCCATCAATATCCTGTGGTGTGTGTGTGTGCAAGTCCGTGTGTCTCCTTCAGTCTGTCTCCTCCCGTCTCTCTCTGTCAGACTCACCAAAGCCACAAAATGCAGCAGGTTCATGCCAGGTTTGTTGGCCTTGGTGCCGGCCAGCGAGAGGAGCGATGACAGCTTGAAGCCCACGGCGTTGCCCGCGTAGCCGCCCTGCGGGAAAGGGAGGAGGAGTAACGAGCAGTGTCATAGTGGAGACATAAAAGCCATTATCCCACCTTAGCCATCGTCATATCAGACAGATAAGGAGGGAGGGAGAGAGGAGAGATGGGGGGGAAGAACGAGACAGATGTCACAGATTGATGAGAGAGAGAGAGAGAGAGAGAGAGAGAGAGAGGATATAATGGCATCGTTTATTTACAGCGTTCATGATGTTTCCAGCCTGCAGGACCAGGTGGAGGATGGCGTGCAGTTCCTCACAAGTCATCAGCTCTACAGAGAGAGAAGAGAGAGGGGTCAATACAAACCCATAGCACACAGAGCATTCAGCAGCAACCTCCATCAGATCTGGGTTTCAAATACTTCAAAAATCGATTCAAATACTTTACCTGTGCCTAGTTGAGCTTGCCTGGCTTAATAAACTAATAGAAAAGTTCCAAAACTGCAAACCCCGCCCATCTGGCACTCCAGGCAGACTCAAGCAAACGCTCAAAGTATTTGGAAATTCTTTTCAAGTATTTCAACCCAAGTCTTCTCCCTATCAAACACCATCTCTGTTTGGAATTAACTTCCACCATACACTTCCACTACAACTCAAGCTAGCTTTCAACTGAGGTATACAACTGTATAGAGATGTCATAGTTCTAGCATGACTGTAGGCCTATTGATATTTCAAATACAGTACAATACAGCTAGCTACTCATTAGGAGTAATGTCGGCCCACACCAAGAGTCTGGTTTCACTAGTAATCACAATCAGGAAGTAGATTGTCTGTGACTTGACCTTTGTTTAAATAGCGAATGGACAACAGCATAACAAAATGCATCATATATGTACATGCACATCCTAGATCAAAAGCTATTCATGATGAGATGGAGTAAACACAAAAAACACCCACAAAATAACGACGGCTCATACCAACTTTTCCAACGTTGCATCAATGTGCAGAGCTGTGATCGAGTGGATAACACTCCCGACACATGTCACATAAGGCTCTGCACTGGAGATCAGGGCTCAATCCCTTCTACCTGTGTTGTAAAGCCCCAAATTCACTGAGAGGTGAAACTCTGTGTCAAGCCGTTTTATGAATCATTCAAAAACCCTGTGTCATGCCCTAAAAGGCCTCACAATACAAATTTTACAGCAGCCTGCACTCTCAAGACATGTTTAGCTTACTAAATGTATCAGGGCAAATAATTTGCTAAATTGGTGCTGCTCTTTAGGCACTACCAAGCTCATTTGAATGTATTAGCTACAGTAGTTGCATACCAATAAATCATGCATAGGCCCACTGTACTGCAATAAATGTCAACAACTTGCATATTCAGGAGCCCAAATTAGAAAAACAAGTTGACTGTGGATCATATGATTGGTTTCAGACGCAGAGCTTAATGGGCACCCTACAGCACACCGCCGCCATCCACTGGTTTCAACTGTTTGTCAGCACAGTCTGTTTTGTCCTTTGCAATCATTAACCATTAACCAAATGAGGTTTACTGTCCCTACCCCTGAAAAAATCTCCAGGTGCATCCATCCATTTCTCTATATATCTGTAAATGCGGTATGTATCTAAGTATCTTTCTATCTCTGTATCTCTGTATTTACATGTCTGTTCATTGCATGAACCCACATTTATGTCATTAACCTGAAAACCTCCTCTGCATGAACCAGGGTTTGGGATCAAAATGATTATTCAGTCGATTAGTTCTGAACAGAACCATTGTCACGCCCTGGCCATAGAGAGGGTTTTATTCTGTATTTTGGTTAGGCCAGGGTGTGACTAGGGTGGGCATTCTATGTTCCTTTTTCTATGTTCTTTATTTTCTATGTTTTGGCCGGGTATGGTTCTCAATCAGGGACAGCTGTCAATCGTTGTCTCTGATTGGGAACCATACCTAGGTAGCCCTTTTTCCCTCCTTGGGTTGTGGGAAGTTTACTTTGTTTAGGGCACATAGCCTTTAGCTTCACGGTATGTTGGATAGTGTTTATTGTTTTGTTCGGCGTCTTTTCTAATAAAAATAATATGTACGCTCACCACGCTGCACCTTGGTCCTCTCCTTCCAACCGACGTGACAACCATTATATATTTTGTTCCGTTCCACTGTTCTGACCAGAAAAATTAAGTTCTGAACCGGTATGAACCCCAAAAAAGGACTGGTTTATATCATTTCTATCTGTTCCTTTGTAAAAAAAAAAAAAGTTTTTTTTCTTTACATTTAGCTCAACATTAAATTACTTCACCAATCAGTGCAGATTGAGAAACTTGCTGTGGAGCAGGTAAGCAATTTAATCTGTATAGGAAAGTCGTTAAATGAATGACAAACACACACACTGTGCTGCCAGTCACAGTGTAGGGCGCGAGATGCAGCTGACATTTTGAGGATGAGGAGAGAACAAGAGAGGATGGCGGAAGCTTGCCTTGAAGCGCTGGGCATCTTGTTATGTTATGCATTATCTGAATTAGGCCCACAGAAATATACCTACGGAGGAGTGGCTTCTATGGAGGAACTTTGAATGTCTTTGTACTTCCGAGTTGGTTTAACGTTGGACCAGAGCAAACGTTAGCTAGAATTAAAAACGCGTCTTACTTTTTGTAGCTAATCAATCCAATGTGAAACGTGATAACTATAGTATCCTTAACAAGCATTGAAAAAGTCTATCCATTATTCTCTAATTAAACATCCCTCCCTAATTTCTGAATTACGCTTGTAATGTCATCAGTAGGCTACAGTAACCTATGCTTCAGAGGGGAGGGGCATGTAGCCTACACATACACGCACACCCACTGGCAAAGATTTCCAGTTGGCAGGCAGACTCTGGAATACGTTTCTGAGTGACAGAATGAGGGCTTTGCATAGTCGCTTTGTTGTGATTTTTGTTGGAAGAAAATGTCCAGAACGTAAAATAATATTATTAACCGGTTCCCATGCTTTCAAAATAACAGTTCTGTTACGGAACAGTATAGATCACTTTTGTTTATTGTTTGGTTTCTGTTCCTCAAATAATTTGGTTATTTTCAGGTTTTCTGTTCTGTTCCCTGAACCAGTTATAAATCTGTCCGAATATAGCACCAGCTCATATAACACGCACGCACCCCCACATACACACTGGGGTCCTTGTCACACCTCAGCGCCGTGACTCTGGGTCACCAGTCGACGATGTGTGGCAGCGCCAGTGGGCGGCTGTGGCCGCTGGCGGGGCAGTGGTGTGTAATCACCATTACCTTTGGTGGCCACGCGGATGACATCAATCTCACGGCTCATCACAGCGCAGGACTGAAAGAACTCCTCACGCAGGACCATGGCCTCGATGCGCAACTCAAACCTGGCAGGGGCGACAGAGAACAGGGGGTGTCAGATTCACTGGCACAGGGAACAGAATAGTGCAATTTGCTATACAACTCCAGGCCCTCGGTCTCGTTGGTTTTCATTCTCTTCTAATGTGGTACTGATTTACACTTGGCCTTGATCAATTAACTACCCGGGAGAAAAACAGCAGTAGCTTAGCCCTTGAAGGGAAATAGAATAGACCTGGTGTACAGTACCACATACTGCACACCCTTTAATTTAATTGAAGTAAGTACTCAGTCAATTTCTAAAACCTGCATAGTTTATGCTATAGCATATAACCATACATTTTCCTTTTGAGCAAATTAAAAATACTAGCAAGGTAGGTAGACTCATGGCTGATTTGATTGATAAGTGAATCAAGATTTGATTGATTCATGCAGGGACAGACTGAGTCCAGAAATTGTCTCGGGCATTTCTAACACGCCGGCCCAAGATTTTGTTGAGGCCCTCTTTATTAGGCAAATAAAGATTCTTCTGCACCAAAAAAAGGCTGAAGATGGACCAGCATTTGTCCAAACTGCCCTATGGCCAATCCGTTTCTGTGCTGTAATACCAATGAGTGCAGCTTACCGAGGCACCTGGACCAACAGGTACATGAAGGAGTCTGCCAGGGTCAGTTTGCTGGAGTCCCCTTTGAACGCCCTCAGTTTCTTTACCTGTGGATACGACAATAAACATATAAACATGTTCCTGTGTGGCTCAGTTGGTAAAGCATGGCGCTTGCAAAGTCGGGATCATGGGTTTCGATTTCCACTGGGGCCACCCATGTAAAAATGTATGCACACATGACTAACTGAGAGTCACTTTTGATGAAAGTGTAATAATATTATTAATATTATTTTGTGCTCCAATAAGTGCAATCCATAAGAAACTAACCTCAACAACACAAATTGACCTTAAAAATGTGATGATGTATAAAGTAACTTAGAAAATGTCTGTCATTGAATTAAATCATTGAATGATTGTGCTCCATCCATTTGAGAATGATTTAAAGGCATTTATAAACTGGGTGGTTAGAACCCTGAATGCTGATTGACTGAACCATGGTATATCAGACCGTATACCACGGGTATGCCAAAACATGTATTTTACTGCTCTAATTACGTTGATAACCAGTTTAGAATAGTAATAAGGCACCTCTGGGGTTTGTGGCATATGGCCAATATACCACGGCTAAGGGCTGTATCCAGGCACTCCGCGATGCATCTTGCCTAAGAACAGCCCTTAGCCGTGGTATATTGGCCATATATCACACCCCCCTCGTGCCTTATTGCTTAATTATATCATAGACATAGAGGAAGCCTATGCTAGCTGGGCTGTGCTAGTATCCTATTCAAAAACTGTGGTGCATTAGTGCCTTGCTTGGCTGGTACAGTGTGTGTGTGTGTGTGTGTGTGTGTGTGTGTGTGTGTGTGTCCCTCTCTCTTTCATTCTTTCTCCATCACTCACACACACACACACACACACACACCTCATCAGACTCGGGCAGGAGTTTGAGCAGGTCTTTGAGGAGTTCAGCTCCGTACAGCTTGCCGTCTCCCTGGCGAATGTCCTCCACGATGGAGTGATTGGACCTGGATGAGATGGACACAGTGATAACCATTATAGTGCATTATGATGCGGTTATAATGCATGGCAAGATTTGTTATAAGCATGTACAGTATTATAATATCTTATGAACATCTCATCAGGATCCTGACTGAATAAAAGCTATTTTGAGTCAGTTGACAATTTGGTGCAGAGAGACTTAACACACTATAAGCCTTGTTCTAGGAGGCTCTTACGCGCTCTTAACAAGTTCTAAGCATTATACCCGTCGGTTAAAGAAACATACCATATTATACACCTTATAATAGGACATCCTAAAGGCTCATACAAAAGAAGTTATAAAGTCTCATACCCATTGGCTTAAATGGTACCGAAACAGTCAGTTCAGTTCATTGGTAAACAGCACAGGCTCTCACTCTCTGTTTGTACATATGTCACGAGAATTTTCTATCTCAATGGTTGAATTCAACTACCGTAAATTCCGGACTATAACTAACTTTTTTCCCAGGCTTTGAACCTCGCGGCTTAAACAATGACGCGGCTAATATATGGATTTTTCCCGCTTTCATTTTTTTTCTCTCCAAAAAAACACATTCTGTGACGTGCTCAGTTTTTTGGCGGCATGAAGCTTTCATTAGACCAATGAAATTGCCGAACGGGTTAAGGTCAAACAACTTTTTTGTTTACTGTTTAGATTAAATGGAGCGCTCTCAAACTTCCCATCATTCTGATTACGGTAGTCATTTTGTCACCCTCATCATGGCAAAGACACGGAGAAATGCATATGATGCAGCTTTCAAGTTGAAGGCGATTGATCTGGCTGTTGGAAAAGGAAATAGAGCTGCTGCACGGGAGCTTGGTCTTAATGAGTCGATGATAAGACGTTGGAAACAGCAGCGTGAGGAATTGACTCAGTGCAAAAAGACAACTAAAGCTTACTGCTAATTTTTTATTTTTGTTACAAGCCGTGTTTCGTTAAAGCCTATTTATTTTTGTTACAAGCCGTGTTTCATTAAAGCCTATTTATTTTTGTTACAAGCCGTGTTTCATTAAAGCCTGTGTAAAGTTAATTTGTTTCAATGTACCGGTAGGCACCTGCGGCTTATAGACATGTGCGGCTTATTTATGTTCAAAATAATATACATTTTTTAATTCAGTGGCACCCACTGAATTAAAAAATATATATTCTTTTGGACATAAATAAGCCGCACATGTCTATAAGCCGCAGGTGCCTACCGGTACATTGAAACAAATGCGCTTAATAGTCCGGAAATTACGGTACTACTCAAAGCTTTGTCAATTTCCAGAAGGTTGTAAGGCTTCAGTTAATAAAGAAGTAGACAAAGTCTCAGATTCTGCAATGGATCAGTCCTTTATTCAAAGAGCGCTCTGAAAATCATACAATGCACATAGCCTTTTATACCTCACATTTGCACCTCCTCTTCTCTAACTCTGTCACAATGTTCTACTTTGATAGCTCCTTTTGTCTAACCGTGTACCTCTACCTTCATGTCTGCAGCTGACAATTCTAGCTCAAAACAGGAAACCTCTGTGGTTTTGCAGCGCCTGGCTTTACTTCTCTTCTCAGAGCTCAGTCTCGCCTATTCTTCAGAGAAATAGATCAACTTGTTTCCTACAAACCCAACTGACATGCTCCATCCTAACCGTCAATGATTCTCTAACCTACTTTGAAACCCACTTACAAATGTTAAATGTTCTATTCTATTATTCAACATTAACTCAATAAATGAATACTATTTACAAGTCTTTTTCAACACACACATCATCATCACATTATAGTCTTATGATCTTAACACATGTCACCCAGTTCTACAGTTTCAGGGTGGAATACTTTAGTCATTACTTCAAACATATAAATTCTTCTATCAACATAGCGGTAAATCCAGCCATTCCTCACACAGGCACTCCGATGTGTGAGCCTGATGCCCAGGCCTGATAGCGATTTATGATAGGGAATCCATGAATTGAAAGGGGTTCAGAGAGATGCGGTTGGAGCCCGTGCAACTGCAACAACATGCCACTAATTCAGTAAAAATGAATTCTGTGGAAATTTGTGTCATATCAAATCGGGAGAATCCCTTAAAATATGATATTCTCATTGGAGGTCAACTGAAAGGGGGAGAATGTATGTTTCAAATGTCTAGTTAGCTTAGTTAGCATTATCAACCTGCCTCTTTTCTGCATTCAAAGTTCCCATCGACATGAATAACGAATTACATACTGTAAGTAGTTAGAGTTACTGTTAGCAACATGCTAGCTGAGAACGGCTGGAGGCGATGCTAGCCACATGCAAAAAAATTGCCGATATGCTGTACTGCACTAGCGACTGTGTTACATAAACGACAGTGTCCAAGTCCAGTGTGGACAAGGCAGTGTTGATAGGTGCTCTTGTGATAAGAGTCAAATGTTATGAAAATTACAGGGGGAGCCATGCAAAATGTCCTATGAGATCAGCCCTCTGGCCACGTACACACTCAAGTTGTACAACTGATGTAAAACGCATTTGGCAAAACCGTTGTGATATAAGGGAGAGTTTCTCTGCACAATTGTGCAGACAAACTCTTCATTAGTATCACAAAAATATCAGTTAAATCACACCCATTGTGTCAAATGTGTTGTACAAGCTGAGTGTATACAGCACATGCTCTGTGCTGGCATGCAAATCCCGAGCTACAACTCTCTCCCAGTCTACCACTCCACAGTGAGTTAGCATTAGCCACTCCAGACTGCTTATGTAATACATACAGTAGGACATACTGCTAGCCAAAGCAATCGCCATCCTGTCGGGCTGTATCACCGCCTGGTACGGCACCCGCCTGGTACGGTAGCACGCAGGTATATCTCACTGGTCATCCCCAAAGCCAACACCTGCTTTGGTCGCCTTTCCTTCCAATTCTCTGCTGCCAATGACTTGAACAAATGTACTTTTCTGCTATTTTGCACACCAGTATTTATACTTGCACATCATCACCTGCTCATCTATCACTCCAGTGTTCATTTGCAAAATTGTAATTACTTCGCTACTATGTGTAACGCCCTGGCCATAGAGAGGGGTTTTTTGTTCTTTATTTTGGTTAGGCCAGGGTGTTACATTGGGTGGGCGTTCTATGTTCATTTTCTATGTTGTCTGTTTCATTGATTTTGGCCGTGTGGCTTCCAATCAGGCACAGCTGTTGTTGGTTGTTGCTGATTGGGAGTCACACATAAGTGCCTGTTTTTTTTGTTGAGGTTTTGTGGGTAATTGTTTCTGTTAGATTATTTCCTAACAGGACTGTTTTGCTGTCGTGTTTTTGTTCAGTTTTGTATAGTGTTCTTACGTTAATTAAAATCATGATGAACACTAACTCCGCTGCGCCTTGGTCTACTCTCTCTCCCGACAGCCGTCACACTATGGCCTATTTATTGCCTTACCTCTTCACGCCATTTGCACACACTGTATATGGACTTTTTTTCTATTGTGTTATTGTAGGCTTGTTTATTCCATGTGTAACTCTGTGTTGTTGTTTGTGTCGAACTGCTTTGCTTTATCTTGGCCAGGTCGCAGTTGTAAATGAGAGCTTGTTCTCAACTGGCCTACCTGGTTAAATAAAGGTGAAATAAAATAAATAATAAAAAAATGCACCGCCCACAACCACAGGGCTCTTTATAGGGTGGTGCAGTCTGCACAACGCATCACCGGGGGCAAACTACCTGCCCTCCAGGACACCTACACCACCCGATGTCACAGGAAGGCAAAAAAGATGTTCAAGGACAATAACCACCCGAGCCACTACCTGTTCACCCCGCTTCCATCCAGAAGGCGAGGTCAGTACAGATGCATCAAAGCCGGGACCGAGAGATTGAAAAACAGCTTCTATTTCAAGGCCATCAGATTGTTAAACAGCCACCACTAGCACAGAGAGGTGGCTGCCTACCTACAGACTTGATATCATTGGCTACTTTAATAAATGGAAAACTAGTCACTTTAATAATGGCACTTTATGAATGTTTACATATCTTGCATTACTCATCTCATATGTATATATTGTATACTGTATCCTTCACTATCTATTCTTTACTATCTATTGCGTCTTAGCCGCTCTGTCACTGCTCATCCATATATTTTATACTGACATATTCTTATCCCATTCCTTTATTAGATTGTGTGTATTAGGTTTTGTTGTGGAATTTGTTAGCTATTAGGTTTTGTTGTGGAATTGTTAGATATTACCTGTTAGATACTGCTGCACTGTCGGATCTAGAAGCATAAGCATTTCGCTACACTCGCAATAACATCTGCTAACCATGTGTATGTGACCAATAAAATTTGATTGGTGATTTGATTTGAACAACGTGGACCTTTTCTCCTGGATTATCAACCCAGATAATCTGAGGGTCAGTTCTGTGATATTCCTAAAACTCTCTCTGTGTTTTGTGTGCGTGTGTGTGTGCGCGCCTGCATGTGTGTATGTGTCCGTGTGTATATGTGAGTGTGTATTGTATGCCGTGCATTGCTCTTTCTGCGCAGATATCTTCAGGTCCAATACTAATATTCCTCTGTAAATTAGTCCAAAGAAATTATATATTTTGTTACATAAAGCAACTTTGCAGGGTCCTTTGAAGGACATGCACAGACAGCGATGAGGTAAGACCAGACTGTACTTCCTCTGCAGGCCATCATGTTCCCACGCCATACTTATTAACTGTGTGTCTGAGCTGAGGAGAGCACTGCCAGTCACGCACACACTGAATAATACAGTGTATGCCCAGTCAGGCTGGGTAGAGAAATACTTTGATTAGAAAACCAATTCTAGAGGTTTTTCATTAAAACTACTACTGTATAAAGCATGGAGATTTTAGGGTGAGGGACTTAGACATTTGCACTATAACGGTGACAACCGGTGCCCACGAACTGTTAGGGCCTACATAAAGCTGTCCCAACAGCAGAGCTTTCCTTTCAGCACCATGGAGTGAATCCTTACCACTGCTCCACCTGGCGATCAGCGGAGCCTCGTCCGGCAGCGAAACAGTTCGTTCAGCCTCATTTACTGCCTTTTTAAAACCATAGCTGATATGGCTGACTTACTTAATGAATATCGGACATAAAACAGGACAGGAACGACATCAATGCAGACACAGGGAACAAACAGAGGAAACAGACAGATAAAGGGGAGGCAATCAAATAATGATAGCATTCAGGTGGGTCCAATGAGGTGCAGATGCGCGTAACGAAGGGGACAGGTGTGCGTAAAGATAGGCAGTCTGGCGCCCTCAAGCGGGCGTGACAACAACATGCACTTAGTATTTACTTTCTTAGCTACAGTCTACATATCTCCCTGGCATATTACATAATGTATACAGCAGCATACAAGACATGTTTGGATTCACCTTGTTGTGCTGTGCTCACTTGAACAGGAAGGTGGCGCGGCGGTCCTTTGTGGGCAAATTTTGTCATCAAACTTTGCCATAAAAGTCTGGCATTCTCTGGATTTATGGTGCTTTCAAGAAAACTGGGAACTCGAGAAAAAAAAATATGAATCATGATGACGTCAGTGATCTTCAGGTCGTTGCTCTAGAAAGAGGGCAGAGTTCCGAATGTACAATTCCGAGTTGGATGAAAGTTCAAAACATATTTTCCCAGTCGTAGCTTGTTTTCCCGAGTTCCCAGTTGTCTTGAACTCACTCAATTCAGATTTTGCAGTTCTGAGTTAACAGTTGTTTTGAGCGCGGCAAAAATCATGCTTCATTGACATGCTTGGCCAATGTTGAATGTTTATCATCTTAAACTAGGAAAAGAGACCATTCATCTTAGACTTGGGACCACACAGCCACTCCACTGAATAGCAGGCTAGTGATTGCTTTGCAATGCTTGCAGTTAGCCACACTGATTCCTTCCAAACCACTCATTGTTGAATTTGAATTTGCAATTTCCAACTTGTGTAATGTTTATGTCCAATGCCCGATGAGCACCGATATGCTCTTAATCGAGTAACTTCATTACGATACCGCTATGTCCTTCGTAGTCAGCCCGGTTATGATGAAGTCGATTACAGATTCGAAAGCTTTATCAACTGGTTTTTCTTGGCATTTAGGGAAATTGTAGCCTGTTGACACTGTTTCTGCATCCAACCATACAGCAGTGTCACCTTGCCAAATAAGACTACGACAAGCATAAAAAGATTGGCAAACAAGCTAAAATTTACCCAAAGGATTTCATTAGCATATTGATTTAAACACTATACTGTCATGGCAGGTTGTACTACAATAAAGTATCTTCCTATATAGAGTAGTAACTTTGTTAATATTACGTAAGTGATCTGAGTTTGGATTCATTCAGAATGGTCTTGATCTGCTTTAGTCACTGAAATGCTGCATCAGTGAGGTAGTCACCTTGGGAGTTGGGACCATTTAGCATTCGAGCTATGTTGTTTTGCAATGGAAAAGTCAGCTACATAAAATAAGGGCTAAAGCTGTGTCTGATTATGCTGGGGACCAGTGGGAGGAGAGCTGGACTGTCCACTAAACACTAGGTTGCTATGGAGATAGGTACAGAGAAACAAATTAATGACGCAAATATGCACACATGAGAGCGTGGGCGCATGCATGCACATGCACGCACACACACCTGCACAGAGATATACACAAAAACACCTGCACAAACATGCATGCAGATACAAACACAGGACACGTGTTCGGTACACACAATATAAAAGTCACTTATACAGTGCCTTGCTAAAGTATTCACCCCCCTTGGCATTTCTCCTATTTTGTTTTCTTACAACCTGGAATTAAAATGGATTTTTGGGGGGTTTGTATAATTTGATTTACACAACATGCCTACCACTTTGAAGATGCTAAATATTTTTTATTGTGAAACAAACAAGAAATAAGACAAAAAACAGAAAACTTGAGTGTGCATAACTATTAACCCCCCCCCCAAAAAAAGTAAATACTTTGTAGAGCCACCTTTTGCAGCAATTACAGCTGCAAGTCTCTTGGGGTATGTCTCTATAAGCTTGGCACATCTAGCCACTGGTATTTTTGCCCATTCTTCAATGCATAACTGCTCCAACTCCTTCAAGAAGGATGGGTTCCACTGGTGTACAGCAATCTTTAAGTCATACCACAGATTCTCAATTGGATTGAGGTCTGGGCTTTGACTAGGCCATTCCAAGACATTTACATGTTTTCCCTTAAACCACTCGAGTGTTGCTTTAGTAGTATGCTTAGGGTCATTGTCCTGCTGGAAGGTGAACCTCCGTCCCAGTCTCAAATCTCTGGAAGACTGAAACAGGTTTCCCTCAAGAATTTCCCTGTATTAGCGCCATCCATCATTCCTTCAATTCTGACCACATCCCCACAGCATGATGCTGCCACCACCATGCTCCACTGTTGGGATGACATTCTTCGGGGTGATGAGAGATGTTGGGTTTGCGCCAGACATAGCGTTTTCCTTGATGGCCAAAAAAATGCATTTTAGTCTCATCTGACCAGAGAACCTTATTCCATATGTTTGGGGAGTCTCCCACACACCTTTTGGCGAACACCAAACGTGTTTGCTTATTGTTTTCTTTAAGCAATGGCTTTTTACTGGCCACTCTTCCGTAAAGCCCAGCTCCTTGGAGTGTACGGCTTAAAGTGGTCCTATTGACAGATACTCCAATCTCTGCTGTGGAGCTTTGCAGCTCCTTCAGGGTTATCTTTGGTCTCTTTGTTGCCTCTCTGATTAATGCCCTCCTTGCCTGGTCCGTGAGTTTTGGTGGGCGGCCCTCTCTTGGCAGGTTTGTTGTGGTGCCATTTTTTAATAATGGATTTAATGGTGCTCCGTGGGATGTTCAAAGTTTCGTTTTTTTTGTTATAACCCAACCCTGATCTGTACTTCTCCATAACTTTGTCCCTGACCTGTTTGGAGAGCTCCTTGGTTTTCATGGTGCTGCTTGCTTGGTGGTGCCCCTTTTTTTCATTTCACTTCACCAATTTGGACAATTTTATGTATGTCCATTACATGAAATCCAAATAAAAATCCATTTAAATTACAGGTTGTAATGCAACAAAATAGGAAAAACGCCAAGGGGGATGAGTAATTTTGCAAGGCACTGTATGTCATGCTGTGAACAACAAATGCAACAGGCACAATTTGCCTCGCCCCTCTATTGAAATACCCTAACCCAGTGGTTGTCAATCCTGGTCCTGGGGACCCAAAGGGGTGCAAATTTAGTTTTTTGCCTAAGCAAAATCAACTCATCATCAAGCTTTGATGATTTGAATCATCAGGTGTGTAGTGCTGTGGTAAAAAATACAAAAATAATGTGCACCCCTTTGGGTCCTCAGGACCAGGATTGAGAACTACTACCCTAACAGATTGACAACTCTACAGGGGCAGCAGGTAGCCTAGCGGTTAGAGCGATAGGCCAGTAATCAAAAAGTCGCTGGTTTGAATCCCCAAGCCGACTAGGTGAAAAATCTGCTGATGTGTCTTGAGCAAGGGACTTAACCCAAATTACTCAGGTAATTTGCTCTGGATAAGAGCCTCTGCTAAATGACTGAAATGTAAATACAGCAAACACCATAATTACGACACGCACACACACGTGACCTTATCCCCTAGCGTGCCGGACTAAGGAGGCCGCCATTTAAAACAAGTTACACAACGGTGTCGTGTTTCACCCAAGGCGTCTCGTTTCTCTCCCTCAGGCCGATCAGTGGAATTTTATCCCCGCTTTATGTAAGCTAATCTAACAGAACCGGAGGAAGACTTACTTCTTGAACTGCCTGAGGAAAATGCCCACGTTCATGCCCCGCTTGGAGTCCAGAATGCTGATCTGAGAACAGTAGAAAGAGAAGAACACGATTCAGTACAGGAGGATCATGTGGAAATGATTGTGATGCTAGATTAGGGTTGCAAAGCTACCGGTAATTTACCAAAGTTTCCGGGATCAATAATGTTGGTAAATAACAGGTGACAATCTACAATAAGTACACAAAACATTAAGAACACATGCTCTTTCCATTACATAGACTGACCAGGTGAATCCAGGTGAACGTTATGATCCCTTATTGATGTCACTTGTTAAATCAGTGTAGATGAAGAGAAGGAGAAAAGTTATTGAAGGATTTTTAAGCCTTGAGACAATTGAGACATGGATTGTGTATGTGTGCCATTCAGAGGGTGAATGGGCAAGACACAAAACGTAAGTACCTTTGAACGGTGTATGGTAGTAATTTACGCTTGAATAACTTTTAAAAACTGTATTCATGTATAGTATTAATGTTTTATATCTGCGTCCATATTGTCCACGAGTTTCAAGTGGATAGACCATATGGATCATGAGCAAATTGCCTAGTTAATGAAAACTATAACAACTAATCAACAATGGTATTATTTTCAATTAACTCTGCAACTCTTCCAGACCTGAGATAACTATATGTTTAAGTAGAGTTAAAACTACAGGGGGTGAAGATTCTAAAAAAGTAATACGTTTTAAAACTATTTTAATACAGATCTGAGAAAGCAACTACTTTTTTTTTTACAGATCTCAGGAAGTGACTACTTTTCCGAAACTATTGGATTGGCTGCCTTGTATCTGGGTTGTATCTGGAACTGCATGTTGAAGATAAAAAAATAGAATGAATAGAACACAATTTCCTATACTATTCCAATTTATCTGACAGTCATTTGATCTACACAATAGATGTATATCTGAGCATTCTGTAAATGTCCGTTCTCCTGAATGTCCATTGCCTCAGGTGTACATAATCAAGTCAAACAAAAACCAATGATATTTTGTACATTGGTTTTTGACTCTTTCAACATCAAATCAAATCAAAGTTTATTTGTCACGTGCGCCGAATACAACAGGTGTACACCATACAGTGAAATGCTTACTTACAGGCTCTAACCAATAATGCAAAAAAAGGTATTAGGTGAACAATAGGTGCCACTGAAACAGTTGAAAGCTGCAATAAATTGTATGATACCTGAAAATACAGCAGAGAAATTAAAAGCCATTTGCAATCATTGCAGACAGCAATTTGGATGGTAGGCAAAAACAACTTTGAAACTCTTTTTCAAACATACTATTACAGGTTTCCCCAATTACATTCAGTGGTGGGACGATTTTTCCTTGAGCGGATGGTCGTGAGACCGGAACATAATTCTAAATAATTTGTACACTGCAAATTTTGACTGCACGAATCCCAAACTGATATACAGTTGAAGTCGGAAGTTTACATACACCTTAGACAAATACATTTAAACTCAGTTTTTCACAATTCCTGACATTTAATCCTAGTAAAAATGCCCATTCCTCCTGACAGAGCTGGTGTAACTGAGTCAGGTTTGTAAGATTCCTTGCTCGCACATGCTTTTTAAGTTCTGCCCACATATTTTCTATAGGATTGAGGTCAGGGCTTTGTGATGGCCACTCCAATACCTTGACCTTGTTGTCCTTGAGCTATTTTGCCACAAATTTGGAAGTATGCTTGGGGTCATTGTCCATTTGGAAGACCCATTTGCGACCAAGCTTTAACTTCCTGACTGATGTCTTGAGATGTTGCTTCAATATATCTACATAATTTTCCTACCTCATGATGCCATCTATTTTGTGAAGTGCAGCAGTCCCTCCTGGTGCACGATCTTTGCCCCCATGTGCAGTTGCAAACCGTAGTCTGGCTTTTAATGGTGGTTTTGGAGCAGTGGCTTCTTCCTTGCAGAGTGGCCTTTCAGCTTATGTCGATATAGGACTCGTTTTACTGTGGATATAGATACTTTTGTACCTGTTTCCTCCAGCATCTTTATAAGGTCCTTTGCTGTTGTTCTGGGATTGATTTGCACTTTTCACACCAAAGTATGTTCATCTCTAGGAGACAGAACGCGTCTCCTTTCTGAGCGGTATGACGGCTGCGTGGTCCCATGGTGTTTATTCTTGTGTATTATTGTTTGTACAGATGAACGTGGTACCTTCAGGCGTTTGGAAATTGCTCCCAAGGGTGAACCAGACTTGTGGAGATCTACAATTTTTTTCCTGAGGTCTTGACTGATTTCTTTTGATTTTCCCATGATGTCAAGCAAAGAGGCACTGAGTTTGAAGGTAGACCTTGAAATACATCCACGGGTACACCTCCAATTGACTCAAATAGTGTCAATTAGCCTATCAGAAGCTTCTTCAGCCATGACATAATTTTCTGGAACTTTCCAAGCTGTTTAAAGGCACGGTCAACTTAGTTTATGTAAACTTCTGACCCACTTGATTTGTGATACAGTGAATTATAAGTGAAATAATCTGTCTGTAAACCATTGTTGAAAAAATTACTTGTGTCATGCACAAAGCAGATGTCCAAACCGACTTGCCAAAACTATAGTTAGTTAACAAAAATGTGTGGAGTGGTTGAAAAACTAGTTTTAATGACTCCAACCTTAGTGTATGTAAACTTCCGACTTCAACTGTAGTATTTGACAAAAATAAATCATTTCAAACCTTGATTACATTGAGATATGATCACGTATGCCTCTAAATTTATGCGTGGGAATACTTGGGAACAGATTTCCTAAATTAAAATCACTTTGAGCTGATTTCCGGGTGATTTCACAGCATTTTATGTCCAACAACGAAAACAATTTTGCTCAGAAAACTTGGGGGGGGGGGGGCAAATAAAATATAGTGCAGGGTTCCCCTATTGGGGAATAGTTTAGAATACAAACTAACATGATTAACAACTTACCTTGGCTGTAGTTGATATTTAGTTTACTTTCGACACTTAATAGCCATATTTCGTTACTGTTAGCATTCTCAGTAACACTTAACATTAAACTGTTCTTGTACCTGTGTAATAAAACTGTAATTACTTTTGGAGAAACATTTTATTGGCATGTTACTTAATACTTTGGTAATTGCATTTTAATCGCATAGCAATGGGGTGAGCGTTTTCTGTTCTTCATCAAATATTTGACAGCCTTCAAATAAATATATATTTTTCAAATATTATTTGTTTTTCTGAGGCCTGTATTTGAATATCAAAGAAAACAGTTGCCTTTTAGTTGAAACTCTATAAGAGCTACATTCGACTACCTCAAGTATTTGAAAAGGAGAGATGGAGACCCGCACACTGTCGAAAAAGTGGACAAATCCAAAACTGTGGTTTAAATGCAAAAATAGAGATGATTTATTGGGACATCATGATGCCCAAAAAGTGCATTGGGAAGAAAAGTGCATAAATTAAAGGTGAAAAACAAATCAGCCAGAAGAATTCCGATACATGTTTTTTATTGTACACCTGCCCAGGGTCTGGTGATGAAAATTTGCTGTACAAGGCTGCCACAATGAGCTCGTACAATGCATTAGATTGCAGTCTCAGAGATTTATGTTTTAGTTCTACATGGTCCCTGACAAAGGAACTGAATAAAACAATAAAATATGTCATACCTTCATAATGCCTATGACTTCCAGTTATTGTGTTAATGCTAGTTAGCATTGGCTTGCGAAACTACCTTTAACTTCCTTCATACTGGACGCTGAGACATAAAAATGATATCCATGTATATAATGGGCTTCATTACATGTATATAATGGGCTTCATTACATGTATATAATGGGCTTCATTACATGTATATAATGGGCTTCATTACATGTATATAATGGGCTTCAATCGCAAAGTATCCCTTTAAGGTACAGCACCACAAATTCTGGCATTTGTGATGCTATTGTTTCTGTATCCACAGTGACTTCAGAAAGCATTCATACCCCTTGACTTATTCCACATTTTGTTGTGTTACAGCCTAAATTCAACATTTATAAAAAAATAAAGAAAAAAATATCTCTCACCATCTACACACAATACCCCATAATGAAAAAGTGAAAACTTGTTTTAAAATATTTTTGCAAATGGATTGAAAATTAAATACATAAATATCTCATTTACATAAGTATTCACACCACTGTGTCAATACTTTGTAGAAGCACCATTGGCAGCGATTACAGCTGTGAATCTTTGTAGTGAATCTTTCTAGGTTGGTCACTAAGAGCTATCCACACCTGGATTTTGCAACATTTGCCGATTATTCTTTTCAAAATTCATCAAGCTCTATCAAATTGGTTGTTGATCATTGCTAGACAACCGTTTTAAGTCAAAACTCAGGAACATTCATTGTCTTCTTGATAAGCAACTCCAGTGTAGATTTGGTCCTGTGTTTTAGGTTATTGTCCTGCTGAAAGGGGAATTCATCTCCCAGTGTCTGATGGAAATCAGAAAGTTAATTGTTTTGCCAGATTTTTTGCAGCATTACTTTAGTGCCTTGTTGCAAACAGGATGCATGTTTTAGAATATTTGTTATTATGTACAGGTTTCCTTCCTTTCACTCTGTCAATTAGGTTCCTCATGTCCTTTGGTACTGGCATTTTAACTATCCGAAGCCTAGGACCAAGAAGCATGAAGAGGCAGCCTTTAGTTATTATGCCCCCATCCTCTGGAATAGCCTGCCAGAGAACCTTAAGGGGGCTGAAACTGTGGACATATTTAAAACACAGATCTTAAAACACATCTTTTTAGCTTTGCTTTTCCTTAGGGTGCTTTTTAGTTGTTCGGTTTGAGTAATTCTTTAGTTTTTTTTATCATATTGTGTAGTAAATATTTCAGCTTTTATTGTCATTGTTTTTTATTTATTTATTCCCCCTTTAAAGTACATTGTGTTGCATTCCACGTCTGAAATGTGCTGTATAAATAAAGTATGATTTGATTTAGTATTGTGGAGTAACTACAATGTTGATGATCCATCCTCAGTTTTCTTCTATCACAGCCATTACACTCTTTAACTGTTTTAAAGTCACCATTGGCCTTGTGGTGAAATCCCAAAGTGGTTTCTTTCCTCTCCAGCAACTGAGTCAGGAAGGACGTCTGTATCTTTGTAGTGCCTGGGTGTATTGATACACCCTTTTTATCCATCTACCAATAGGTGACTTTCTTTGCGAGGCATTTGGAAACCCTCCATGATCTTTGTGGTTGAATCTGCGTTTGAAATTCACTACTTGACTGAGGCACCTTACAGATAATTATATGTATGGGGTACAGAGATGAGGTAGTCATTCAAAAATCATGTTAAACACTAATATTGCACACAGAGGGAGTCCGTGCAACTTATTATGTGACTTGTTAAGCACATTTTTACTCCTGAACTTATTTAGGCTTGCCATAACAAAAGGGTTGAATACTTATTGACTCAAGACATTTTAGCTTGTCATTTTTTAATCAATTTTTAAACATTTGTAAAAACATAATTCCACTTGGACATTATGGGGTATTGTGTGTAGGCCAGTGACAACCTCAACTTAATACATTTAAAATTCAGGCTGTAACAACAAAATGTGGAAAAAGTCAAGGGGTGTGAATACTTTCTGAAGGCACTGTATATCCTACGTACAATCACAGGGCTCTCAGGAGTAGCGCGTAGCATGTTGCTATATTTGGAGTCCCTTGAGGAATAGGGGTTGTGAAATAACAGCCAGTATTCCCTCCAGGTTGCTCAGACTGTCAAACTGTGACATAAGCTTCACTAAGCCTCACGTGGGCATAGCTTTACAGTTCGTTCAAAGCCTTTTTCAGAGGTATACAATGATTTACACTCACCATCGATGTGTTTCCTGTTTCCAGATACGCATGCCATACAATTGGCTTTTGATTTGGTAGTATTATTCCCATCCCTCGAGACGAAGCTGATTGTGTTGTGCTGTGAAGTGGCTGTGTTAGCTTGTGTTCTGTGATGAGTACAGTGACTTCCAAGAATAACCTTTGAGTTCAGGTTCAGGTACAGTATATACTGTCTGTCTATACTGGTCTTGTTGTTGTCAATTTATGTTTTGTTGTATTGTTTTTACTACAGAGTAAACTGCCATACCAACCAGTCAATCTTAGTCACGTTAGCGCAAACCCAAAACTCTTTGTTAAGCACATTATACTGCTAACATCTTTTTCTAGTGAAGTGGACCTACCAGCACTCTTATGTCTTGTAATTCCACCAGTAAAACAAAAACAGGTCAGGGCGTATTCCCATCCACCATTCACAATCCACCCAGTCAGACTCACCTTGTCCTTGTTCTCCTTGAAGGACCTGGACCGGGTGATGCGGGCTGAGGAGGATCCACTGGTGGCGGGCACACACCCCCGGCCCTGCACTTCCTCCTGCTGGCCGAACAGCTCCTCCACGGAGCGCACGTCGATCTGGTACTGCTGCTGGCAGCGCACCGCCATGGTCCAGATGTTGGGCTGGCCCCGCACCTTCTCCTCTGGGATGGGCTTCCAGAAAAAGCTCCGCACCTGCCGCTTCTTCCACACACCGTGGCTGGAGAGGGAGGTTGGTGGTGGGGGAGGGGGAGGAGGGGTGTTCGGGGGCAGGGGTGGTGGTGGCGGTGGGGTGTAGTGGTGTGGTAGTGTGGTAGGGTGCAGGGGGGGTTCATTGGGGAAGGGAGAGGGGAGAATAGAAGCGGAGGGGATGTGGCCCAACATTGGGGAGAGGCCGCAGGTGGTGCTGGTGGTGCTGGCGGTGGTGGCGGCGCTGATGCTGCCCTCACTGCTGCAGTTCTCTGTCTCATTGGTCAGCGACGGGCTGCTCATAACATGCATCACACTAGCGTGGGGCTGGGGTGGGGCCTAGTCCTGAGAGGCCACTGCGTCAAATTCTCTCTGCCCTCAATTTCACTCTCAAGAGTTTGAAGTAGTCCAATCAACTCACAACCTTTCATGCAACTTCAACTCAAGTTACTCAAGTTATTCAGGTATGTCGAATTAAATCATAAACTGATAAACTAATAAAATCACGAGTCAAGGGTTAAATGGCAAAATAGCTAGAGCACAATAGTTTTTCCCTGAGGCGAATGAGATGAGGTGTCCGTCCGTCTGTCTAGTCACGGCGAGGTTAGCATGCTCTCTGATTCCGTCTGTCTCCATCTTGCTGCCCGTATACCATCACTCCAAAAGGGGCCTTGATAGGGTTCTGGAGCATTCTGTGGAGGTCGTAGTTGGGGGAACAGCCATGGAGCTATAGGGAGGTATAAAAACAACACAAGAGAGGATTATTTGGGGGCAGTCATGCGTGTTGTCCCCAGGACAATCTAAATTAGGGGAAATTGAGGGGTGCGACACATCAAAAGAGAGAAGGGGGAACCCCCCGGTCGAGGGGAAACCACAATAGGGATATGACAGACTCCATTGTTCTTTTGAAGTCCTTGAAGTCAACCTGTTGGTTGTAAAATGCCCGGTGACACTAGTCTACACATGCTAACGCCCGTGGTTACTGGAAGGTTTTCCAAAGCACAAGTGCAGACAACATGGATTTGCCAGGAGTGTATTTAGTTTTCCACAGGTTAGCGAACATGCCATTTCTTTACATTTTCCCTTTGTGGATTTGAATATAGTTTTAGAGTATAAAACCATTGAGTTAGATTGCTTTTCCTTTGTACTAAAGTTTCCAGTCCATTTCTCTGTGGAAGTTTTCTCATGTAGGAGTTAAATATCATAGATTGGACGATAGGTTGTTCTACTGACCTACCTTTATGAGTGGGAGTGGGCCGACCAATCTACTTCATGAGTGACATCATCTTATACCTTTGAATGAAATGAGTAATTTTCCATCGACGTTCGCATAATAACCCACATTTCTAAATACAAAGCACCTGACATCACAAAGACAGCTGTTGCCAGAAGAGCAGCACAAAACATAAAGGGCAACTTTGAGAGAAAGGTACCTCAAACCAGAGCAAATCCCCTTATAGGACCTTAGTTTCTACCAAACCTGAATATGATGCATTATTCCTGAAAGGAAGTAATTGAATCAGTCCTGGCACCAAGATCATATTTCATGCAATGCCTGATTGCTTAAATGTTGTTTTGTGTTTCATACCTAAATCATCTTAAAGTTACTTTATTGAGCTACACGGTCAATTTTAATTCAGGATGATGTGTACAATAAATGCAAAGCATGTTAATATCGGGGATATTGACTTGCATTGGTCCTTGGAGAAAAATGCTAAATAGTTTGGAGAAAGTGGCAAGGTTAACTAAACCAAAGCATGGATTGCTGTCTTTTCTGCTTGCATGGTAAGGAAACCAATATATAATTTTGTAATTTGGGTGAGCCATCTCTTTAAGTTCCGCTTTAACAATCCCTTCTGTTGTACAGTACTTTCAGGTTTTGTCTGATAATAAGAATGAAAGGAGTAGCCTCCAGGAATGCGGATAGTAGGACAGAAGGCTCAATCAATTTCTCTCATCCTAATCCCTTTGTCTGTTTGATAAAAGACCAAGACCATAAGGAAGGCAAATAGGGTCTTCCTCCCTTTTCAAATCAATGCCCATAGTTCTGTGATGGTGACTAACTCTCTTTCAGAACAACACATCACTCACAACCTAAGCTGACATGGCCTTGGTCATGTGATAGCCACTCATGTCCAAACAAGTAAATGGATAGCTGACCTGACAAAACAAGGAACTGGATATGAGGCATAATAATGATACAGTGGAAACATCGGTAAAAGGGAAAGGTGCTCCAGTCTGCCCCTAAGCACTGACTTAGGAACAGATTTTCCTACTCCAACTCTAACATTAACCATTTGAGCCGAAACAAACTCAAACTGATCCTGGGTCAGGGATTTATGGCGTTTATACTAACCCTTTAGTCTATTTTAACCAAAGGCCTGCTGTTTCCTGGATCTTGCCGTGTCATGGCAACGGCGCTACATCCGTTAGCGCCCTGTCCACCGGATCCCAGGGTCCTTTACTAATTCATAGGGCTGACGTCACGGCCGGCCTCGTGTTGCCTGCTCGCAGTGCAACGTCAACTGTCCTGTCCTCGGTCCCTGGCTGGGTCACTCATGTCTTATTCATGGGGCCTGTGAGGTGCACTTGACCCCATGGTGAGTCATCTTCTAAAAGGATGCTGCTAGATATGTGGTGATTAGGTAGGCTAGGCTATGCTAGGAGATGCTATTGGGAAAACAGGCTTCTGGACATCAGAACAGCTATTACTAACCTCGATTTGGATGAGGACTTGTACTTCAACGAGTCGGAAACGAAATATACACTAGCGTTCAAAAGTTTGGGGTCACTTAGAAATGTCTTTGTTTTTGAAAGAAAAGCACATTTTTTGTCCATCAAATTGATCAGAAATACAGTGTAAACATTGTTAACGTTGTAAATGACTAACGGCAGATTATTTGGGGAATATCTACATAGGCGTAAAGAGGCCCATTATCAGCAACCATCACTCCTGTGTTCCAATGGCACGTTGTGGTAGCTAATCCAAGTTTATCATTTTAAAAGGCTAATTGATCATTAGAAAACCCTTTTGCAATTATGTTAGCTGTTGTTCTGATTAAAGAAGCAATACAACTGGCCTTCTTTAGACTAGTTGAGTATCTGGAGCATCAGCATTTGTGGGTTGGATTACAGGCTCAAAATGGCCAGAAACAAAGGACTTTCTTCTGACACTCGTCAGTCTATTCTTGTTGTGAGAAATTACACATATTCCATAAAAACATCTACCTTTTCCGGCTACAATAGTCATTTACAACATTAACCATTTCTACACTCTGTTTCTGATCAATTTGATGTTATGTTAATGGTCAAAGAATTTGCTTTTCTTTAAAAAACAAGAACATTTCTAAGTGACCCCAAACTTTTGAACCGTAGTGTATATTGATTATGTCGGACCAGGCCTAAATCTCCAATACTGGAAGAAGGAGGGGACGGCCTGCAGAGGCCAGCGTGTGGAATACCGGAAAAGACTACGAAGGAAGGTGGACAAATCGCCTATACCCTTCGTTCTAATGGCGAACATGCAATCACTGGAGAATAAACAGGATGAACACTATAGTTTTGGACAACCGTGTGATCACGCTCTCCATAGCCAATGTGCTAAGGCCTTTAAACAGGTTAACATTCACAAGGCCGCAGGGCCAGAAGGATTGCTAGGATGCATACTCAGAGCAAGTGCTGACCAGCTGGCAAGTGTCTTCGCTGACATTTTCAACTTCTCCCAGTCTGTAATACCTAAATGTTTCAAGCAGACCACCATAGTCCCTGCACCCAAGTGTGCCAAGGTAACTTGTCTAATTGACTATTGCCCCTTAACACACATCTGAAGCCATGAAATGCTTTGCTCCTGACAGACCACCCTCTGATGGTTAGGGTAAGCAACAACACATCTGTCACACTGACCCTTCAACACGGGGGCCCCTCAGGGGTGCGTGCTTAGTCCCCTCCTGTACTCCCGATTCAACCACGATTGTGTGGCTGCGCACAACTCCAACACCATGATTCATTTAGCAGATGACACGACTGTGGTAGGCCTGATCACCGATGACGATGAGACAGCCTAAAGGGAGGAGGTCAGAGACCTAGTAGTGTGGTGCCAGGACAACAACCTCTCCCTCAACGTCAGCAAGACAAAGGAGCTGATCGTGGACAACAGGAAACGGAGGGCCGAGCATGCCCCCATCCACATCGACAGGGTTGTAGTGGAGCAGGTCGAGAGCTTCAAGTTCCTTGGTGTCCACCAAGTGTCATACCCTGATCTGTTTCACCTGTCTTTGTGCTTGTCTCCACCCCATTCAGGTGTCGCCCATTTTCCCCATTATCCCCAGTGCATTTATACCTGTATTCTCTGTTTGTCTGTTGCCAGATCGTTTTGTTTCGTGAAACCTATCAGCGATCATCCCCTTGCTCCTGTCAGTTCTTGTTTTCTAGTCTTTCCCGGTTTTGACCTTTCTGCCTGCCCTGAGCCTGCCTGCCGTTCTATACCTTGCCACACCTCTCTGGATTATTGACCCCTGCCTGCCTGCCCTGAGACTGCCTGCCGTTCTGGATGTGTTGCACCCTTTCTGGATTACTGACCTCTGCCTGCCCTTGACCTGTCGTTTGCCTGCCCTTGTACTAGAAATACACTTTTGTTACTTTGACACTGTCTGCAACTGGGTCATACCTGAAACCTGATAATGGCCCCAGCCTACGTCCAGAGTACAGCTGCAACGTTTCCTGGGAAACGGCTACTACCCTGGAAACTGAGACCATCCTTCCTACCCCGTGCCTGGTGACGGCATTCATCTGGGGAATAGGGAAGCAAGTTCGTGAGGTGCAGCGTTCCCAGCCGAACCCCAGGGGGGGCCCATATAACCAGATGTTCGTTCCTGACACGGTTTGTTCCTCAGTCCTGGAGTGGGCCACTCCTCCAGGCTTGCCTGCCACACGTGATTGATCCCTGGCCTTTGTGCAACAACCCTTTTTGTGGCCTACCATGGTTCCTGACATCTCCGCATTCGTCAACGCTTACACGGTCTGTGCACAGAACAAGACTCCTCTGCAAGCTCTGGCTATTCTCCTCCAACCTCTGCCTGTCCCTCACCGTCCCTAGTCTTACATCTACCTAGACTTTGTTTCACTGGGGCTGAGCTCCCTGCCACCCAGGACCTCTATACCAGGTGATGTCAGAGGAAAATGGTCAGACACCAGCCATCCAAGGGGTACCGATGGACCAAGTCTGGAACCAAGAGGACACTGAACAGCTTCTACCCCCAAGCCATAACACTGCTAAATAGCTACCCGGACTCTCTCTTTTGACTCATTACATACGCTGCTGTTACGGATAAAGTGACTAGGCAACATGATAGATAATTACATTTACGTCATTTAGCAGACGCTCTTATCCAGAGCGACTTACACATTTTTAAGTACAGTATGTGCACATGTGCTTGTCTAACATCTCATTACAAAATCATGGGCTTTAATATGGAGTTGGTCCCCCCTTTGCTGCTATAACAGCCTCCACACTTCTGGGAACGCTTTCCACTAGATGTTGGAACATTGCTGCGGGGACTTCTATTCAGCCACAAGAGCATAAGTGAGGTCGGGCAATGATGTTGGGTGATTAGGCCTGGCTCGCAGTTGGCGTTCCAATTCATCCTAAAGGTGTTCGAAGGGCTTGAGGCCAGTGCTTTGTGCAGGCCAGACAAGTTCCTCCACACCAATCTCGACAAACCCTTTTTGTGTGGCGACATTGTCATGCTGAAACAGGAAAGGGCCTTCCCCAAACTGTTGCCACAAATTTGGAAGCATAGAATCGTCTAAAATGTCATTGAATGTTGTAGCTTTAAGATTTCCCTTCACTGGAACTAAGGGGCCTAGCCTGAACCATGAAAAACAGCACCAGATCAATATTCCTCCTCCACCAAACTTTGCAGCTGGTACTATGCATTCGGGCAGATTTGTCTGTCGGACTGCCAGATGGTGAAGCATGATTCATCACTCCAGAGAACGCGTTTCCACTGCTCCAGAGTCCAATAGCAGCGAACTTTACACCAATCCAGCCGAAGCCTAGTTTTGCGCATGGTGATATTAGGCTAGTGTGCGGCTGCTCGGCCATGGAAATCCATTTCATGAAGCTCCCGACAAACAGTTATTGTGCTGATGTTGCTTACAGAGGCAGTTTGGAACTCGGTAGTGAGTGTTGCAACCGAGGACAGACGATTTTTATGGGCAACGCGCTTCAGCACTCGGCTGTCCCGTTCTGTGAGCTTGTATGGTCTACCACTTCGCGGCTGGGCCGTTGTTTCTCCTAGACATTTCCACTTCACAATAACAGCACTTACAGTTGACTGGGGCAATTCTAGCAGGGCACAAATTTGACAAACTGACTTGTTGGAAAGGTGGCATCCTATGACGTTGAAGTCACTGAACTCTTCAGTAAAGCCATTCTACTGCCAATGTTTTTTATGGAGATTGCATGGCTGTGTACTCAATTTTATACACCTGTCAACAATGGGGGTGGCTAAAATAGCTGAATCCACTAATTTGAAGGGATGTCCACATACTTTCGTATATATATAGTGTATTTACTTCAATTATCTCATACCCCGGCACATCGACTCGGTACTGGTACCCCGTGTATATAACCAAGTTATCGTTACTCATTGTGTATTTATTTCTCTTGTTATTATTTTTATATTATTTAAATTTTTTCCTTTCTACATTTTTGGGAAGGGCCCGTAAGTAAGCATTTCACTGTTAGTCTACACCTGTTGTCTACAAAGCATATGACAAATACAATGGGATTTGATTATTTGATTTGACACACCCACACACAACAGATTCTGAGCTCAATGGAGGGACAAGGCTATCAAGGAGGGCCATGGCTACTATATTAACAACACACATCTGAATATGCTGCATATTCATACAGTGCATTTGGAAAGTATTCAGAACCTTGACTTTTCCACATTTTGTTACGTTACACCCTTATTCTAAAATGGATGAAATAGTTTTTCCCCCTCATCAATCTACACACAAGACCCCATAATGACAAGGCAGAAATAGGTTTTTAGATTTTTTTGCACATTTATACAAAAATAAATACATTTACATAAGTATTCAGACCCTTTACTCAGTACTTTGTTGAAGCACCTTTGGCAGCGATTACAGCCTCGAGTCTTCTTGGGTATGACGCTACAAGCTTGGCACACATGTATTTGGGGAGGTTCTCCCATTCTTCTCTGCAGATCCTCTTAACTTCTTAGTGTTCCCTTCCCGCTCGAATCCCGTTAACGGGATTGATTTGACAACATCCAGTGAAATTGCAGCGCACCAAATTCAAAAACAGAAATACTCATAATAAAAATTCATAAAACATACAAGTGTTATACATCAAAACAAAGCTTTACTTCTTGTTAATCCTACCGATGTGTCAGATTTCAAAAAGGCTTTTTGGCGAAAGCAGACCATGCGATTATCTGAGGACAGCGCCCCGCATACAATCACATGAAAATCAGATTTCAACAAGGCAGGTGCGCGACAAAAGTCAGAAATAGCGATATAATTAATGCCTTACCTTTGAAGATCTTCTGTTGGCACTCCAAAATATCCCAGAAACATCACAAATGGTCCTTTTGTTCGATAATATCCTTCTTTATGTCCCCAAAATGTCAATTTATTTGGCGCATTTGATTCAGAAATACACTGGTTCCAACTCGCCCAACATGCCTACAAAGTATCTAATAAGTTACCTGTAAACTTGGTCCAAACATTTAAAACAACATTCCTAATCCAACCTTAGGTATCCTAAGACGTAAATAATCAATCAAATTTAAGACGGAATATATTGTGTTCAATACCGGATAAATACAACGTGAAGCGCATTCCAGTTCACGCGCACCAAACAGAAGAGTCCACTTGGCTTGACACTCACAAAGAACAGCCCTACTTCATAATTTCTCAAAAGAAAAACCTCAACCAATTTCTAAAGACTGTTGACATCTAGTGGAAGCCATAGGAACTGCAACCAGGTTCCTATTAAATAGAGCTTCCCATAGAAATCCAAAGGAAAACACAGTGACCTCAATTTTTATCCCCCTGGATGGTTTGTCCTCGGGGTTTCACCTGCCAAATCAGTTCTGTTATACTCACAGACATTATTTTAACAGTTTTAGAAACTTTAGAGTGTTTTCTATCCATATCTACCAATTATCTACGAAAAATTCAGCATACCACTGATTTCAATGGCTGGCACATTTATAATAGGGCGAAATCGTCCCCGATTGCAGTTCCTAGGGCTTCCACTAGATGGCTGGTTTTTGGTAAAATGAGGGAGAAATTGTAGTTTTTCTAAGTGGCTCCCATTTTGGCTGTAGTGTTTCCAAGTGCATGGCCGAGAGAGCGCGTTCTTTTTCTTTATCTCCGGTAAAGACTAACGATTCTCCGTCTTAAATTTTATTGTTTATTTGCGTATTAGGGTACCTAAGGATTGATTATAAACGTTGATTGACTTGTTTGGATAAGTTTATTGGTAACGTTTGGGATTCATTTTGTATGCATTTTGAAGGAGGGAACCCGAGTGGATTATTGACTGAAGCGCGCCAGCTAAACTGAGTTTTTATGGATATAAAGAAGGACTTTATCGAGCAAAAGGATCATTTGTAATGTAACTGGGACTTTTTGGAGGGCCAACAGAAGAAGATCTTCAAAGGTAAGGCATATATTATATCGCTATTTCTGACTTTCGTGTCACAACTCCCTGGTTGAAAATGATTTGTTATGCATTTGTGTGCTGGGCGCTGTCCTCAGATAATCGCATGGTTTGCTTTCGCCGTAAAGCCTTTTTGAAATCTGACACGGCGGCTGGATTAACAACAAGTTAAGCTTTATTTTGATGTATTGCACTTGTGATTTCATGAACTTGTGATTTTATGTTTTAGATCCCTCAAAAGGGTCTCGATCTTGACTTGTCTACGAGTGTAAGGTAGTCATATTGCCCATGGCCTTCTTTTGTGTCTTATTCATTTCTCTAAGCCTTATTTTACTAGTGTTCACCTCAGTAAGACTGCTTATTGACCTTGTGACAGTGAATCTTGTCCATATCTGGCTCTTTTCACTGTCCATCATCATGGAATGAATGTGTCATACCATGATCGGTGTTTTCTGTTGCGTCTCTTTTTCAAGATACCATAGTAAAATCAGCACATTATATCATAGAAACAGTCCTCTACCTGGGCTGTCTAGTCATCTCTACACTGTTTATTTATATTCTCTTTCAAACCAAACTTGCTAGAAAAAGAAGGCAGTTTAGGGTTTATTCAGCTTAGTACAGCATACCGGCTTCCTGGCGTACCCCTTCCCTGACTCAGTCTGTTTACACATCAGATGGGGAGGTGAGTGACAAACACGCACGCACACACACGCACATCGCAACAGTAAGGGGAGGGGGAGTGTGAGCGAGAGGAGAGATCTCTACACAGTAAACAATGGGGCGTGCAGGTGGATATGTCAACTGTGTGAGATTAAAAACACGCAGGCATTTACGTATACAGACACACACAAACACACACAGTTACCCAGACACCCAGACAAAAGAGCCTCTCAGCCGAATAATCTATTTTAATGAAAAGGATATGAAATGACGCCTTATGGGTGCGTGTGGAAAACAGGGACAGATGCTTCCAGTACACGCTGTACAACAGCAGCAGAGACACCAAGTACATCATTTACACATGGCAGGAGATGACAGATTGCATCAACAATGCATCTCCTGTCTCGGGTGATCCTGATACTGCTGTTAGTCTACTCTGCTCGTAGACTTGTCTACTCCGGTCTATCCACTTTCATACATCACTGAATCCACCGCAACTCCTGTCATGCAATATGTGTTATTCAGAGCAAAATGTGTCACTGTACCTGATGAGTCGAGGTTTGAAATGTTTTGAGTGCAGACCAAAACCTCATCCGTCTACTGTTATGAATGTAGACAACTAGCTCAAACAACATATTAATAAATCTGCCATTCAGTGTCTGGGATGTCAGGCAACGATGTGAACAACAGAGGCTTTTATTAGACAAATCCTGATCGGATTCAGGAAAGAAAGGGGATTAAGATCGAGATTAAGACTGAGATTAGTGCTTGGATGGAGCCTGTATTTTCTGATTGGACATTAAAGGCCAGTGTAAGTGGCCCTAGTAACTGAAAATGGACATGTCCCCTATGAATATTCATCTCTCTTTGAGACTGAACTAAAAAATGTCCAGGTTGCTGTCCTAAGCAAGTACTGACCTCTAGGTTTCCTGGCACCCTATTCCCTATATAGTGCACTACAGTGATTCTTCCTTTAAAAGTTGTGTGATACTGCAGCACAGCTTGCGGGGTGCCGCTGAAATCTATGGCATGTTAAGTGTCAGCCATTGTTGCCATTAATGCTAGTTAGACCACCAGAGGGCATCTTTGAGAAGTTAAATGACAAGAAAATAACATGGAGGTGTAGACCTAAGAGTCCTGTTTACTGTAGCTGTTTTAGAATAACTTTCTTATTGGCATACAGGCTTACTTCAATATACAGTATATCAATCAATCATTCATTCATTTGTGCATGTCATCACACAGCATACAAGTCATCCATGTCTTTAAATACATTCAAGCATTTGTTATAAAATGAAATAACAAAGGGAGCCTTGAATATTTAAACAATGAATAAACCTCAACATGTTGGCTAAAGCGATTGAATTCAGGAATGCATTTGACTGTTTTTAATATTAGGAAAATATGATGCTGTACGACGTGACCGGTCAGGAGTAGGCCTAGGCTACTAAGTGACTGCGAGTGAAGAGCAAAAATAATCCTAACATTTCCACACCCTAATTGTAGGCTAACCAATACCCAAACAGAGATTCAGTGAGAAAAAAATATATAATTGATTTATCAAGACCAGTCCCCATGCTTGTCTCAGAGCAGCACAAAACGGTGATGAAATAGTTGACCACACTGTCGTGTCTTTGGCTATGCCGGATTAAGTGATATGACATGCTATTCTATAAAATAATTTCACTGTAATTAATATCACCTGATTAGCTAATCATGTAAATGTAATTTACTAGAAAGTCGAAGAGTGTTTATAGAGCCGTTATCTTCCGAATAAACTCTTAAAAGACTTAGTAATATTTTACATTGATAGCCGTCATCTTAATCGTCACCTTATTTCAGTCTCATAATGAAAGTTGTAAATTCTTGGTTATCTTCACGAACCCTGGCTAACAAGTTGAATCAGCAATACAAAATTGGGTTTATTTACTAAATACCTAACTAATCACACAGAATTACATATACCCAGAATACAAATGATGTCATACAGAAAACGCCCCTGGTGGATGGAGCCGACATAGCAGCTTGTTACACAAAGAAGGGGTTGGGCTTGAATGAAAGAGCGGGAAGACTGAGGAACAAAGAAACAGCAGCTATCGTAAATACATTATCTTATGCATTCTAAATTACCGCCCATTTGGAAAAGGAAAATGCAATAAATATTTACTCTGAGCTGCGCTTCGGTAGGTTGGTTGTAGATGCTGGCCGGGTTGGCCAACAGATCTTCCTGTCCTCGGAAGAATGTCAATGGTGGTAAAGTGGATACGTTGTAGTATCTTCGTCTGTGGTAGTGTAATTAATGTTGCCGTGTTGAATTGACCAAACCGCAGCAGGAATGTGGATACTCATCTTTTTAATATTTTAGAGCAAAGTATACACAGAAAACAATAAACATGAACGACTCCAGACAGGCTAACAGGCTACTTACAAAATCATAGCAGTGTTAACACAACCACCCACAAACCCAAGTGACAAACATACTCCTAAATATATGACTCCCAATCAGGAACAACGATAACCAGCTGTCCCTGATCGGGAGCCACACAGACCAACATAGAAACACAACACCCAGCACAAACATACACAGACATCTTCTGCCACGTCCTGACCAAAATACTACACAACTACACCCTCTGCTGGTCAGGACGTGACAGGTAGACTGGATCCGTCGTCCGTCCTTTCCTAGCCCACGTCTACAGCGGCCGCTGCTAACTCAATGGCTAGGAAGTATCACTTCTGTAGTGAATAAGTTCAAAGTTCATACCATTCACAACCAAAGCTCACGCCGAGGTTGGCTTAGTTCTGTACTTGACATGTACTTCTGTACTTGTAACGCAGAGGCTGCAAACCTCACGTAGTGGAACTCCTGGAGAACATTGGTCGTTGTCTTATATAGTGGCGAGGGGAGGAGGGTGTGTTTCATCGTTTATAACCCCTGTCTCTTCACAGGGGCGGGCCACTGATCAAGCAGGGCACTTTCCTTATGAAAACCCAATTCTCTCAATTGGAAGCTAAAATTACATTTAATCTCCTAACAATATCAAACATTTCAATTGCATAACAATTCCATGTGACTCTGATAACTAGAGGGTGTATACTTTCCCAGGTACAGTTTATGTCGTCCTGTCATCAGTCATAATGTTTCAGATGACAACCGAACTGACATCCATACTCATTAAGTTCTAAAGCATATTTCCAACTGATTTTATTACCAAAATATGGTTCCTTTTCCACATTTGTTTGATGTTCCCAGACTCTCTATATTCAACAAAGGCTATTCAGTAGGGTCAGAAAGAGAGGGGAAGGGAGAAAGGTATTTATGGGGGGGTCATAAACCTTACCCACAGGCCAATGTCATGACAACACACAGGTAGGTTATTGCTTCAAATCCTATTATAACAATTGGATGACTTTGGGAATTTCAGTAAGCAACAATCTGTTGCCTTCATTAGCCTACTTTATTCCAATATTTCTGTTATCAGTGATATTTATTTCCACAGTAATTCGTTATCATCCATCCAGATGTGGTTAGAAAACAGTGCATTTGGTGGGCTATGCAAAAGAGAGAAGTGACATGCCTCGCAAACACCCATGAATACATTTAAAGTCCCTAAACTCGGCAAGAGACTATTGTCCTGCTGATAGCCCATCAAGGGTGGAAGGCTTCTTTTGTATTCTTAAAAGAACTCCAGCACAGAGAAGAGAAAGGAGCCTTAATTAAACAATGAATAAACCGCAACATATCAGCTAAAGCGATTGAATTCAGGAATGCATTTGACTGTTTTTAATATTGACCATCAACCAAAAACACAGCATCTACTGTGGTAGAAATACGTTATTGCATTTTTTTTTTACTATATCAAAATACATATGTTTAGTAGGCTACTGTGCAGTGTATTTAAATACAATGCTCACCCTACCCTCCTTTCCTATTGTCCTGCTAATAGCCCATCATGGGTGGATGTATCACGTTTCAGGGAAGACACAGATGCAGACAGTGTCGAAGTAACAAAAGTGTATTTACTAGAACAGGGGGCAGGCAAAACTACAGGTCAAGGGGAGGCAGAGGTCAGTAATCCAGATCAGAGTTCAAAAGGTACAGAACGACAGGTAGTCTCAGGGTCAGGGCAGGCAGAGGTCAATAATTCAGTGTGGTGGGGCAAGGTACAGGACGGCAGGCAGGCTCATGGTCAGGGTAGGCAGGGATCAATAATCCAATGTGGTGGGGCAAGGTACAGGACGGCAGGCAGGCTCATGGTCAGGGCAGGATTCTGACTTACATTTGGTGAAAAACGCACAAACATTCCTGAAAATGAAAACAGTCTGATCTCCACAAAAGCCAACCTAACTAAGAAATACATTTTGTTGGTTGCCATGGTGAATAATCCAATAATAATTGTACGACACATAAAAGGAAACATCAAAGAGTTTACCGGAATCTCTAAATAAAAATACTGGCAGATCAATAAAATGTCCATGTAGATCTAATTAAATTTAGAGAATTCTAAATTAATATCTAAGGGGCTTTTATACAATTATAATGCAGGGTTAATAATAAATGTATATATTTGTAGGGGTTGATGCATTTTTTTGTTGGGGCAAATCTGGTTAAGAGTACTTAAGCATCGAATACATTGCAAGTTTGCCCATTTTGACCTTTAGGCTACACTTTACAATAGGACTCAACTCTGACTGACTCTGATTGGTACAAATATATTATTGAATTCGATACAAAAAAAAACTGTTTTATAATATGTATGTTTATTTTAAGCTACTGTGCAGTCTGACAAGTAAACCTACAGTACATAGTAAACATGGTAAAGTGCCTAATTCCTTCCATAAGGGAGAGCAGGCTATGTCCAGACTTTCTCAGTACTCAATAACTCTGTCTTTAATGCTTTTTCGGGTTGTATCAGTCATGGACAGAAACTTCTGAGACACAGTACTAATGATGAACACCTGGAGGTTCACTGTTAAGCCACTTTCGCCTCGGCATCCATCCCAGTTTGTATTCTGTGCCCACTCGTGGTATCTCTCTTCGGTTACACATCCTTGGAATAGCAGAACAGCATAACGGTCCGGGCGGCCCTTTCTGTGCCTAGTGAGCAGTTGGTCAAGTTCTGTTGTCAGAAGTGTTGTCAGAAGAGGAATGGAAATGTCAGGGTGAACCGACGACCTGACAAACCCGCCACGTATGTTGACTCTGCCTGTCGGAGGGGGAGTTCCAGAGCTCACAGGTGTGCCTGGCATGAATTGTGACTCCATCTCGTTCCTCGCCCTCTTCAACGCGTCATTCTACGCCTGACTCTCCGCCAATGCCTCCTGACTCTCCGCCAATGCCTCCTGACTCTCCGCCAATGACGAGTGACTCTCCGCCAATACCGCCTGGCTCTGGACCAATGCATCAGCTGTCTCCCATATCTCTGCCCTCAGAGTTAATTAGTTAATTAGTTCCTTGTGCTGCTGGACTACTAAATGCAAAGTAAATTGCATTGGTATATGTACTTATCAATCTAGTGCAGTTGGAACAGTGGTCGTTTGTGAGTGAATGTATTAATGGCCTCTATGTTGTTAGTTAATGCAACATGATGGACTGACAGGTTTAAATGTGTATGATGTGAGAATGTTTGTGTATGTGATTCTTTTAATGGAAGGTGATGGACAATTAAGTTTTATTCTATTCTATTAATATTATGGTGTTTCTATTCCATGAAAACTGAAAATGCATTTCTTACTGGTGCCGATTGTCATGATTCTCCTGTGAGGATCCAAGAGATCAGGTTACAGTGGATCAGCTCTACAGAGCTCTCTCTCTCCCGCAGAAGGGGAGAGGGATGGATGTGGGGGTTTTATGACACCTCACGTAGATTGTAAACCATTAGGTAGCAGACGAGTCCTTTGGGGTCTAGTTTGGGTGATCGGAATGTCTGTGTGCCTTATGAAGAGACAACCACGCCCAAAACTACAACACCAAACAATGAACACGGGAACAATATAGATCGAATCCCTGAGCTGACAAGGTAAAACATTTGTCGTTCTGCCCCTGAACAAGGCAGTTAACCCACTGTTCCTAGGCCGTCATTGTAAATAAGAATTTGTTCTTAACCAGGCTAGTCAGTTAACCTCTTACATCTAGATGTTTCGCTAGCGGAACGTCTGCTCCAATATCCAATGATGGGCGTGGCGCGAAATACAAATTCCTCTAAAATCCGAAAACTTCAATTTTTCAAACATATGACTATTTTACAGCTATTTAAAGACAAGACTCTCGTTAATCTAACCACACTGTCCGATTTCAAAAAGGCTTTACAGCGAAAGCAAAACATTAGATTATGTCAGCAGAGTACCCAGCCAGAAATAATCAGACACCCATTTTTCAAGCTAGCATATAATGTCACAAAAACCCAGAAGACAGCTAAATGCAGCACTAACCTTTGATGATCTTCATCAGATGACACACCTAGGACATTATGTTATACAATACATGCATGTCTGTTCAATCAAGTTCATATTTATATCAAAAAACAGCTTTTTACTTTAGCATGTGACGTTCAGAACTAGCATACCCCCCGCAAACTTCCGGGGAATTTACTAACAATTTACTAAATTACTCACGATAAACGTTCACAAAAAGCATAACAATTATTTTAAGAATTATAGATACAGAACTCCTCTATGCACTCGATATGTCCGATTTTAAAATAGCTTTTCGGATGAAGCACATTTTGCAATATTCTAAGTACATAGCCCAGCCATCACGGGCTAGCTATTTAGACACCCGTCAAGTTTAGCCTTCACCAAAATCACATTTACTATAAGAAAAATGGTCTTACCTTTCCTGTTCTTCGTCAGAATGCACTCCCAGGACTTCTACTTCAATAACAAATGTAGGTTTGGTCCCAAATAATCCATCGTTATGTTCCATCAGCGACGTTTTGTTTGTGAGTTCTAGACACTATCAGAATGGTAAATCACGGTCGTGCGCATGGCGCATAACGTGACAAAAAATTTCTAAATATTCCATTATCGTACTTCGAAGCATGTCAACCGCTGTTTAAAATCAATTTTTATGCAATTTATCTCGTAGAAAAGCGCTAATATTCCGACCGGGAATCTGCGTGTCTGTAAACAGAGGGAAAAACAAAGGCGGGGGCGGCCAGTGCCCGCGCCTAAGCCCTTTGTCCTCTGATAGACCACTTAGCAAAAGCGCTCGTGTGTTTCAGCCAGGGCTTTGAATTACGTCATTCAGGTTTTTCCCGGGCTCTGAGAGCCCATTGGAGCCGTAGGAAGTGTCACGTAACAGCAGAGATCCTTTGTAATAGATAGAGATGACAAAGAAGGGGAAGAAATGGTCAGTCAGGGTACTTCCTGTACAGAATCTTCTCACGGTTTGGCCTGCCAAATGAGTTCTGTTATACTCACAGACACCATTCAAACAGTTTTAGAAACTTTGGAGTGTTTTCTATCCAAAGCTAATAATTATATGCATATTCTAGTTTCTGGGCAGGACTAATAATCAGATTAAATCGGGTACGTTTTTTATCCAGCCGTGAAAATACTGCCCCCTAGCCATAAGAGGTTAAATAAAAATAAATAAAAATACAAATAGTTCATCCTCCAAATGTCAGTAATGATGAGAGATGGAATGTGGAAGATTAATGTGTATTTTGTGATGTCATTGAAAGTTAAACGAAGACGATATAACGAAAACATTGTAACATTAGGAGTATTCCTACGGTGTGTATCATGTTTACATACTTTACGTTGTGTGGAAAATATACAGGAAAAAGGGAAGATCATAGCAAATTCTGATACCTTGCCTCGTAACTGGCTACGCCCCAGGGAACCCAGAGACCGGGTCAGCAAGACGGAAACGCCCCCTTTCTACCTGAGGGTATGAAGCATTTGAGTTAAGAATTAACATATCAGACTAGGATGACCACGAGCTGCAGCCGAGGTCTACGATTAGTCGCGACACCGAAAACGCAACACGAGGTTGAAGACAAAGGAACCTCTTAACAATCAATGCTACGGTTGAGTAGCTGTTCTGTAGTACTGTATCTAAGAAGGTGAATTTAAGCAGGACCATCCTGTTATTCTCTTCAAGTCATCGTTTGTCTACACTGCTTTCATCCCCACGCTGGGATCATCTACACCAGTGGTTCCCAAACTTTTAATAGTCCCGTACCCCTTCAAATATTCAACCTCCAGCTGCGCACCCCCTCTAGCACCAGGGTCAGCGCACTCTCAAATGTTGTTTTTTGCCATCATTGTAAGCTTAAACATAAGAATGAGTGTGAGTTTTTGTCACAACCCGGCTTGTGGGAAGTGACAAAGAGCTCTTATAGGACAAAATAATAATATAATAATAATCTATAATTTTGCTCTTTATTTAACCATCTTACATATAAAACCTTATTTGTTCATCGAAAATTGTGAATAACTCATCACAGGTTAATGAGAAGAGTGTGCTTGAAAGGATGCACATAACTCTGCAATGTTGGGTTGTATTGAAGTCTCAGTCTTAAATAATTTTCCACACAGAGGTGCCTGTATTTAGTTTTAATGCTAGTGAGGGCCAAGAATCCATTCTTACATAGGTACGTGGTTGCAAAGGGCATCAGTGTCTTAACAGCGCGAATTGCCAAGGCAAATTAAATTACATTTTCACAGAACCGCTAGTTGCAATTTCAAAGAAACTCTCTTGTTCAGATATCGGTAAGTGGACTGGAGGCAGGGCATGAAAGGGATAACGAATCCAGTTGTTTGTGTCGTTCGTTTCGGGAAAGTACCTGCGTAATTGCGCACCCAACTCCCTCAGGTGCTTCACTATATCACATTTGACATTGTCCGTTAGCTTGAGTTCATTTGCACACAAAAAATCATACAATGATGGAAAGACCTGTGTGTTGTCCTTGTTAATGCAGACAGAGAAGAGCTCCGACTTCTTAATCATAGCCTCAATTTTGTCCAGCACATTGACTATAGTTGCAGAGTCCCTGTAATCCTAGCTTCAGATCAGTCAGGCGAGAAAAAACATCACCCAGATAGGCCAGTCGTGTGAGCTCATCTTAAGCTCATCTCTCAATAAAAAAAAAATGTGTCAATACTATGACCCTTGATAACCACCGCACTTCTGAATGTTGTAAAAGCTTTACATGGTCGCTGCCCATATCACTGCATAGTGCTGAAAATACATGAGAGTTCAGGGGCCTTGCTTTAACTTTTTTAGTATAGGGGGCAGCATTTGGAATTTTGGATGAAAAGCATTTCCAAAGTAAATTGCCTGCTGCTCAGGCCCTGAAGCTAGGATACGCATATAATCGGTAGATTTGGATAGAAAACACTCTCAAGTTTCTAAAACGGTTAAAATTATGTCTGTGAGTATAACAGAATGTATTTGGCAGGCGAAACCCCGAGGACAAACCATCCAGGAAATTGTTTTTTGAGGTGACAGTGTTTTCAATGGGTTTTCTATGTGGATCTAGATTTCTAAGGCACTTGCTTGCAGTTCCTATCGCTTCCACTGGATGTCAACAGTCTTTAGAAATTGGTTGATGTTTTTCTTTTGAGTAATGAAGAAGTATGGCTGTTCAGAACGAGGGTCGAGTCTAGTAAATAAATAATCAAATCAATTTGTGTGGTACGGAATGATTAGTGAGGCCTGGGTTTGTGCAGATTTACGGAGTCTACGATGTTCAGAATGAGACTGATATGAGGAAATTATTAATTGATAAACTGGTATGATGTCTATATTTGGAGTTTGTTTAATGAGTTACCATTTCCCGAACTAACTTTTCCCGTACTGCCCCAAATTCAATTAAAATCAAATTGTATTAGTCACATGCGCAGAATATGAGCCCCTAATCAACAATGCAGGTTAAAAAAATTGATACGAATAAGAATAAGAAATAAAAGTAACAAGTAATTAAAGTGCAGCAGTAAAATAACAATAGCGAGAATATATACAGGGGGGTTCCGGTACAGAGCCAATGTGCGGGGGCACCGGTTAGTTGAGGTAATATGTGCATGTGGGGTGAGTTATTAAAGTGACTATGCATAGTTGATAACAACAAAGTAGCAGCGATGTAAAGGGGGGGGCAATGCAAATAGTCTGGGTAGCCATTTGATTAGGTGCTCAGGAGTCTTATGGCTTTGGGGTAGAAACTGTTTAGAAGCCTCTCGGACCTAGACTTGGCACTCCAGTACCGCTTGCCATGCGGTAGCAGAGAGAACAGTCTATGACCAGGGTGGCTGGAGTCTTTAGGGCCTTCCTCTGACATCGCCTGGTATAGAGGTCCTGGATGGCAGGGAGCTTGGCCCCAGTGATGTACTGGGCCATTCGCACTACCCTCTGTAGTGCCTTGCGGTCCGAGGCCGAGTAGTTGCCATACCAGGCATTGATACAACCAGTCAGGATGCTATCAATGGTGCAGCTGTAGAACCTTTTGAGGATCTGAGGACCCATGCCAAATCTTTTCATTCTCCTGAGGGGGAATAGGTTTTGTTGTGCCCTCTTCACAACTGTCTTGGTGTGCTTGGACCATGTTAGTTTGTTGAGGATGTGGACACCAAGGAACTTGAAGCTCTCAACCTGCTCGACTGCATCCCCGGCGATGAGAAGTAGGGGCGTGCTCGGTCCTCTTTATCCTGTAGTCCACAATCATCTCCTTTGTCTTGATCACGTTGAGGGAGAGGTTGTTGTCCTGGCACCACACGGCCAGGTCTCTGACCTCCTCCCTATAGGCAGTCCCGTCGTTGTTGGTGATCAGACCTACCACTGTTGTGTCATCGGCAAACTTAATTATGGTGTTGGAGTCGTGCCTGGCCATTCAGTCATGAGTGAACAGGGAGTACAGGAGGGGACTGAGAACGCACCCCTGAGGGGCCCCTGTGTTGAGGATCAGCGTGGCGAATGTGTTGTTACCTACCCTTACCACCTGGGGGCGGCCCGTCAGGAAGTCCAGGATCCAGTTGCAGAGGGAGGTGTTTAGTCCCAGGGTCCTTAGCTTATTGATGAGCTTTGAGGACACTATGGTGTTGAACGCTGAGCTGTAGTCAATAAATAGCATTCTCACATAGGTGCTCCTTTTGTCCAGGTGGGAAAGGGCAGTGTGAAGTGCAATAGAGATTGCATCATCTGTGGATCTGTTGAGGCAGTATGCAAATTGGAGTGGGTCTAGGGTTTCTGGGATAATGGGATAATGGTGTTGATGTGAGCCATGACCAGCCTTTCAAAGCACTTCAATGCTACAGACGTGAGTTCTACGGGGCGGTAGTCATTTAGGCAGGTTACCTTAGTGTTCTTGGAAACAGGGACTATGGTGGTCTGCTTAAAATATGTTGGTATTACAGACTTGGACAGGGAGAGTTTGAAAATGTCAGTGAAGACGCTTGCCAGTTTGCCAGCGCATGCTCGCAGTACACGTCCTGGTAATCCGTCTGCCCCTGCGTCCTTGTGAATGTTGACCTGTTTAAAGGTCTTACTCACATTGGCTGCGGAAAGTGTGATCACACAGTGTTCCGGAACAGCTGGTGCGCTCATGCATGTTTCAGTGCCATTTGCCTCGAAGCGAGCATAGAAGAAGTTTAGCTCGTCTGATAGGCTCGTGTCACTGGGCAGCTCTCAGCTGTGCTTCCCTTTGTAGTCTGTAATGGTTTGCAAGCCCTGTCACATCCGACGAGCGTTAGAGCTGGTGAGGTACGATTCGATGTTAGTCTTGTATTGACGCTTTGCCTGTTTGATGGTTTGTCGGAGGGCATAGCGGGATTTCTTATAAGCTTCCGGGTTAGAGTCCCACTCCTTGAAAGCGGCAGCTCTAGCCTTTAGCTCAGTGCGGATGTTGCCTGTAATCCATGGCTTCTATGTACGTACGGTCACTGTGGGGACATCTTCATTGATGCATTTATTGATGAAGCCAATGACTGATGTGGTATACTCCTCAATGCCATCTGAGAAATTCTGGAACATATTCCAGTCTGTGCTAGCAAAACAGTCCTGTAGCTTAGCATCTGCTTCATCTGACCACTTTCTTTATTGATTTAGTCACTAGTGCTTCCTGCTTTCATTTTTGCATTTTTGGTCTACAGCTTATCATGAGATACATGAGATACTCTACCTCAGGCGAGCAATAGCTCGAGACTTCCTTAGATATTGTGCGCCAGCTGTTGATTACAAAAATACATAGTCAGCCTTCCCTTGTCTTACCAGACGCCACTCTTCTATCCTGCCGGTACAGCGTATAACCAGCCAGCTGTATGTTGATAGTGTCATCGTTCAGCCACAACTCCGTGCAGCATAAAATATTACAGGTCATCTATTTTATTCTCCAAAGATTGCATGTTTGCTAGCAGAATGGATGGAAGTGGGGGTTTATTCGAAGGCAGCCCGCCCTTTGGCCCCTTTTTCTCCACCTCCTCTTCAAGCAAATCATGGGGATCTGGGCCTGTTCCCGAGAAATCAGTATATCGTTCGCGTCGTGCTCGTCAGACTCGTCAAAGGAAAAAAAAGGATTCTGTCAGTCCGTTGTGAATAATAATCGCAGTCCTGATGTCTAGAAATTATTTTCGTTCATAAGAGATGGTAGTGGCAACATTATGTACAAAATAAGTTACAAAAAACCTAAATAAACAAACAAAAAAACACAATCGGTTGGGGACACGTAAAACATCTGCCTTCTTCTCCGACACCATTTTTGATTTCTAGTTAATTGTTACATGACTAATTTAATTGACTAATAATTAAACATAGTAGGTAATTATTTGATAAATAGCAGTCATCACATTAATGATAGTCACGACACGATGTAGACCTAAGCGTTTCCGTTAGGAAAATATGGCGCTGTTCAACGGGACCGGTCGGGAGTAGGCCTAAACTGCTAAGTGACTGCGAGTGAAGAGCAAAATAATCCTAACATTTCCAAATAAAAATCTGACTGATTTATTGATTTATCCAGCTGTCCATCACTACTGTAAATAAAAACACAGCATCTACAGTGGTACAAATATATTATGGAATTCGGTTAAAAAAAAATTACGCTCATCATTTTTTCTTTTATACAAACAAGTGGTTGCCAAGGTGAATAATCCAATAATAATTGCAATGACACGGCTCTCGGAACTCATCAAGAGGTGGCTTCTAAATGAAAATACTTGCAGATCAATAAAATGTCCCAGTAGATCTAGTTAAATTTAGAGGATTGGAGGATTTAAATTAATATCTAAGGAGCTTTTGTACAATTAGAATGCAGAGTTAATAATAAATTAATACATTTGTAGGGGTTGATGCATTTTTCATTAGCTGCATGTGTGATATACAGATGAAGTCGGAAGTTTACATACACCTTAGCCAAATACATTTAAACTCAGTTTTTCACAATTCATGACATTTAATCCTAGTCAAAATTCCCTGTCTTAGGTCAGTTAGGATCACCACTTTATTATAAGAATGTGAAATGTCAGAATAATAGTAGAGAGAATGATTTATTTCAGTTTTAATTTCTTTCATCACATTCCCAGTAGTTTACATACACTCAATTAGTATTTGGTAGCATTGCCTTTAAATTGTTTAACTTGGGTCAAACGTTTCGGGTAGCCTTCCACAAGCTTCCCACAATAAGTTGGGTGAATTTTGGGCCATTCCTTCTGACAGAGCTTGTGTAACTGAGTCAGGTTTGTAGGCCTCCTTGCTCGCACACACTTTTTCAGTTCTGCCCACAAATGTTCTATAGAATTGAGGTCAGGGCTTTGTGATGGCAACTCCAATACCTTGACCTTGTTGTCCTTAAGCCATTTTGCCACAACTTTGGAAGTATGCTTGGGGTCATTGTCCATTTGGATGATCCATTTGCAACCAAGCTTTAACTTCCTGGCTGATGTCTTGAGATGTTACTTCAATATATCCACATAATATTCCTTCCTCATGATGCCATCTATTTTGTGAAGCGCACCAGACCCTCCTACAGCAAAGCACCACGGTGTTCTTCAGCTTGCAAGCATCCCCCTTTTTCCTCCAAACATAACGATGGTCATTATGACCAAAATGTTCTATTTTTGTTTCATCAGACCAGAGGACATTTCTCCAAAAAGTACAATCTTTGTCCCCATGTGCAGTTGCAAACCGTAATTTGGCTTTTTTATGGTGGTTTTGGAGCAGTGGCTTCTTCCTTGCTGAGCGGCCTTTCAGGTTATGTCGATATAGGACTCGTTTTACTGTGGATATAGATACGTTTTGTATACAGGGAATAGGGTGCCATTTGGAATACAACCAGACAGACAGCTTACATAAGCTTCTGAGTCAATGCAATATTCAACACAGCGAAAGCAACATGTACTTGCTCCTATGCAAATATATTATGAATTCATGATTTTCAAAGGAGCTTTTCCTTTGAAAGTTTGAGCCATTTCTACCAAGATACTTCATAAGATTTCACTGCGCATTTCATGGGGCATCTTCTATTATACATTTTCTATTATGAATCAAACTAATTCAAATTATGCTACACACAGATAGGCCTAGATGCACTGGGAATCAAATAGGAATATTTTGAAGATAAATACACAACGCAGAGGACGAGAGGAATAGAGTTAATGCTCAATAGGAGTTGATTTTCAGTTCAACATCTGTTGAGAATCTGTGGAATGTCACTTCTGAACACTCCTGAGCTACGTGTGCTGCGTGTGCTATGTGTGCTACGTTCTGTACATTGAGTCGGGAGCAGCATACGTGTTATTTGGCCATTGGCCAGTTGTACTGCAAGGACTTCTGATTGGTCAACCCCAGGCTAGGGTGAGGGGTTATAAATGGCATCTTGTTCCTTTGTTCGGTGGAGAAAAGCTGAGGAGAGGGGAGACTGAACATCTGAACATCTACCTCCCAGCGTAACATCTTGATTTGCCCTTCTCAAATAAAACTATTTTTCTCCCTCTGATTTGCTTTGGAGTTTGTGTTATTGAAGAATAACATCAATTGCTAACAGAGGGGAAGTGGGTTCCATACCGTTAAAACATGAACCTCCCAGCTTTGAACCTCATCCCTAGAGACAAATAACTCACCATTTAGACTCTTGCTGAGGAAACATTGTATCTTATGTACTCTGTCAAATGAGCTCCTTATCAAGTGAAAGCCCCACCCCCCCCCCCACACACACACACGCATGCATACACACGCATGCATACACACATACTTTCTCTCCCGCTATCCCCCTATCCCCCTATCTCATCTCTTGACTGAGGTGTTCAAACACTACATTGTTTTATGGTACGAGTATGTCCCTCCCTATTGGGATGGCTGTGATAATTTGGGGCCAATAAAATATATCCAATGAAGGATACTAGCGTCTAAACTTCTACTTTTGCTGGAAAATGTTAAGATAAGGGAGAACTACTGCTTGACCTCTATTCCATAGCATCCCAAATAATAAAATGTAACCTGTACATTATCAGACTATAGGATCTGCTGCTGGTTCAAGCTGGACTCAGGGGTAGACATAATATAGTCAATGTAAATCCAGGACCCTCCAATTAGTATGATATGTTAAGTTTCGTATGGTATGTATTAATTTGTGGATGTCTATCAATAATTTCGTATGATATGTTACGATTTGAAATTCATACAATATTTTACGAATTGCAATTCGTGCAATATGTTACAAATTTGCAAAACGTATGATATGTTACGAATTCCAATTTGTTGTGGCTAATGCTATGTAGGAAGCTAGCTAGCTTGTGGCTAATGTTAGCTAGGCTAGCGGTTATGGTTAGCGGTTAAGGTTAGGGTTAGGGTTAAGGTTAGGGCTAGGAGTTAGGTTAAAGGGTTAACGTTAGGGTAAGGATTAGCTGACATGCTAAGTAATTGCAAACCAGACAAAAAGTAGTAATAGTTGCAAAGTTGCTAATTAGCAAAAATGCTAAAGTTGTCCGTGATGAGATTCGAACACGCAACCTTTGGGTTGCTAGATGTTCTTGTCATACGCCCGACCAACCACCTTACTTTTGTTTTTACCTTAAGTAGCCTTCTTTCTTATGTAACCATACCAAACGTAACATATCTTACTACTTTGCGTTTACTATCTTACATCTAGTCTATGAGACAAGGCTGGCTGGTTAGGCATATCCTAAATGATCAAGGATACAAACAAACAACCAAAGCTCTGTGTGGGACAGGTCATTATACTGGGTGTAAGGGTGTAACAGAACTCAAGAGTTTATTACAAATCTCCTGGTTGTTAATGAGCTTTCAGCAGATTATCACAGTTTGTTGTTGATGTACTAGCAATTATGAACACTGGAATAATGGATACAGATGATAAGGCCACGGTGGACTTTGCAATGGGTGATCAGACTAAAGTAGTTATACTAATCAAATACATTCTTTGTGAATAATATAGAAGTTCACCTCACAATATTCAGACGAAACATTTATCCAGACTAAACATTATGTGGTAATCGATTTAAGCTACACAATTTTATGTGCATGTACTTTATGGTTTGGAAAGCAGTCATAACAAATGACAATCAAAAACATGAAGATAAAGTTTTTTCAAATCTCTGGGATCACCAAAATTATCATCATTCTTCCTCCAAACTGTCCCCATGTCTCCCTGCTCTGACTCAACAGTGGCCTACAGACTACATTTTTTTTCAAAAACTTTGCTATAAATACACTGCTATTCATTTTCTCTGCATCATAAATCTTGTTCACGGTGCGAGAGAGTACGGCTGAAGGTGACTAATTACCCTTAATTCATATCTCTATTCAATTTTCTCTGCGTGCTCCAATTATTTCTTCCTCCTCCAGTTGTTTTGTAATTGAGTAAAGGAAATTGGGGATACGGAAGACACGGATGGCCGCCTCCATATTTGTCACACCGTGGGATTATCCAAATTAGTTGTGGTGTGATGGTGTCATTCAGAAGTCAGACAGACAGACAGACAGACAGACAGACAGACAGACAGACAGACAGACAGACAGACAGACAGACAGACAGACAGACAGACAGACAGACAGACAGACAGACAGACAGACAGACAGACAGACAGACAGACAGATAAAAAGGATACCTACACACTCTTACAGAGGTGAACATTAGTAAGATATACTGTAAGTAAGAGAAGTCCACTGGCCATTCGAATGTCATGTTTCAACCATGCAAATTTCTCTCCATCTTTGACATGCCTTCAGAATTCATGACTGATAGCATTTTGTCTGTACAACATCCAGTCTTACAGTTTTTGTCAGTATAGGAGCATCACGGCAAAAAGTAAGACTCGCCAATAGGTTCTACCCCTACACGCTCTCCACAATTAACATTTTTATTTTTTATTTGTTTTTATTTTTTGGTAGCTGATTAGCTACTTGCCCCCCCCCCCACGTACCCTGTAATTACATGTGACTATTAAACTCTCTAATCTCTAATCTAATCTCAATCAATCTAACAAAATGGAGCTCAGAAGGTGAAGCAGATGGTCAAAGGACTGGTTGGATTAATGCCACTATAGCAAAAGATTTTAGGACATGATTATGTCTTACAGAAATAAACCTGCCCAAACCATCTTCTATCCTTTCACTCTCTTTCTTTTGAAACACACACACACACACACACACACACACACACACACACACACACACACACACACACACACACACACACACACACACACACACACACAAATGGCATCACTACAATAACCCTCCAAAAAAAATGGCCTTAATATCTACTACAGCTTTTCTACATTTTGTTCATGATTTTGCTAACTTCTTCTCATCCATCTGTCGCTTATATGATGTAGTACAAAAACACCTCTAGTGCCAGATCCAGACCATTGGACTTCAGTGGAAGCCTGCCAGTGAGTGTGTGGGAGCTAATCACTACCCCGTATTTTCTGTCTGGGTTTCACGATTGATCCTCTGAGTCATTAGAGAAGGTAAATCTGGGTTAACAAAGCGTGTGTTTGAGATTGACTACATTGCAGTCCGACTGCCCATGCAATGCCCAGAATCACGTGATCTACAAATCACATTGCATCCCAAGGAACTACTCATTATGTGATCAAGATCACCTTACTAAAACTGATCTCTTCAAACACACTAAAAGGGAGGCCTACAGCTGGCCATCCATTCCCAGGAGTGGCTGGACAGATGATTAAACCAATAAGGCACAGTAAGTGGGTTTCTGGGTTAGGTAGTCCACGTTGTAAAACCAAACCTCTGTCTATTTGAGGCATTGTCTTAGACTACAATTCAGATGAAAAAGAGAGTTATGTGGGTATCGAGGAAGCTGATTACGTATGAAACTCTTCGTACTACAAAGTAGAAGTCTTTCTCTGTTGTCAGATGTGTAACTTTAGGCAGCATCTTGTTACCTGTCTTGTCCAAAATCTTCAGCATCCACTTTGAACACATTGCTATACTGTACTTTGTGTACTATAGTCATTATCAAAACTGTTGATATGAAAATATAGCAATAAAAGCTGGTCTGGGGCTCGACAGTAATATCAAGTATTCTGTGTACTTGCTTCGAGAACGAGTGAAGACTGAATACAACGTTATCCAAGTCCGAAACAATAAAAAAGCAGTCTCAAGACCGGATTTGTGACTGAGACCAGTCTTGAGTACTACAACACTGCTATAGTGCATACAATAAAACAACTAGTGAGGTACATGAAAGCATCTCTCTGATCTCACAATCATTAACAGTGTCACTTTTGAATCTACTTCATGAAAGTGTCATTAGTGTCTTCTCATCATGTTACGTCTATCAAAACATATATAAAACCCAGAAAATGTATTAACTATGGAGCTCAAAGACATACTGTATCTTGCAAATGATGCTGAGGCAGACAGAATCTGAGTTCTCCTTAATGCAACTTGGTCATTCATGTACTTTCTTATAGAGTGTACAACCTGACAGTATAAGGAAATTAATAATGAAATGGGATATTTTATTGAGGGTCCCTAGAACATACTGTAATTGTACACGAGGAAGGATTGATTGCATAACTCATTCACAAATCATACACATGGACAGCCTACATTGATCTACATAAATGCTGTCATGGAAATGTTGATAGAAAGACACAAGGCATTGCCAAGGAAATAGGATTCCAGATCTCATTAAAAAAAAGTACCGGCAAATCTCAGTGCGAATAGTTGAATCACATATCTTTCTATGGAACCTGCAGTACTGTACCAATGTCCTCTAGCGCATAGCCCCGATAGCAACACAAACACCTTCAATCTCGTTTTTATTCCAGGCTTCGTGCTATAGACTTCTAACACGGCAGCATATAACAAATCCCAGAGCTTAGGATCCATCCCTTAATCACAGCCTGGGAGTCTGAGACAAAGCGTTTCAGAATGGAGAGATTCAATTCTGGAAGATTTGCTCTGTCATTTTGTATTCAAAAGGCATAATGTACAGCAAAAAGCTATATAGAAGCTATAACTTATAAGCAGCATCCCAAATTGCATCCTATTCCCTACTTTTGATCAGGGCCCAAAGGGGCTATAGGGAATTATATAGGGAACTATATAGAGAATAAGGTGCCATTTGGTACATACAGTGCCTTCAGAAAGTATTCACACCCTTTGAATTTTTCCACATTTTGTTGTGTTACAGCCTGAATTAAATTTAGATTTTTTTTGTCACTGGCCTACACTCAATCCCCCATAATGTCAAAGTGGCATTATGAATTTCGATTTATTTTAACAAACTAATTCAAAATGAAAAGCTGAAATGTCTTGAGTCAATAAGTATTCAACCCCTTTGTTATGGCAAGCCTAAATCATTTCAGGCGTAAAGATTTGCCGTAAATCATAAGTTGCATGGACTTACTCTGTGTGCAATAATAGTGATTAACATTATTTATTAATAACTACCTCATCTCTGTACCCCACACATACAATTATCTGTAAGGTCCCTCAGTCGAGCAGTGAATTTCAAACATAGATTCAACCACAAAGACCAGGGAGGTTTTCCAATGCCTCGCAAAGAAGGGGACCTATTGGTAAATGTGTAAAAAAAAAAGCAGACAATGAATTTTCCTTTGAGCATGGCAAAGTTCTTAATTACACTTTGGATGGTGTATCAATACACCCGGTCACTACAAAGATACATGCGTCCTTCCTAACTCAGTTGCTGGAGAGGAAGGAAACTGCTCATGGATTTCACCATTAGGCCAATGGTGACTTTAAAATAGTTATAGAGTTTAATGGCTATGATAGGAGGAAACTGAGGATGGATCATCAACATTATAGTTACTCTACAATACTAACCTAATTGACAGAGTGAAAAGAAGAAAGCCGATATAGAATAACAATATTCCAAAACATGCATCCTGTTCGCAACAAGGCACTAAAGTAATACTGCAAAAAATGTTGCAAAGCAATTCACTTTTTGTCCTGAATACAAAGTGTTATGTTTGGGGCAAGTCTAACACAACACATTACTGAGTACCACTCTCCATATTTGCAAGTATAGTGGTGGCTGCATCATGTTATGGGTATGTGTCACGTCCTGACCATAGAGAGCTCTTATTTTCTATGGTAGAGTAGGTCAGGGTGTGATTGGGGGGGGGGGGGGGGGGGGGGGGGGGTGTTCATCTAGTTTATTTAGTTCTATGTTGTTTTGGTTCTACTTTCTTTTTTCTATGTTGGGATTTTTGTATGATCCCCAATTAGTGGCAGCTGGTCATCGTTGTCTCTAATTGGGGATCATATTTAAGTAGTTGTTTTTCCCACCTGTGTTTGTGGGAGATTATTTTGAGGTAGTGCATGTTGCACCTCTGTCGTCATGGTTTGTGTTTTGTTTATAGTTTATTGTTTGTCTTGCAAAGTTTCACATTAAAATAAAAGATGTGGAACGATACCCACGCTGCGCTTTGGTCTCCTTCCTACGACGAATGTGACAGTATGCTTGTAATTGTTAAGGCCTGGTGAGTTTTTCAGGATAAAAAAGAAATGGAATGGAGCTAAATACATTAAAAATCAGTCTGCTTTCCACCAGACACTGGGAGATTAAATCCACTTTCAGCAGGACAATAATTTAGAACGTAAGGCCAAATCTACATTGGAGTTGCTTACCAAGAAGACAGGGAATGTTCCTAAGTGGCCGAGTTACAGTTTTGACTTAAATCTACTTGAAAATCTATGGCAAGACCTGAAAATGGTTGTCTAGCAATGATCAACAACCAATTTGACAGAGGTTGAAGAACTTTGAAACGATAACGGGCAAATGTTGCACAATCTAGGTGTGGAAAGCTCTTAGAGACTTACCAAGAAAGACTCACAGCTTTAATCGATGCCAAAGGTGCTTCTCCAAATTATTGACTCAGCGGTGTAAATACTTATGTAAACTGGATATTTCTGTATTTCATTTTCAATCAATTTGCAAAAATTTCTAAAACCATGTTTCCACTTTGTCATTATGGGGTATTGTGTGTAAATGGGTGAGAAAAACAAATATTTAATACATTTTGAATTCAGGCTGTAACACAACAAAATGTGGAATAAGTCATAAGTCAAAATGTGAATACTTACTGAAGGCACTGTAGTCATAAGATCTAGCCTAATGTAACTAATACGGGAGCTCTCAAGTCCCACATAGAATTCTATAGTAACTGTAGTATACTGTAGAATACTATACTACACACTGTACTACCCCTTGATCATGTGTAGTACTTAATATAGAATGTATTTAATTAGCATATACCCCTTCTCATTCTCCTAACCCATATCGCAATTTGTGCCGGCCATAGGTGAAAACCTACAGTACATGCCAAGTATAGACCCTACAGGTTATAGAAAAGAGCAGAAGCTCTGAACTATCGATTCAGACCTCATTCCTGCCTACCCTCTGAAGGAGAAAGGCTCCACTTCTATGTCAAATATAATAAAACAAAAACACTATAGTAAATACTACAGTAATGTCTGCAGAAACATTATAGTAAATACTACAGTATAATACAGCATGCAAAAACACTACAGTATATACTACAGTTTTCTTTTACTACAGTATTTATACTAGTGTTAAATGTGAATACTACAGTATTCTACAGTATACTACAATAAATCAAGTACATTTTTATTTGTCACAAGCGCTGAATATAACAGCAGAGAAAACAGTCTATGACTTGGGTGGCTGGAGTCTTTAACCATTTTTAAGGCCTTCCTCTGAAAACGCCTGGTGTAGAGGTCCTGGATGGCAGGGAGCTCGGCCCCAGTGATGTACTGGCCTGTATACATTACCCTCTGTAGTGCCTTGCAGATGGATGCCAAGCAGTTGCCATACAAAGCGGTGATGCAACCAGTCAAGATGATCTCAATGGTGCAGCTGTACAACTTTTGAGGATCTGAGGGCCCATGCAAAATCTTTTCAGCTTCTTGAGGGGGAAGTGGCATTGTTGTGCCCTCTTCACGACTGTGAATTGCAATTGATAAAATGCAACTGTGTTCGTTGTCCATAGCTTATGCCTTCCCATACCAGAACTCCACCGCCACCATAAGGCACTCTTTTCACAACGTTGACCTCAGCAAACCACTCACCGACACAACGCCATATAGGCTGTCTGCCATACAGTTGAAACTGGGATTCCTCAGTGAAGAGCACAATTCTACATCATGCCGGTGGCCATCGAAGGTGAGCATTTGCCTATTGAAGTCGGTTACGACGCCGAACTGCAGTCAGGTCAAGACCCTAGTGAGGACGACGAGCACGCAGATGAGCTTCCCAGTGACAGATTCTGACAGTTTGTGTAGAAATTCTTTGGTTGTGCAAACCCACAGTTTCATAGCTGACCGGGTGGCTGGTCTCAGCCGATCCCACAGATGAAGAAGCCAGATGTGGAGGTCCTTGGCTGGTGTGTTTACACGTGGTCTGCGGCTGTGAGGCCGGTTGGAAATACTGCCAAATTCTTTAAAAAGACCTTGGAGGCGGTTTATGGTAGAGAAATTAACATTACATTCTCTGGCAACAGCTCTGGTGGACATTCCTGCAGTTAAACATTTTAGAGTGGCCTTTTATTGTCCCCAGCACAAGGTGCACCTGTGTAATAATCATGCTGTTTAATCAGCTTCTTGATATGCCACACCTGTCAGATGGATTGATTATCTTGGCAAAGGAGAAATGCTCACTAACAGGGATGTAAACACATTTAAGAGAAATACATATTTTGTGTGTATGGATAATTTCTGAGATCTTTTATTTCAGCTTATGAAATATGGGACCAACACTTTACATGTTGCGTTTATATTTTTGTTCAGTATAGAATGAAAGACCCGAGAGAGGTGGAGGCTAATCACTGCGTGTTGAAAGCCATTCTGAGAGCACAAATGAAAAACATCATATCACAAAGAAACTGGCTCTAAATCACTAAGCCTATTGAGAGTTAAGAAAAGTGGGGATATTCATTGGGAAAAATAAGTCAGATACATTGACAGAATGAGAGAAGGGAACACACAGAACAGGGAAACACAGTGAATCGAGATAAGCATCAAAACAAAGGTTTGAATCCGTCCCCTTTGTTCCATGTTAACAGGTGGTGACTGTCTAGCTATGATGGAACACTGAGTTCTACTAACTGAGCCTCTAGTATTGGTATCTAACATTTTTACTCGAATAACCCCTTTTTATGGCACCGTATAACCAGATTTTATTTTGAAATATACTTTAATGCTCATCTAGGGACAAGCAATGGAAATGAGTGTGGGTTAAAGTGTGTGACTGTTGTGTATTCAATGTGTCAATGGCGTCATTGTATCTGTCTTTATTCAAAATCACATTTTAAATGAACTGACATTTCAAAATGGCTTCTACAGTTTGATCCACATATTCAACTCTGACACAGAAAGTGGTGATTGGCCTAGGCCCTAGACAGATAAGGAAGGGACGCTGTTGAGGTTACCATAGAGATAACAGGAGGGGGAAGCAGAGAGGAACTGAAAACACCTGATGTTTACTTGAGAGGGGGAAAACAAGGTACCCATTGCAATAGCTCAGAGCAAGACAAATACCCCAGGCCCTTGTACCCTGAGAAAGACTGATTATAGGTGACGCATGTGTGTGGTTTAAATTACAAGAGTGCTTAATGATACTAGGCACCCTCTTAATAATAAAGTTGTTCTTGTATTACCAAGGCCAATCCTAAACAGTTAAAAAAATATTAACGTTCATCTAACTCACAGAGTAAATATGTAATATGAATCCTGAAGATTTACTTTATTGAAACCTCAAACCTGACAAGGTTTGTGTTTGAAGTATATCGTCATTGTGAGTTATACAGACTTTTTACAAGTCTCATTATTCTCTTTCCGATGCATATTGTGGCTTGTAATCCGTCAGTGTTGTAGATTAAGACATTGCATTTTCCACTCCTGAACTTTACAGCGCTCTGACCTTTTCCATGTCCATGACAGTGCAGCACAGCAGCAGTTAAATGCAATTTCTACCGTTAAAAGAAAGGGAGACTGAAGGCTAATCTCACGAAGTGAAGAGGATAAAATGGCGTCACAAAATATAGTTTTTCCCCGCTGGTCCCGATATCCACGGTAACGGGGGTGATACCAACCCACCACCCCCTTGACCAGACCCGGGGAAGGGAGCACCTTTTTTTCTTGGGCATTGTTCCCTTCACTTGAATGGATTGCCTCTAATTCATCTCAGCATGAGAAATGGCATACAAAGGCCAAGGAAGAGCAAGGGTCTTGGGATTAGACCAACGCAGGCAGAGCTGCAAAGCCTTACGTGTAGCCTCGTAGGTTGAGGGGTCACAGAGCTACTAGTTGACTTGCGAACATCCACAATAACATTGGAATTGCTTTTGAAGAAGTTGTCATTTTCACTCTTGTTTTCAGACGATTGGGTAAACTGCAACATTCAACATTGTTGCCAAATGCAAACATACTGTACGTATGTATGTATGTATACAGCAATTCATGGGTTTTCAGAGAGATTGGGCAGGTGTTTTAGTGGAAGAAATAGTTGTTTTTGTATGGTAATACTATTTTCACACAAAACAATACCGTAAATCTTAGATGGGCTCATGTAGTTTAGTAGACTTCACACAGTTTACAATAAATTCAAAGCAAGCCAACAAAATCCATTGATGGCATTTGGCAAACTTACATGATCAATTGGTGGCTAAGCTGAATCAATTAGAACATTGAATAATCACTGTTAATTGTATTCAATTAAGGACATGTGAATTAATTATGTCATGTTAAAGCCAAATACAAGCATATTGATTATTTTAACATATAGATATTTGGCAAAAATGTAACCACTTGTATTATTTTCAAATAAATGAATATACAATATGGTATGCTCACACATGACATGAAATGTGCATTGTTCAGCAAAGATACTAAGCTACAATATCTCAATTCTGTGACATGTCCTATCCATAGAATTAGGAATCAGTGTTGGATGGAATGGCCTATGCTGTACCATTTCACACAGTAGGCTACAACATGTTGTAAAATAACCCTAAAAAACGAAGGAACGAATTTAGGCTGGTTAAAACAACCTTATGCATCCATACCATGAGCGAATAAACTTTACATAAGTATAAGTGTTCAGAAGCACTGACTTGCATGATGTCATTTCACACATCTTCACAGTTGCAGTGAGTTAGCTCCTTAATTGCGGACTAAAGAAGCAAATCATAGACTGATGAATCACTTACCGAGAGAGATAGGAGGGTACAGCGCATACTAGGTCATCTGCACGGATAACGTGTCAGGTAGTTAGGCGTACTTTTCCCGAGAAAGAAAATATGTTTATTGATATTATTTGGTTTTATAGTAGGAGCTTACGGTTTCCTCTGTTCGTTGCGGCTGCGTTGAGGGACGAGAATCTATTGAAGGGCGGCGGAGACGACAGCAGCAGCAGCCGCCGGGCAGCAGATCTCATGCACAGTCTCAAACGTGATTGGCTCAGGTACACGCGGTGCGTCCACCCGTATCTTGCTCTGTGAGGCTCGCGACACACACGGTCCGGTGAGAAATGTTATTGCAATTTGGTGCAACGCGTCTTGTTGCGGTTATTGATGTCTTATTACAATGTAATAAGCATATGTTGAACGGCAACATTTTGACACCATATTTGTCAGCTGTACACTTTCGTTTTCCAAACTACGTATATGTACTTTGCAAACAGGCCTCTGCAATTGTATTAGTCAGCTTTACTTGAAGAAGAAGAAAAATCGGTACCTGTGTGCGAACATATTATAGGCTAGCTACTGATGTCTTTGAACGTGACTGTTTTGGTGGAGGCCACGAATATGAAGGGAGTGCCTGGAGATGGAGAGGAAGAGAGAGGGCCTGAAGAGAAAGAGGATGGGGAGTAAGAGAGTAGAGAATAGTACAGAAAGGTGACAGATGCTTGGGAGCATTTAAGGTCTGGGGTAGAACATTTCTAGAACTATTAATCGTTCAATCCTGACCCCTTTGTAATGGGGAATATTTAAGATTAATAATGTTGTTATTCAGTTTAGAGGGATTAACACAATGCTTAGCATATTTATATGTTTTCTCTTTCTATAATACACGATTTCCAGTATTCTGGTTGTGCAAGGTATGGGTTGATGTTCTTGATGCTGTATGTTATGGATTAAACTCATACTGTATCTGTTGATAGAGATTGACTCCAGACTGGTGTTTGAAGGACCAAGGACACTGATTTTTGTTGTATTCTGTGAAACACTGTGTGATTCTGTAGCAGCTGACAAAGTTGTTTTGACTTTCTACAAGCCTCCCAGGCTGTTGTTTATAGGACATTTTGTGCTATGTAATTAGGATATAAAGGGCCTTCTCTGCTAAGGCCAAACTAGACATTTTCTCTGCTTCTGTGCTGGGGGTGTCTCCCTGTTGCAACCTGTAATTATACCGAGATGATTTTGATTGATTTGACTGCTCTCCTTTTTGTTCACCTGGAAATTTCCATTAGACCCCTCACCTTTGACCCGAAGATTAACCCTATCTCCCCTACTGTATGTCCTGTTGTTTTTGCTTCCCAATGACTATGGGCTGTCACTGGACCTCTGTTTGGTCCCTAAGGGTAAGACACCTTGAAGGCTGGACCCCCAATTTTAAGTTCACAGGCAAAAGGTAGGCTACACCATACATACAATTAGAGAGAGAGAGAGTGTGTGTGTGTGTGTGAAGAAAATAGATTAAAACTGATAGGAAGGCAGATAATAGGTTGTTATACTGTATGGACTAGTTTCCCAGACACATATTAAGCCTTGTCCAGGACAAAAAAGCATTGAGAGTTTAATAGTCGAGGACGTAATCTGTGTCCGGGAAACCAGCCTTATATGTTTTATCAAAGTGCCACAGTCTTTGCTGCAAAGGAGCTGCTATGCGATGGTGAACAACATTTACACTTATTTGCTACTTCAAGATGAATGCCATGCAACGCTACAGATCCCATATCTAACGGTACTGACCAGCCCATAGTTTTAAAGCCCTAAATGCTGAATTATTGACGTGATAGTAAGCTTTCTGCTTATACTGTAACCATCTTAGATCAAATGAACTGCTACTACAGTATAAGGCGCTACAATTTCAGACCTGATTTTCCCATATGAAAAAATGTATCAGCTCTTACAAAAATGTCCATGGATTATAATCCACATTTACTGTTGCTGCAGGATTGTTTTCCTGCTGTAGCAAACTGGCTCAAATCTTCATATCCGCCATATTTGAAATCATATGGCTATTAAATTGTTTCGCAGTGATAGACAATTTTCCAAGTCTCATAGTCTAGACAGTGATTGATAAATAAAGTAGAACCGACTGTCAAGGAGATTAATTAATAAACACATTAACTAGTTCTCAGTCCTTCCATGCAAGGACGCATTTCTAAATGAAATACACCCACTCTCTCCTCCCTCTTCCCTCGAGCGATATGTCTCTTGCTGAGGTGGCGGCTCAACTAGTTTGAGGATGAGCATATTATAATTTTACTCAACTAGAGATTTGGAACAATTATGTAAAGTGGAGAAGATGCATAAACTTGAATTGTCCTGAGACAGAACCGGATGACATTGCTATAGGCATTAGTTGATGAAAAGTGTACCTGTAGCGGATTTCTTAATTCAATTACCCTTAGGAATTGGGCACACGTGTTGAAGAAGTGATTTGCAACAAGTATACACAGGGATCTACAGTATACTTGGTACAAAAGTGAAAAAACCTCACTGATTTATGTTTATTATTTTTTTAACCTGTACTCAGTGCAATTTTTTTAAATCTAGACTTAGCAAACATAAATCGAAGGTTTACCAAAAACACCGGACACACATCGGCTACTGGTGGTGTTAGTCTTAATGACAAATACCAATCAATTTCTATGACACCCTCTGGGAGGCATACATTTTGTGAGTATGCTGTGTAATTGCTAAGTGAGCCTTTTGCTAAATGGGCCTTTGACCCATGTGTTATAGCGGCACAAAATGTCAACACATACACACACAATGTCAATTTAAAAAGTTTAAGTTTGATCCTACCGTTCACATAAGTCCCCCATAAAGACTTGGGGATACTTAGCCTAGCCATCAGGCCAATGCGGTACTGGACGCTATGCTAATTCACTAATGCGCCTGGCTAGGCTAACTGATGATGCGGTGGCTGTTGTGTAAATGGCTAATCCAATCGGTTTCCACATGCTTATTTTACTTCCCAAGGGTGGTGGGAGGAGTGGGGCACATAAACAATTTAGAGCCCCTCCAGAATTCACCACTCTCTCAAGAGAGGGCCGTGTGGTCTGGGGTGACAGAGAGGGAAGGGGTGGGGGGGAGCCACTTTGTCACCCTCACTGTAGTGACAGATGTGTTGTTGGTGTCAAGGTTTTATGGTTACTGTTATTGGTGTTTAGTCCTGCGATGAGCTAGTATGCGTTTGCATCACACCTCGAGGCACACTTATGACTTCATGCTGGTGTTTTACATGCCAAACAGTTATACAGAATGGATCATTCTATATTACAGTAACATATCATCCAGGCAAACAAAGAACATATGCCATACAGACAAAGAGTCTATGCTTATGAATAATAGATCCGGTGAGTGTGCACTTACTGTTAATGTCTGATGACCACAAAAGGACTGTTTAAAACTGATAGGCTTTGACTTCCTGAAATTGTATAATCAAAAAAAGGACAAACAATAGAATCTGAGGATTGAAATAGTTGAAAACTGACCAGGAGCGAGCAAAGTTGAATTGCTGACAAATTGCCGAGCGACAGCAATTTATTAAGCACAAATCAGACAAATCAGTTCCACAAGCACTTGCTTTTACTTTTGTAATGGCTTTGAGAAGACCGTCGTTAAACTTCACATCCATTCTGTTTTTTAATGAATCAGTTAGATCCTGTGACACTTAAGACTTTTGGGTGTTGCAGGTAGGTGATTCTAAAATAAAACACTTTATACTTGGAAAAGTCTCAATTCAAAAGATGTTGCACTGGAATTGTTAAAAAAAAATTAAAAATATTCCACTGTTTTAAGATGTGCTTTAGTTATGTACAAGATGCTTCCATAATGAATTATTCCCTTTATCAATAGAAAACAAGCTACGCCAATGTGCATTTTAGGTTTTCTTAAAAAGGTGACACCAGAAAATGATATCTTTATTTATATACTGTAGCTAAGCCTTCTCAATACTAGCCCCTGGTGGCAGCACCAAATTAAGTTAAATCATCCAAATGTACACACACAAATCATACAAAGGCACCAAATGCAAAGACATTGAAAATATAAAATGCCTGCGCTTGATTATTGCAAACATCCAAAAACACCAAAAGGAGCCATTTATGAAGAAAACATTTTATTATTTTCCCCCAAAAGACATTGCACGACATTCAGAAACCTGTTTTTGAACTCAACATCTGTTAATCAGCATGAGAAAAATGCCCCATGGCTTCATTCATATACCCTATAATAAATCTAAGGTAAGAGGAAATTACAAATATATATATTTATCTATGCTTACATCATGTCATTGAACAACAGATTGATGTACAATACACACACGCTGTTGTACAGCAGGAACGGTACTGTAGGTACAAGTGGAAGAAAGGAACCCCAGTGGGCAAAAGTGGTTGCAATAACATCATTATGGCGTCTTTTGTGAACATTATGGTCAGGTTCTAAAGGGAAGATGTTTAGATATAACTTTACCAGATAACCAAAATATGGCATCATGAAAAAGAGGTCTTCACCTGGTTGTCATCTGGCTATCTAACTTTTCAACAACCAGAATATGACGTCATTATGAAATTCTATGCCATATTTTGCCCGCAGGGACGAGACAGCTGGCTAGAATACCTGTGGTCCTTTCGAAGGAAATAACTATAGTATTCAGAAAATAACTATTCAAAAGGTTAGAAGCTCAAGGAAAGGATGCTGGTCTTTCCTATGTACAAAAAGTTTTTCAAGTCCACTTTCACTTAGGTTTCATCTCATATACACAGTTTTTACACAAGTGTTTATTTTTGTCTCATAGAACATAAATGTGCGATATTATATACTTGAGAGGATAACGTTTTAAAAAGTGACTGCAATTGGAAAGTCAAGGGAATCACCCTATTTCACTATAATGTCACATTGTGCTGTTTGCGCCATTAACTAGCATAGAGATTGTCGTTGTACAATGCCAAGACTGAACTTTTGTTGCTCTGATTCCAAAATGCAAACATTTACGTTCTCATTTAGCATATAGGTTAGTTTCAAAGCAGGTAAGTCTCACTCTTAAATTACCAGCTAAATCGCTAGCTGTTTACACCTATTTACCCCCCTTCTCAAATGTGGCAAAAAGGATTCTACTCACACGGCAAGGTAATAGTAAAATAGGACAATTGAGTGGTTTATGTTGGTTTGGAGTGTATGAAATGTAGGTATGTTTGGTCCATTCTTTATCCATCTACTGCTATGTGGTCCTGAAGCTGGCAGTGTGAGGGGTCTGTGTTTTGCTGAAACACCAGACAGAGCGAGAGAGTTGTACACACATAAAACAAGGCACATCAAGTTCACGTGGTAAGGCCGGTCCTTCAATTTCTCTGGAATTACAAAAATGTTCAATTCAATAATTAATATTGTCCATCATATACCCATGATTAAAGTCAAACACAAATGGTTAACACTACTTGAACATCATTACTGCAACATAATAGCACCATAAACATGACATTGACGCGTGTCATAAAATGCTCAGCGGCGCTATTCATTACAGTACAATGACAAACAGTGAAAGCCAATCATCTAATCTACTGTATCGAATTCCAAGGCGGCGGTAATCCATTTCCTACAGTCATACACTGGGTATAACAGGTGTCACATCAAGCTTATGATACATCATGTAAATTTAATGATGCCTATCATTAGTGTTACTTCATCAACGGGTGGCCAGACTTTTAAGAAAAGTGGAGATAAATAATCCAACTGGATGCAGAGCCAAATAGACGCCGGCCATTTTGTCCCAAAATGTCTCTGTGGTATCGAGCTACAACATTAATAAGCTGGAGTAAAAAGGCCATACACTTTTCAAAAAGTATTTAACATCTCCGTGCTTCTCACTAGATTTGTCAAATCAACCCCAAAAAGTGAATTTCCCATGATTCGAAAAGAACTGCAACAGTTCCAAGTAAAAAAGAAGGGAACAAGAGAAAAAGAGATTGCCACTTCACAATTAGAACAAAGGTCAATGGATTTCCTTGTACAGGAAGAACAAGAGCATAGTAGAAAACAGAACTTACAGTTTATCAACCAAGAGATTGACAAATATTTTTTGTTTTTTAATTCTTTGTCTTCGTGTTGCTTTGCCTAAAAACCTTTTACAATCCTTAAGAAAACTGGGAGGAACAGAGGCAGACAGGGAGCGGAGAGCATTTCCTGTTGTTTCACAATAATTCTGGAGCCTCTCCAGACCAAACCACAGTGGATTTTTTGGGAGGGGTGGGTCGGTTGATTAGTGCTCCTCCAGCCAAGATGGTGTATCCCCGCCGGGCATTTTCAACTTGATGTGGAACTGCTTGAGCGTCTGATCCAGCTGTTGCTGGTTTCCTGCATAGTATGCCGCGATGGCATTGTGGAAGAGGATCAGCTGGTTGTGCAACACTTTCACCTGGGAAAGGGGTCGGAAGGAGGAGAAAGAACAGAAAGAGGACATGAGCACTCACACCAGAGTTAACAAACACATACTCGCAGTTAATGCCTGTTGAAGAACTGTGTAACGGACAAGTTTGTTTTGATTCAGCAAATATCCCAGCAGTCTTTTCAAACAGCAACACTGGTCAGTTTTAGATTTGGCCAACCTGGTCTCAGAACATTTTGTATTATTCTGTACGTAAATCAGAGACACTCCATTTAATATGACATGTCACATATGGTATGTATTAATTTGTGGCTGTCCATTACCCATTTCGTATGATATGTTAGAAATTAAAATTTTCGTTTTTATCTTAAGTAACCATACCAAACGTATTATATATCTTACAATTTGAGTGTCCCGGATTTAATTTTACGATGTTAGGTCTAGTCAATGAGACCAGGCTGACTTGGCAGTAACGATGAATATTTTCATGAAAATGTATCAAGTTTTAATTTATTCAGAGAATTCCAGGAAATACTGCAAAAATTGAAGGTGCACATTTAAAACCAAGATATGGTCACTGTGCCAGGGTTCTCCCTAAATAAGAGGGGCTCTGCACCACGTTGTCGCCTTGGCTACGCCACTACGTAAAGATTTCAGAGCAAATGAAACTGATATTTACTTTATCTTTGATCGCCAATGACATTGTGGTGAATTGCGAAACAGGCCGTTCAGAAATTCAGAGCGTTACCATGTTCCTCAATTAATTCAGCACATTTCAGCAGTAGACTCTCTCGACACAGAGCACACTCAGGACGCACCCTGAGTATAGCGTTATCGAATCATACAAACTTGGTAACAAAACTTTGTAACAAAAACAGTCAAACAAAAGTAAAATGACCAAACTTGCTAATAAGCTTGCTAGATAACCTTCAACGAATGACAGAATATCTAATTTGGCAAAAGCAAGTTGATTATACAGATCATCTCCCCTTTATTCATGAACTGAAGAGTGGAAATTGTTTAAATATTAAAGTATTTTAACAAGGACCAACTCTGTTTTAAAAATATCCATATCTACTATCATTGTTTATTGATCACACATTCTCAACCGAAGCTTACATATAGTCAGCAAGCACACGACAGCGCAGAGAAGCGGAGGAAATGTTATAGCGGTATTTTGACACACAGGCAAGAGACGTGCTTTGACAATACAACCTATGAATTACAGAATAAAGTTAGGAATTTTCATGCGAGACAGCAGTCAGGATTTTGGTTTCAGTGGGAACGAATAGGAAAATAGCCTAGGCGAAAATATAATTTCCCCTCATGCCTCTCTGAATTGTTAGCAGGCTTAATGTCTGTGACAGAGATGCCCATGTAGTAAATTGGGCATAGGCCTATAACATTTGTGACTGTCTGAAGAGTCACAATGACAGCTCAAAGCAGCACTCATTTTATAGGCTACACTGTTGTGTTTATTAACTGCATTCGGGTTGCATGTGCGGTCCGGCAGTGTCAATTAGGCATGTGCTTTGAATTTATGATGACTGTGTGAAAAAAATACGCCAGGCTAAAGAAAGCTTCCATGTGACAACCTGCTTGGGTAATGTGATATTTTATTTTTGGCTAATCTGCCGATGCGCATGTCAAGGAATTACATTAGTGCCACATTGGGGAAAAATATTGTAATTTCCAAGGTTATTATTTCGGGAAATGTGAAGATTGTTCCCGAGACAGTCCCGGGATCCTTGTTACCCATGTTAATCCCTAGTTTACAGCAAAGGTTCCAAGACAATTACATCCTAGTAAGGACGCAAAATCTGGTCACATGTATTCTGTACTAGCCCTTGATGCTGAAAAAAAGACTAAGAATACTCATGTCTCCTGAAATGGCAGCAAAAACTAGCTTCTGAAGTACCTTATTCTCTTCCAGGAATTTGAGCTTGATGGAGACGTCGTTGCGCATCTTCTCGTACTTCTCGCGGTGGATCTGGAACTGTTGCTGGGAGTGTTCTATCTTGGGCAGCGTGGTGGCATCCCGCGGGCCCAGGTTTAATTCCTCCAGGTCTGTACGGTACGCGTCGAACTCAACCCTACAGGGGGTGTCAAAAACCAGACGGAGGTCAACTACATACTCTTTTTGTCACTTGCCAACGGTCAACATTTTCCCAGACAACGAGGAGTTGGTTATACAACACAAACAGATCTGGGACCAAGCTAGGGGGAGTAAATTCCCAATCTGGCACTCATACCATCACGGCTGTCTAATCATCCCCAGCTTACAATTGGCTCATTCATCCCCCTCCTCTCCCCTGAAACTATTCCCCAGGTCGTTGCTGTAAATGAGAATGTGTTCTCAGTCAACTTACCTGGTTAAATAACGGTAAAATAAAATAAAATAAAAGTAACACAACCAACAGTCAAACAAAATCCTACAAAACATTGATGAAACCTCCCCAAAACACTAACTTGGACATGGCAATTTCCTAAACTGCCTAGGAATAACGTATGCTGTCAAAATGTTCAAAAAGAGGATGCAAGTCAGTCAACGAGTAACCGTAAACCAATTTAAACTGATATTCTCATATTACCTGGCCATTTCATACTGTTTGATGTTAATCATAGTGTCCTCAATTGTTTTGTCCACCAGTGTGTTCACACTGGCAATGAAGAAGTTGATTGCTCCCAGTAGGGTCTCCCCATTTTTGGACAAAAGTTTTTGAGTGTCAGCATTGTAGCCAAACTCCTCCTGAAAGACAAGATTGCATCACACACTTTAGACAATTCAATAAGATATCAAATACCATAGAACAATTGTATTATCTGAGCAAGCATAGTATCGTTGAATATGATCAAAATACTAATTCCCTAAAATGATGCATTTCCTAAAGAGATTAATGGATATTGAGTGACCCCTCAATCAAATCAAATTGTATTTGCCAAATACAACAGGTGTAGAGCATACAGTGAAATGCTTACTTACAAGCCCTTAACCAACAATGCAGTTAAGAAAACAAATTAAAGTAACAAATAAAAGTAACATAATTAAAGAGGAGCTGTAAAATAACAATAACGAGGCTATATACAGGGGGTATTGGTACAGTATCAATGTGCAGGGGCACCGGTTAGTCGAGGTAATATATACATGTGGGTGACTTACACATAGATAATAACACAGAGTAGCAGCAGCGTAAGGGGGGGGGGGGGGAGAGCAATGCAAATAGTCTGGGTAGCCATTTGATTAGATGTTCAGCAGTCTTATGGCTTGAGGGTAGAAGCCTTTTGGACCTAGACTTGGCGCTCCGGTACCGCTTGCCATGCAGTAGCAGAGAGAACAGTCTATGACTAGGGTGGCTGGAGTCTTTGACAATTTTTAGGGCCTTCCTCTGACACCGCCTGGTATAGAGGACCTGGATGGCAGGAAGCTTGGCCCCAGTGATGTACTGGGCCGTACACACTACCCTCTGTAGTGCCTTGCGGTCAGAGACCGAGCAGTTGCCATACCAGGCAGTGATGGAACCAGTCAGGATGCTCTCGATGGTGCAGCTGTAGAACCTTTTGAGGATCTGAGGACCCTTGCCACATCTTTTCAGTCTCCTGAGGGGGAATAGGTTTTGTTGTGCCCTCTTCACGACTGGCTTGGTGTGCTTGGACCATGTTAGTTTGTTGGTAATGTGTGTACTACTCCCTTCACAGGACAGCGCAAACTGGCTCTAACCTGAATAGAAAGAGGAGTGGGAGGCCCCACTACACACATTACTAGCTAGCTCTGGCCTAGTGCTTGAAAACTCTAGGCCACATTATGTGTAATGGAACTGAGAGTCATGATCAAGGGCTAGCTCTGGTCCAACGTTAGTTAAGCCAACTCTGAAGTTCAAAGACATTCAAACTTTCTTCAAAGACGCCGCTCCTTCGTAGATATAATTCTGTGGGTCTAATTCAGATCGTGCATGTCATAGCAAGATGCCCATTGCTTCATGCCCAGCGCTCTCCTTGCCCTTCACTACACATGTCTGTCCAATGCATTTACATATCTTGCCCCCTCCATAGCAAGCTGCTCTACCAATTGGTGAAGTAATTTAATGTAAAAAAAAAAAATACTATGATTTCAGAGGTTTAAAAAAGGAACAGAAAGAAACTATATAAACCATTACTTTTTGTGGATTCGAACCGGTTCATAACTTCATTTTGCTGGTTGGAACAGTGGAACAAAAGAAAATACGCTTCTGTTCAGAACAAAACGATTGGGAAATCATTTAGGTTCCAACCCCTTGTCAGGACGGATAGATAAACAGAGTAGCAGCAGTGTATGTGAAGAGTGTGAAAGTGTGTATTTGTGAGTGTAGAGTCAATATGCATGTAGGCGTGTTTTGTGTGTATGAGCGTATGCAGTGTGTGTGTGTGTTGGAGTGCCAGTGTAGTATGTGTGAGTGTGCATAGAGCCAGTTCAAGAGAGTCAGTGCAGGGGGGAAAAAGGACATTTGCTTAGCATTTCATACTATTTCAGTGTACATCAATATCACATTTACTACAAATAATAAATTATGCATCATGTATGAAACAGCTAAGTCACATAATAGGTCTGGCTTTGCATTAAGCAGTCTTTTAAATCCATTTTATATAGAGACAAATGAAAACAATTTATCAAAGGCATTTAGTGTGTTTGAGAATTCAACACACGTGAACCCACTCAGAATCATCCGCACTGAGGCAACCTGAAGCAGCTCAGATAAAAAAAGAAAAGGGAGAAAATCACTGACTGATCTGACAGGTGAAAGCAAAATAGTGGAAACCTATCCAGTTCTTTCACCTAGCTATCAGTGGTTATGAAAAAAAAAGTGATGAGGAAAGGAAGTCATTTCAGAGTATTGACAAAGAACCAGAGCCAGAAATGGCCATCCTTACAAGGTATGCCCCAAACCACAGATCTAGGATGAGGTTACTTTACCCCCAATCCTAACCTTACATTAACATTACGGGCATAAAGATTTATTTTTAATCCTGTATCAGTGGTTAGTGTCAACTACTTCAACCTTCTCCAGCTTCAGGTTGCTCGGTAAGGTCAAAGTAAAAAAATCAATAATAATAATAATAATAATAAAAAGAGTGTCTGACTCACATGGAGCTCCGGCGACTTGAGGCCGAGGTCAGCGAAGGCGTCGCCCAGCTGACGCTGAATCTGCATCATCTGGGTGAGCTGGATGGCCAGAGTCTGGGTCAGCTTGACCACGTGCTCGTACTTGCGCTTGTTGTCGCGCAGCACTTCGATCTGCCCCTCCAGCTCCAGGTCCACCGTCCGTGAGCCGCGGCCCAGCTTCTCCGACAAGATCTGCCTGGTGCACTGCAGGGAGAGAAGTGTTAGCATTCCTAATGTAACTGACCAAAGAAATGGAACGATTTAGCATTAGCATTCTAAAATAACGGACCTTGCTTTTGAAACAAGTTAGTGTTAGCATATATTATCCCAGAGTAACTGACCTGGGGTTTCGAACGACAGTGTTAGCATCCGAGAGTAGCTGATCTTGGTTTCAAACGAGTTAGCACTAACATTGTTAGCATTGAGAACCCAACATCAGATACACAGTCAGAATCCTAGTGTAACCAACCCCAGGTATCAAACCCAGGTCATCGACTTGTCTCAAGACCATGTTAGCCCTCCAAGCTAAAGCCTGTGTGTTGGCTCAGAGCAGACAGATTTTATTTAACGGTCATCTAAAGCTGTGATCACTTTCAAGGTAATATCTTTAAATGGATATTATAAATGTGTATGTAGTGCATTATCACTGAGAAACAGTTTGGCTGCATCAGATGTTCTACAGCAACCCTTTTGTTTCGTTCTTTTGTAAGTGTACAATAAAGCAGGGGAGCCATCAGTAAACATTCACAGCACAATGGGGAATTATGGACAGATGAGATCATAGGTAGCTCACCAATCTATGAAAAGCTGTGTGTGTGTGTGTTGCGATGCCAGCTGCAGATGCCAGCCAGTTTGAAAAATGAAAAGGGGTAGTTTACCTGTCCAAGTCGGAAATGGATTGTGGGAGGGAGGGAGGGACTAAGGAGATAGAGGTGTGAAAAAGCAAGGTTGAGAATATGTGAGTGAGAGAAGGAGGGGGCAGTAGGTGCTGGTGGCAAGTATTACTTTGTACGTGTTGATACTCCACTTCCTCACTAGTTCCAGTTTCTCCACGGCCGGGTTCTTCAGGTCATCTGCCAGGACCACCGGCCCGCTATGTGGCTGCCCTTGCATAGTGCCTGAAGAGAAAGGCGACTGTCATGAATGTTGAGAGAGGCTGTATCTGTTAGCTTGGAGCTCTGGTAAGATATCATAAAGTGTTAAGAGAATATAAAATGTAGATGTGAGACTATGGTGAATCAATCATAGGATTGATATGCAATGTCCAGTTATGTCAGACTGGAACATGGAGACACTGAGTCAAAGTTAGATGCTGACTATGATACTTATGACAATTATCATCTTCAGCTAAAATACCACAAGTATATACGTTTACCTGCAGGGGAAATACAAGCAACTGCAAGGAGTTTCATTTAGAGTAGAAGGGACAACCTGCAAGGAACTACGGGAGCCCAGTGATGCAAGGAGGAGACAGGAGTTAAGCAGGGATGCTGATTAAAACTCGGGTGAAGCTGTGTAAGGCTTGGTTGGTTCTAGCAAGTGTGTGTGTTTGTGAAATGTTGAAACAAGACAAGGACCCTTACAGCCAGCTATGGGAGAAATGCAGACAACCGTCAGAATTAGTTGCCAGTAGCCTAACCTCAGCTGTTACGAACCAGAGACCACCGTCAAGCTTTCAGGTAGTCACATCCTTCACAGCTAGAAGCCAAAGGTGAAATTGAACGAATAGGGAGAGAGAGAGGGGAAGGACGCGAAGACAGAAGAGAAACGGCAGTAGAAGTCGATGAAGGACGTGGACGATGGATTTTGAAGGAATGACAGAGCCTTAATAAAAAAGAGGGAGCCAGGGAGAAAATCCCAACCAGAAAGAAGAGTGGGAGCAGAAAGCAGGTCCGTATTTCTCGTCTCGGTTGCTGTAGGTACCTTTCTGTATCTCAGTCTGACTATCGCTGATGGGTCGCGCCAGGCGGCTAGCCACGGCCGAGCTGGGAGCTACAGGTGCCACGGGAGACGTGGGCTGGCTTGCCGACACTGGAAACAGCAGGCAACAGTGGCCATTGATTAGTGAGTCAATTCATCAACACCCCTCTATCTAGAGCTGTCAAATGGAACCTCCCGTGGGTCCTCCTTGGGTGTTCCTTTAAAATGGCACTATAAATGTGGCGGCACACCACTAAGACCAAATAAGGGGTGTAATCTGGAGATGACAGGCACATAACAGTACCACTGGACTAAAATGGGATCCAATGGGTTCAGTGGCGCAACTAGGTTCATATTGTACCAAGTAAAGACTCCTAGAGCAAATGGACTACCTGACATCACATTGGACAATGTACTATACCTGCACCTTGATATTTGGTTTGATGTTACTTCTCAGTGAAAACTCCATGGGGTAAGCCTATGCTCGACTTTTAATGGAAAGCACTGAGATGTTGCTGTAAAATGCCAGTGTTCTATCATTATGGCCTTACTGTCTTCATAGACTTGCCTTTGAACGCTTTTATAGGTAAGCCAGTTGAGATGTGACAGATCAGCTTGGGGCCTGTATTCATAGTGTCTCAGAGTAGGAGTGCTGATCTAAGATAAGTTTAGCCTTTTAGATCATAAGGAATGTAATATCATACAGACAGATCCTAGATCAGACACTTTGTGAATACTGGCCCAGGTCAGGTCAGGAACATTCTCAGCGTGTTGATGTGTCCTCATGAACACCACAAACCCACAGTCAGGCAGGTATACAACAAACAGCAGAGTTCAAAGTTGGTTCAACCCAACGCCGCCTTGCTGGTGATGACTGGGTGTTAAAGCACATGCTAAGAATGTGGCTACTATCAACCAACACTACTGTATGCTACCATATCTGCTAGCCATGTCGGAAAGGACTACCCCTTTCAAAGTGTACCCACTTCATTATGATTATATGCTACCATATCTGCTAGCCATGTCGGAAAGGACTACCCCTTTCAAAGTGTACCCACTTCATTATGATTATACATACATACATACATACATACATACATACATACATACATACATACATACATACATACATACATACATACATACATACATACATACATACATACAGCTCAAAAAGATAAAGGGAACACTTAAACAACACAATGTAACTCCAAGTCAATCACACTTCTGTGAAATCAAACTGTCCACTTAGGAAGCAACACTGATTGACAATACATTTCACATGCTGTTGTGCAAATGGAATAGACAACAGGTGGAAATTATAGGCAATTAGCAAGACACCCCCAATAAAGAAGTGGTTCTGCAGGTGGGGACCACAGACCACTTCTCAGTTCCTGTGCTTCCTGGCTGATGTTTTGGTCACTTTTGAATGCTGGCGGTGCTTTCACTCTAATAGTAGCATGAGACAGAGTCTACAACCCACACAAGTGGCTCAGGTAGTGCAGCTCATCCAGGATGGCACATCAATGCGAGCTGTGGCAAGAAGGTTTGATGTGTCTGTCAGCGTAGTGTCCAGAGCATGGAGGCACTAGCAGGAGACAGGCCAGTACATCAGGAGACGTGGAGGAGGCCGTAGGAGGGCAACAACCCAGCAGCAGGACCGCTACCTCCGCCTTTGTGCAAGGAGGAGCAGGAGGAGCACTGCCAGAGCCCTGCAAAATGACCTCCAGCAGGCTACAAATGTGCATGTGTCTGCTCAAACGGTCAGAACAGACTCCATGAGGGTGGTATGAGGGCCCGACATCCACAGGTGGGGGTTGTGCTTACAGCCCAACACCGTGCAGGACGTTTGGCATTTGCCAGAGAACACCAAGATTGGTGATTGGCGCCACTGGCGCCCTGTGCTCTTCACAGATGAAAGCAGGTTCACACTGAGCACATGTGACAGACGTGACAGAGTCTGGAGACGCCGCGGAGAACGTTCTGCTGCCTGCAACATCCTCCAGCATGACCGGTTTGGCGGTGGGTCAGTCATGGTGTGGGGTGGCATTTCTTTGGGGGGCCGCACAGCCCTCCATGTGCTCGCCAGATAAGATCCTCAGACCCCTTGTGAGACCATATGCTGGTGCGGTTGGCCCTGGGTTCCTCCTAATGCAAGACAATGCTAGACCTCATGTGGCTGGAGTGTGTCAGCAGTTCCTGCAAGAGGAAGGCATTGATGCTATGGACTGGCCCGCCCGTTCCCCAGACCTGAATCCAATTGAGCACATCTGGGACATCATGTCTCGCTCCATCCACCAACGCCACGTTGCACCACAGACTATCCAGGAGTTGGCGGATGCTTTAGTCCAGGTCTGGGAGGAGATCCCTCAGGAGACCATCCGCCACCTCATCAGGAGCATGCCCAGGCATTGTAGGAAGGTCATACAGGCACGTGGAGGCCACACACACACTACTGAGCCTCATTTTGACTTGTTTTAAGGACATTACATCAAAGTTGGATCAGCCTGTAGTGTGGTTTTCCACTTTAATTTTGAGTGTGACTCCAAATCCAGACCTCCATGGGTTGATAAATTGGATTTCCATAGATTATTTTTGTGTGTTTTTGTTGTCAGCACATTCAACTATGTAAAGAAAAAAGTATTTAATAAGATTATTTCATTAATTCAGATCTAGGATGTGTTATTTTAGTGTTCCCTTAATTTTTTTGAGCAGTATATATTTTCCTCCTTTATTATTTTCCCCTAAACCAAACATCCCTCCCCTAATTGGAGTAAACTAATGGACAACAATACTTAGGCTTCTACTTCCTGCTTATAGATACTATATACACATTTTACAGACAGCATATTTTATAGACAGTATATTTTACATTAGTCATCTTGTTTTTTTTGTCCCACCCTTCAGGTCCCCTCAACCCCTCCCACCATCCAGTTTTGGTTTCTATTAGCCATATGTTTTTCAACTGTGCTGTTTCATAAAAGTCATGAACCTTTCTATTCGCATAGTTTCTACAGATTGTAAATGAAAATGTTTTGTTAACCTCTCTTGGGTAGGGGGCAGTATTTTGACAACCGGATGAAAAGCGTGCCCAAAGTAAACTGCCTGTTACTCAGGCCCAGAAGCTAGGATATACATATGTAGATTTGGATAGAAAACACTCTAAAGTTTTTAGAAATGTTAAAACTATGCCTGTGAGTATACAAACCACCCCCCCAAAAAAAGAATTCAGCCTACCTCTATTTTCAATGGCTATCACTTTAATTAACCTCTATGTGACCGGCGGGACGAATTCGTCCGACCTACGTAACAGCCAGTTGAATCCAGTGGCGCGATTTTTAAAACGTTTGAAATACTATTACTTCAATTTCTCAAACATATGATTATTTTACAGCTATTTAAAGACAAGACTCTCGTTAATCTAACCACACTGTCCGATTTCAAAAAGGCTTTACAACGAAAGCAAAGCATTAGATTATGTCAGGAGAGTGCCCAGCCAGAAATAATCAGACACCCATTTTTCAAGCTAGCATATAATGTCACAAAAACCCAAACCACAGCTAAATGCAGCACTAACCTTTTATGATCTTCATCAGATGACACACCTAGGACATTATGTTATACAATACATGCATGTCTGTTCAATCAAGTTCATATTTATATCAAAAACTAGCTTTTTACATTAGCATGTGACGTTCAGAAAAACTCATGATAAACGTTCACAAAAAGCATAACAATTATTTTAAGAATTATAGATTCATTACTCCTCTATGCACTCGATATGTCCGATTTTAAAATAGCTTTTCGGATGAAGCACATTTTGCAATATTCTAAGTACATAGCCCAGCCATCACGGGCTAGCTATTTAGACACCCGGCAAGTTTAGCCTTCACCAAAATCACATTTCCTATAAGAAAAATGGTCTTACCTTTCCTGTTCTTCGTCAGAATGCACTCCCAGGACTTCTACTTCAATAACAAATGTAGGTTTGGTCCCAAATAATCCATCGTTATATCCAAACAGCGGCGTTTTGTTTGTGCGTTCTAGACACTATCAGAATGCTAAATCACGGCCGCGCGCATGGCACAGAACGTGACAAAAAAATTCTAAATATTCCATTACCGTACTTCGAAGCATGTCAACCGCTGTTTAAAATCAATTTTTATGCAATTTATCTTGTAGAAAAGCGATAATATTCCGACCGGGAATCTGCAATGAGCTAAACAGCCGAAGGAAAATACTCCACGGGGTCGAATCGCGCTGCGCCTAATTCTATTGTCCTCTGATGCGACACTTGGAAAAGGGGATTCTGTGTTTCAGCCTGAGGCTGCCTCGTCATCGTTCAGGTTTTTCCCGGGTTCTGAGAGCCTATTGGAGCCCTAGGAATTGTCACGTTACAGCTAAGATCCCCACTCTTCAATAAACAGAGACAAGAAGAACGACTCCTTGTCAGACAGGCCACTTGCTGCATGAAACCTTCTCAGGTTTTTGCCTGCCATAGGAGTTCTGTTATACTCACAGACACCATTCAAACAGTTTTAGAAACTTTAGGGTGTTTTCTATCCAAACCTGAACAATAATATGCATATTCTAGCTTCTGAGTTGGTGTAGGAGGCAGTTAAAAATGGGCACATATTTTTTCCAAAATTCTCAATGCTGCCCCCTAGCCCGTAGAGGTTAAAAGGCCAAGTCCTCCCAGATTGCAGTTCCTAGGGCTTCCACTAGATGTCAACAGTCTTTAGAAAGAGTTTCAAGCTGGTTTTTGGAAAATGAGCCAGAAATTGTAGTTTTTCTAGGTGGCTCCCATTTTGGCTGTAGTGTTTCCAAGCGCGTGGAAGAGAGCGCGTTTTTTGGTATTTTTCTCTGGTAAAGAGAATAACGATTCTCCGTCTTAAATTTTTGCGTTTATTTACGTATTAGTGTACCTAAGGTTTGATTATAAACGTTGTTTGACTTGTTTGGAAAAATTTTAGTAACGTTTGTGATTCATTTTTTATGCATTTTGATGGAGGGAAACTGGGTGGATTATTGACTGAAGCGCGCCAGCTAAACTGAGTTTTTATGGATATAAAGAAGGACATTATCGAACAAAAGGACCATTTGTGATGTAACTGGGACCTTTTGGAGTGCCAACAGAAGATCATCATCAAAGGTAAGGCATTTTTTATATCCCTATTTCTGACTTTCATGTTGCACCTGCCTGGTTGAAATATGTTTTTCATGTGTTTGTATGCGGGGCGCTGTCCTCAGATAAATCGCATGGTTTGCTTTCGCCGTAAAGCCTTTTTGAAATCTGACACCGCAGCTGGATTAACAAGTTAAGCTTTATTTTGATGTATTACACTTGTGATTTTATGAAAGTTAAATATTTATAATATTGTAGTTTGAATTTCGCGCTCTGCAATGTCACTGGATGTTGGCCAGGTGGGACGGTAAGAAGTTAAGAGTATTATTATATTATTGATCGATATACTATGACTTTTCAAATCCTCAAGTAGTGGTATTTGCAGAGTTAGCGCCAGGTAAATGTTTACATTTTTCAGCCATTCCTGAACCTGTGAACAAAAACAAGGTACATATGGGCAATACCAAAACAAGTGATCATCTAATGATTCTGACACTTCATAGCAAAATTTGCAGAGCTGGGATGGTTGTATCCCCAATAAATAAATAAAATATATTGGTTGCAAGAAATTGATATAATAATTTAAACTGAAAAACGTCCTTATTAGTGTAACATTAAATGACAAATAGATGAAAAAAATGAGGAAAAAGAATATCACTGATATAAAGACATTACGTGGACCTGAAACTTCTGAAAAGGGCAGTCGAGTTGAACATTGTTGCATAGATACTGTATCATTGAAGTGAAACTTTTTGGTTCTGTTAATTAGTCACAAGAGTCAATCGATGCAAACGTCAAGTCTCTGTGCTCAGTGACTTCACCTCCCTCAGTAGGCTTGAATGGGCATGGTAAGTACTTCCCAGTTTCCACCACAGCCTCAAATCTATACAGCTTGTGTTAATAACATACGGAATAACATACGGAATCATGTAGTAACTGAAAAAAAAAGTGTTAAATCAAAATAACTTTTATATTTGAGATTCTTCAAAGTAGCCACTCTTTGCCTTGATGACAGCTTTGCACAGTCTTGGCATACTCTCAACCAGTTTCATGAGGTGGAAAACATTTAAATTAATGTGGAATTTCTTTCCCCTCAATGCGTTTGAGCCAATCAGTTGTGTTGTGACAAGGTAGGGGTGGTAAACAGAAGAGCTCTATTTGGCAAAAGACCAAGTCCATATTATGGCAAGAACATCTCAAATAAACAAAGAAACGACAGTTATTACTTAAGACATGAAGGTCAGTCAATCATGAAAATTTCAAGAAGTTTGAAAGTTTCTTCAAGTGCAGTCGCCAAAACCATGAAACGCTACGATGAAATTGACTCTCATGAGGACTGCCACAGGAAAGGAAGACCCAGAGTAACCTCTGCCGCAGAGGATAAGTTCATTAGAGTTACCAGCCTCAGAAATTGCAGCCCAAATAAATGCTTCAGAGTTCAAGTAACAGACACTTCTCAACATCAACTGTTCAGAGGAGACTGCGTGAATCAGGCCTTCATGGTTGATTTGCTGCAAAGAAACCACTACTAAAGGACACCAATAATAAGAGAGTTGCTTGGGCCAAGAAACATGAGCAATGGACATTAGACTGGTGAAAATCTATCCTTTGGTCTGATGAGTCCAAATTTGAGATTTTGTGTGGTTCCCACCGTGAAGCCTGGAGGAGATGTGGTGGTGGTGGTGGGGTGCTTTCTGGTGACACTGTCAGTGATTTATTTAGAATTCAAGGCACACGTAACCAGCATGGCTATCACTGCATTCTGCAGCGTTACGCCATCCCATCTGGTTTGCGCTTAATGGGACTGTCATTTGTTTTTCAACAGGACAAAAAGCAAAAGCAAAAACTAAAGCAGGAAGTAACAGTGACTCACTCAATATGGAAGTGGTCAGATGACGCGGATGCTACAGGACTGTTTTGCTAGCACAGACTGGAATATGTTCCGGGATTCATCCAATGGCATTGTGGAGTATACCACCTGTCACTGGCTTCATCAAGAAGTGCATCGACGACGTCGCCCTCATAGTGACCCTACGTACATATCCCAATCAGAAGCCATGGATTACAGGCAACATCCGCTATTATTGAGCGGGACACTAATCCGGATGCTTATAAGAAATCCCGCTATGCCCTCCGACGAACCATCAAACAGGCAAAGCGTCAATACAGGACTAAGATTGAGTCCTACTACACCGGCTCTTATGCGCTTCGGATGTGCAAGGGCTTGCAAACTATTACAGACTACAAAGGGAAACCCAGCCGCGAGCTGCCCAGTGATGCAAGTCTACCAGACGGGGTAAATGCCTTTTCTACTCGCTTTGAGGCAAGCAACACTGAAGCATGCATGAGAGCACCAACTGTTCTGGATGACTGTGTGATCATGCTCTCCGTAGCCAATGTGAACAAGAATTTAAGCAGGTCAACATTCACAAGGCCGCAAGGTCAGATGGATTACCAGGACGTGCAGTCCGAGCATGCGCGGACCAGCTGGCAAGTGTCTTCGCTGACATTTTCAACCTCTTCCTGACCGAGTCTGTAAGCAGACCACCATAGTCCCTGTGCCCAAGAAAGCGAAGGTAACCTGCCTAAATGACTACCGCCCCGTAGCACTCACGTCGGTAGCCATTAAGTCCTTTGAAAGGCTGGTCGTGGCTCCCATCATCGCAGAAACCCTAGATCCACTCCAATTTGCATAATACTTTCCTCCTCCAGGTTAGATGGATGTCATATAGAGTACCATATAGAGTCATAACACCCATAAAACCTTGCATTCAAACAAGGAAATGGTTAAATTGTTTTTCCAGCATTCATTTTTTTTAACTTTTAAAATAAGGGCTGTGTTTCGTGTAGGCTTACTCTGGCGTGACGTTTTGATAAATCTCTCTAGGACAAGGTGACTTCAATTTATTCGCCTGTTTTACCCACCCCCAAAATAAATGCTAATTAGCTGCTAATGTGGCCATCATAAAGAACTACAAATGCCATGATCTGAACGAGATTGCCGAATCAAGGCAAAGGTAAGAATCTCTTGATTAACTATGTTCGCTAAATTTAGTAATTCATAAATTGGCTACATTTCTTTAAAATTGACAATCCTGTGTACAGTCTTGTGCAAGTTTAAAATTGTCACAAGACCTGTTAGCAAAGGTTGCAGGGATGTGTAGTCTTACTCTCAGATTCTAAATTGCTAATTAGCATCTAAGTAGACATCATGCAAATAGAGCCAAATATATTGATAAAGTCACCTTGTCCAAGAGGGATTTACATGGTTAATCAAAACGTTACGCAAGGGTAAGCCTACACAGAACACAGCCCTTTTTTAAGTGTTTCTAAAATACCCTATGGGAAAAATTAATGGTGGAAAAATGATTGGAACCATTTCCCTGTTTGACCGCTAGGTTTTATGGGTATTATGACACCACTGTGGGGCTCAATTGTAGGCTATTAGTGTGTCTCCCCTTCTCGTCGACCTATATGATTCAGTCATAATTTTTATTGAACTGTTTGTCAGTGTCAGCAGAGTAGGCTACCCTGTAATTTTTGTCATACTAAAAAAGATTCTGCTAACATCTCCAGTCATATAAAGTGTAATAGAATTGTATTTATAAAAATCCAAGAAACGCATCTCATATAGCCTATAGCAGGGGTGGGCAAACTTTTTTTGCTCGAGGGCCACATTGGGATTTTGAAATTCAAAAGGAGGGCGGCATTTTTTGGCGGACCAATTGTTTGTTAAAATCAATTTGCGGGGGCCTCCCGAGTGGTTCAGCGGTCTAAGGCACTGCTTGAGACGTCACTACAGACCCGGGTTCAATCCCAGGCTGTGTCACAGCTGGCCGTGACTGGAAGACCCATGAAACGGCGCACTATTGGCCCAGTGTCATCTATAGCCTACTCTACGCCACTACGCACTCAACCATGAATTTAAGTATTTTTTGCGAACACTGATTGAGATATTAGCCTAAATCATGACTACCCAATCTACTCATCACATTAGGAATAGTAGACTTAGTAGTAGTCTGCAAATGCGATGATGCAAGGAATACTTTATTATAAAGGTGCAATTTTAAATGGTGAAAATCTGGTCTGTCTGGTGCCCACCTAACTAAAGGATAACTACACAAAACATAAAAACCTGACCTCAAATTGTCCCCTAATGTGGTTTAAGAATTGATGTGTACTTAGAACATCCATAAAATGTATGTAGGTTCAGAACTTTTGTGAAACAGCACAGTTGAAAAATATATGGCAAATAGAAATCAAAACTGGATGGTTTTCAGATAGATGGGAGGGGTTGAGGGGAGCTGAAAGATGGGAATAAAACCAAAAAAGCTAATTATTGTAAAATATACTGTGTACTTAAAATGTATATAGTATAAGCTGGAAGTAGAAGCCTAAATGTTGTTGTCGTCCATTAGTTTACTCCAATTAGGAGAGGGGTGGTAGGGTTAGGGAAAACTAAATACTAAGGGGAAAGAAAATACATACATACGTACAAAAGTTTGGGGTCACTCCTTGTTTTTGAAAGAAATGTACACATTTTTGGTCCATTAAAATATAAAATTGATCAGAAATACAGTGTAGACATTGTAAATTACAATTTAATGGAATATCTACATAGGCGTACAGAGGCCCATTATCAGCAACCATCACTCCTGTATTCCAATGGCAAATTGTGTTAGCTAATCCAAGTTTATCATTTTAAAAGGCTAATTGATTATTAGAAAAACCTTTTGCAATTATGTTAGCACAGCTGAAAACTGTTGTCCTGATTTAAAGAAGCAATAAAAAAATAAAAATGGCCTTCTTTAGACTAGTTGAGTATCTGGAGCATCAGCATTTGTGCTTTCGATTACAGGCTCAAAATGGCCAGAACAAAGACCTTTCTTCTGAAACTCGTCAGTCTATTCTTGTTCTGAGAAATGAAGTCTATTCCATGAGAGAAATTGCCAAGAAACTGGATATATCGTACAACGCTGTGTACTACTCCGTTCACAGAACAGCGCAAACTGGCTCTAACCAGAATAGAAAGAGGAGTGGGAGGACCCGGTGCACAACTGAGCAAGAGGACAAGTACATTTGTGGCTAGTTTGAGAAACAGACACATCAAGTCCTCAACTGGCAGCTTCATTAAATAGTACCCGCAAAACAACAGTCTCAACATCAACAGTGAAGAGACGACTCGGAGATGCTGGCCTTTTAGGCAGAGTTCCTCTGTCCAGTGTGTGTACTTTTGCCTATCTTCTTTTTATTGGCCAGTCTGAGATATAGCTTTTTCCTTGCAACTCTGCCTAGAAGGCCAGCATCCCGGAGTCGCCTCCTCACTGTTGACGTTGAGACTGGTGTTTTGCGGCTACTATCTAATTAGCTAATCCAAGTTTATCATTTTAAAAGGCTAACACAACGTGCCATTGGAACACAGAAGTGACGGTTGCTGATAAAGGGCCTCTGTATGCCTATGTAGATATTCCATAAAAAAAAAAAAAACTCAGCCGTTTCCAGCTACAAATTAATACAAAATAAAATGTTTATATATATGTACACACACAAAGTTGAAGTCGGAGGTTTACATACACCTTAGCCAAATACATTTAAACTCAGTTTTTTACAATTCGTGACATTTAATCCTAGTCAAAAATTCCCTGTCATAGGTCAGTTAGGATCACCACTTTATTTTAAGAATGTGAAATGTCAGAATAATAGTAAAGAGTGATTTATTATTTCAGCTTTTATTTCTTTCATCACATTCCCAGTGGGTCAGAAGTTTACATACACTCAATTAGTATTTGGTAGCATTGCCTTTAAAAAGTTTAACTTGTGTCAAACGTTTCGGGTAGCCTTCCACAAGATTCCCACAATAAGTTGGGTGAATTTTGGGCCATTCCTCCTGACAGAGCTGGTGTAACAGAGTCAGGTTTGTAGGCCTCCTTGCTCGCACACGCTTTTTTCAGTTCTGCCCACAAATGTTCTATAGGATTGAGGTCAGGGCTTTGTGATGGCCACTTCAATACCTTGACTTTGTTGTCCTTAAGCCATTTTGCCACAACTTTGGAAGTATGCTTGGGGTCATTGTACATTTGGAAGACCCGTTTGCGACCAAGCTTTAACATCCTGACTGATGTCTTGACATGTTGCTTCAATATATGCACATCATTTTCTATCCTCATGATGCCATCTATTTTGTGAAGTGCACCAGTCCCTCCTGCAGCAAAGCACCCCCACAACATGATGCTGCCACCCCCGTGTTTCACGGTTGGGATGGTGTTCTTCGGCTTGCAAGCCTCCCTCTTTTTCCTCCAAACACAACGATGGTCATTATGGCCAAACAGTTCTATTTTTCATCAGACCAGAGGACATTTCTCCAAAAAGTACGATCTTTGTCCTCATGTGCAGTTGCAAACCGTAGTCTGGCTTTTTTATGGCGGTTTTGGAGCAGTGGCTTCTTCCTTGCTGAGCGGCCTTTCAGGTTATGTCGATATAGTACTCGTTTTACTGGGGATATAGATACTTTTGTACCCGTTTCCTCCAGCATCTTCACAAGGTCCTTTGCTGTTGTTCTGGGATTGATTTGCACTTTTCGCACCAAAGTATGTTCATCTCTAAGAAACAGAATGCGTCTCCTTCCTGAGCAGTATGACGGCTGCGTGGTCCCATGGTGCTTATACTTGCATACTAATTGTTTGTATAGACGAACATGGTACCTTCAGGCATTTGGAAACTGCTCCCAAGAGTGAACCAGACTTGTGGACATCTACCATTTTTTTCCTGAGGTCTTGGCTGATTTCTTTTGATTTTCCCATGTCATGCAAAGAGGCACTGGGTTTGAAGGTAGGCCTTGAAATACATCCCCAGGTACACCTCCAATTGACTCAAATGATGACAATTACCCTATCAGAAGCTTTTAAAGCCATGACATCATTTTCTGGAATTTTCCAAGCTATTTAAAGGAACAGTGTATGTAAACTTCCCACTTCAACTGTATATATCTATGGGATTGGAAATGATGCAGACAATTACACTGATGGAAGCCACAACCTGCAATATTAAAGCTGATCTACCTCCCCCCCAAAAATAACAAACATTTAAAGAAAGTGTACTAGGTACTCTGGTTACAGTAGAAAAGGAAAAACCCTGCACTCATTGGATACAGTCTTTACATTCAATTTGCTGCTGCTGCACGCCATTTCTTGATAGTCTGGTTACTGTACCTTTGTATGGTCCTGATTCAATGATGCCCTCTGTCATCGAGGCAAAGTTGCCGGAGCTGATGTGGCTTTCCGACAGGTTCAATTCACCGTAAGAAGGGTCCTAAAGTCAAGGAGGAAAAATGCATCGGTCAGAGGATAGGGGTTCACATTGAATAATACCCCAGTGGTGTAAAGTACTTAAGTAAAAATATTTGAAAGTACGAAAGTCGTTATTTATAATTATTAAACTTTTACTTCACTACAGTCTTAAAGAAAATTCTGTACTTTTTACTCCATATATTTTTCCCTGACACCCAAAAGTATTCGTTACATTTTGAATGCTAGCAGGACAGAAAATGGTCCAATTCGCACATTTATCAAGAGAACATCCCTGGTCATCCCTACTCACTCAACACAAATGCTTTGTTTGTAAATTATGTCTGAATGTTAGTGTGACCCTGTCTATGCCAAAATAAAATAAATTGTGCTGTCTAGTTTGCTTAACATAAGGAATTTTAAATTATTCACTTTTACTTTTGATACTTAAGTATATTTAAAAACAAATACTTTTAGTCAAGTAGTATTTTACTGAGGCATTTTATATTAAAAAAGGTATCTTTACTTTTACTCAAGTATGAAAATCTAATACTTTTTCCACCACAGGAATACACTCATGAGTTTGACGCATTCTCACGGTTTACAGAAACTGAACAAATGCAGAATTGAAATGATCAAAAATGTGCCCATACATCAAAAGTGTCATAGACTGTCACAAAATGTAACTACAATCATCACTAAAGATGAAAAATACTCCTTACAACTGAAGGACTTCAAGAAATAAGTGTCCTGCACAGGTTTTATGAGCATAGATTTTCCCTTTAAGTACATTCTGCTTGCTTCCTCTCAATCCCCACGAATCACACCAGTGAACTCAAAACTATTGGCTGATGTCCAGTGTAAGAGATCAAGTTGCAACCATCGGGCAACACATTGGAATTTACGTTAAAGGGAGATGACAATGAATCCTAAACATCATAACAATGTACTGTAAATAACATGATTCGTATGACGACATATTAAAGGATATCTTCCTTTATTTTTATACTTGGCTCTAGTTTGTCACTTACCCTAAATGTAATTATGGGGCCAGGAGAAAACTATCTACGGGTTGATTTGGATTTGTTTCAAAATCCACTGCCAACTTAAATTTTGCCACTGCTAACAGGGAAAAAATAAATAAAATGATAGGGGTAAACTCAAGCTCCCGATGTTCAGAACGTGTGGACCAAACACCTCCAAGTAACCTCAAACCAAGGAGGAGGTACACTAAGGAAGGGTACAAACAGTTGGGTGAGCAGAGACTCGAACCCACATTGCCTTGGGGGCGTATGGTCCCAAGTCGGGAGCGTTACTGCTGCGCCAGACTCCGGCAGAGATTTGTAACTATCATTATGGGAAATATAGCATTACTGCTTGCCCCTTATTACATCACATAGCCTAACAAAGTACAGCGATGTTCTGTGTGCTTACAATGGTCACAAAATCTTTACAGTCAGTGACAAAAAAAAGGATCGCTGGGATTTGAAAAGCATGTGACCAATTTTCACAATGTCGGTCTTGATATTCATGCAAATACCATGTACCATCGGTCTGCATTTGGATTAGTATGACATATTCATCAATCAATACAGAATAAACATGGGCCTAGATAGAGAGCGCATTGCCATCTCTGTAGGAATTCTTCAAATGTTTTTTTTTTTAAGTACATTTTGGACCACCCACCAGTAGCTAAACAGCAGCAACAATACCACATGGACAAGAATAGGCCTATGGTTTGATCTATTACATACGTAGGATTACGTGTACCGGTTAGGCTTGGGTGGTATACCGTATACTCGGGTATTTTGAAATGGCCACAGGATGGTTTTTCAATACATTTTAATATTTGTAGCTACTTTAAGTAAATACCTGCAGTCAACTTGTACAATATGTTAGATGACGCAGATCGCATTCATTTCACCCGTCACATTATTTTACATAGCTTACCATAGTTCCCCAGAACAGTTGAGCCAGTCACGTGTTTGTTTGTAAATAGCACAATGGGAGAAAGCAGAAGGTGAGTCCAGCTTTGTATTGTCAGGGGTTGCGTTTTATATTGAAAGTCAACTTGCATTTGCCTCATTCAGCGCGATCCATCTCCTTCACATCAAGTTGATCAGGCTGTAGATTGTGGCAGGTGGAATGTTGTCCCACTCCTCTTCAATGACTGTGCAAAGTTGCTGGATATTGGCGGGAACTGGAAAATGCTGTCGTACACATCAATCCAGAAGATCCCAAACATGCTCAATCGGTGACATGTCAAGTGAGTACAAAAGGCCATGGAATAAGACATTTTCAGCTTCCAGGGATTGTGTTCAGATACCTACAACATTATCATGCTGAAACATGAGGTGATGGCGGCGGATGAATGGCACGAAAACGGGCCGCAGCATCTCGTCATGGTATCTCTGTGCATTCAAATTGCCATCGATAAAATGCAATTGTGTTTGTGATCCGTAGCATGATGTCATCTGGCCAGTATAGTTGAAACCGGGATTTATCTGTGGAGAGCACACTTTTCCAGTGTGCATCAAAGGTGAGCATTTGCCCACTGAAGTCGGTTACAATACCGAACTGCAGTCAGGTCAAAACCCTGGTGAGGACGATGAGGGTCTGCGGTTGTGAGGCCATTTGAACATACTGCCACATTCTCAAAAATGACATTGGAGGCGGCTTATAGTAGAGAAATTAACATTAAATTTTCTGGCAAAAGCTCTGGTGGACATTCCTGCAGTCAGCAAGCCAATTGCACGCTCCCTCAATTTGAGACATCTATGTAACAAAACTGCACATTTTAGAGTGGCCTTATTGTCCCCAGCACAAGGTGCACATATGTAATGATCATGCTATTTAATCAGCTTCTTGATATGCCACACCTGTCAGGTGGATGGAATATCTTGGCAAAGGAGAAATTCTCACTAAAAGGGATGTAAACAAACAAAAATTGAGCAGCCTTTTGTGCATAATTTTTTTTTCAGGGACATTCGATTTCATTTCATGAAACATTGGACAAACACTTTACATGATGTGTTTATATATTTGTTCAGTCGAACACATTCGGCAGAAAATAGCTGCATTTTCATCAGATGACAACAGAAGTGCAACGCTATTAGGCTGGCAACCACACAAGTAAACTAGCACATTTTTTGCAAAAACAATGCATGGCCATCATATTTCTAATGTTGAAAAGAATGTAGCCAGCTACATTTCCTAATGTTTCGGTTAAAGTTAATCTTGAATTTTACTGGAGAAAAGTAGGTTAGCTACACAAAGAATAGTACCGAAGAAAAGTGCTGTCTGCTTATAGAATGCCCATTTGTGAATTCGCATCTGAGTGGAGAAGTGCAACTGAAGCACAAAATTAACGTGTTTACAAAATTTTTTAAGAGTTATTATTTTGTTAAGAAAGACTTAGAGACTGAAGCTACCGTTTCATTGTGGAGATATTTGACAGCCTAGAAGTTAGTATCGTGCGAGACCTGCATTCATTCAAACAGCCCTTCGCTGTGCTTCAAGCATTGCGCTGTTTATGACTTCAACCTGGATGGTATAATTTGTGGAACGTTCCAACAGGAATCTATTCCAAAAACTTCGTAAATAACAAGGTTTCCAAAAAAACAACGCGTACAAAGTTGTATAGCGGCAGAATAAGATACCGGGTACGGAGTGGTCTATTTCATTGCGTTTTTCACTCATCACGTTTATTCCGAAAAATGTCTGTCCTCACATGTCTGTTTGCCTATGGACAAACATTAAGAATAAGCTACGTGGTGAGTTGATGCCTATTCGGCAGCTAGTTAGCTAGGTTTGTATGCGTTGCTACTTTGTATGCGTTGTTGGTTGGCAACCTTTTACTTTACGTTTTTTGGAACAGATTCCTGTTGGAACGTTCCACAAATTATACCCACCCCTTCAAGCCTATCAACTCCCAAGATTAGGCTGGTGTAACCGATGTGAAATGGCTAGCTATTTAGCCGGGTGCACGCTAATAGCGTTTCAAACGTCACTCGCTCTGAGACTTGGAGTAGTTGTTTCCCTTCCTCTGCATGGGTAACGCTGCTTCGAGGGTGGCTGTTGTCGATGTGTTCCTGGTTTGAGCCCAGGTAGGAGCGAGGAGAGGGACGGAAGCTATACTGTTACACTGGCAATACTAAAGTGCTTATAAGAACATCCAATTGTCAAAGGTATATGAAATACAAATCGTAGAGAGAAATAGTCCTATAACTCCTATAATAACTACAACCTAAAACTTCTTACCTGGGAATATTGAAGACTCATGTTAAAAGGAACCACTAGCTTTCATATGTTCCCATGTTCTGAGCAAGGCACTTAAACATTAGCTTTCTTACATGGCACATATTGGACTTTCACTTTCTTCTCCAACACTTTGTTTTTGCATTATTTAAACCAAATTGAAGACGTTTCATTATTTATTTGAGGCGAAATTGATTTTATTGGATGTATTATATTAAGTTAAAATAAAAGTATTTATTCAGTATTGTTGTAATTGTCATTATTACAAAAATAAATTAAAAAATAAAAGTACACAAAAAATATATATATATATAAAAAAATAATAATAAAAAAAATTATCCGCCGATTAATCTGTATTGGCTTTTTTGGGGTACCTCCAATAATCGGTATTGAAAAGTCATAATCGGTCGACCTCTACAATGCAGATGTAGAAGCACTGTGGCTAGGAAAAACTCCCTAGAAAGGCTGGAAACCTGGAAGAAACCTTGAGAGGAACCAGGCTCTGAGGGGTGGCCAGTCCTCTTCTGGCTGTGCCGGGAGGAGATTATAACAAATCTAATCGGACCCTAGCCAGTCAATACGATCCTCTCGGGTATATCCTGCCATACACAACCTGGGCCAAAGTCTTAGTCCAGGACCTGTGGCAAACCAATAGGGACAGGAATGAACCGAGCCACCCGGCTGACCAAGTGGAACGATGGATCTGTTGGGAAACAGAGTTGTCGGAGCTCTCTAAAGGCCAGATGTGAAGGTGTTATGTGCCACCCTGTGCTGACCAACTGGGATCAAGCTTGGAACTGCATGTCTTCTGTGACGCATCAGAGCGCGCTTATGGGGCAGTTTCCTATCTCCGAGTGGAGGATAAGGCAGGCCACACCCATGTCTCCTTTGTCATGGTTAGGTCCAGGGTCGCACCCAAGAAGCAGTTGTCAATGCCAAGGCTGGAACTCAGCGCTGCCCTTTCCGGAGCCCAGCTGGCCTCCACCTTGCAAGCCGAGCTCACCTTGCCAATCCAAAAGGTCATCTACTGGAGTGATTCGACCACTGTACTGACCTGGCTCAAGACGGAGTTCTGCAGGTATAAGGTGTTCGTCGGAACTCGCATTGCGGAAATCCAAGACCTAACAAAAGTCAATGACTGGAGGTATGTTGACAGTGTAAACAATTCTGCTGATGACATCACTTGTGATAAAACCCTTAAGGAACTGGCTGGAGCTTGGGACCACCATTCTTGTCCCAACCAGGGAACGAGTGGCCGACAGCCCCCAGGCCTGTGGTCCCTCCGCAACCAACTGAAGCTCATGAGTTAAGGAAGTCCGCCCAATGCTACAGCATCTCTACGGAGCCAACAGCACTCCCTGACCCAGCAAAATCCCAAACACTGCAGGATGTGATAGCTGCCACAAACTAGATCTCAGATGGTGTGGCATCCATACCCACCTCCCTTGCTGCATAGACACTACTCCTACAGTATGCACAAGCAGTCAGCTTCCCTGAGGAGCTAAAAGCTCTGAAAGCTGGTAGGGAAGTGGCTAAGGACAGCCGTCTTCTCTCTTGCCCCAGAGTACGACCAAATCTTCAGAGTGATCAGAGTCGGAGGGAGGCTGCGCCAAGCACAAGTCCTGGATCCCAATGATATCCACTTGCAGGTGCCTTGGTGGAAGAGTAGGGTAACATCTCACAGCAAGAACAGGCAAATTGTATGTATGTGTGTATAATCGATTACTAGAGAGTTGATAAAGTAATACTGGGAATATAATGAGACGCAAATTAAACAACCCATACGTAGACGTACGTAGGTTTTGGGCTGGTCCCTGTAATGGATCATTTGATATGAGGTTTAAGCGTTATTAAACTGTCTACAAAGTCTGGGCCATTGTCTCAGAAACTGATTGGAGTGTGTCGACTTTTGGTTAACTTTCCCTAACGATTTAACTATAACACACTTACTGGATTTTCTCTGTCCGGGTACTACATTTGAAATAAAACAGCCCTTAAAGCCTGAATATTTGTTTTTTTTCTTCCCAGTATGAGAGGAGTTGCTATATTTATTGAATAAACCTTTTTCTATGAAGTTAGAGCGAATTAAGATGGAATCTCAACGTAATTTATAACGTCGTACAAAGCCGAGGGTATCCATCATACTAATTATCATTGCAGGATTAATGTGAGGTAGTAAAGTAATTGAAATATGTTGCATGAGAAAACAATCTGGTTATATTAAAAAGGGGACATAGTAACTAATACTGAAAAGGGGACGTACGTAAATGCCCCCAAAAAAATAACCTTTTTGGTCAGTGTGGTGTGTGTAACCTTTATTTTCAATGCCGGCCAAACCTGGACGACGCTGGGCCAATTGTGCGCCGCCCTATGGGATTCCCAATCACGGTCAGATGTGATACAGCCTGGTTTCGAACCAGGGACTGTAGTGACGCCTCTTGCACTGAGATGCAGTGCCTTAGACTGCTGCGTCCATGTGTTAACTATTTAACTGTACTAGAATGCTTAAAAAGGAGGCAAAAATGTTAAATATCGTTATCGGTATCGTTTTTTTTTGGGCAGGGAAAATATCGGATATCGGCCAAAAATGTCATATCGGTGCATCACAACTGGCAACCAATTTATCCTCCTCAGAGAGGAGAATACCTGCTGCCTGATCCTATTGGTTAAACCTACAATCATGTAGCTACAGTGGCAAGCTATATGAAATGCAATCCTTTATTGAATAATTGTATGGCACTGGGAATAGGGTTAGACTATCTTTGACAAATAGGCCTAGACTATCATTGTTGGGGAGAATTTGGTAACGCTTTACTTGACACCCAGTGTCATGGTCATAACCATGTCATATGTCATGACAGCTGATATTATGACAAGTTATACGGTCATGACCCCTATATTTAGTGTTGTGACATATATTGCGTTATTTTATGGCTGGTTATGACACCTACATAAGTGTCAAACCCCACATTTATTCAAATTATATATTTTTTCAGCCAAGAAGTTTCCTTTGGTTTGAAAGTTTGTATCTTAAATCCTTTGTTGTTGTTGTTGTAATGAGCTCTTCAGGGTCATGTTTTTTCATCATTTTTTAAATAACTTAGTGAAAATATACTTTGTGACACCGTCATGAAGCATTATGACAATCCTGTGTCACTTTACTTGGACTAAGAAAATACCCTAACAATGTTAAGAAGCATTATGACCATCAATCATATAAGCCTGTCACATACATGTCTTTAAATCCGTCATTAGTCAAAGAGAGGGCGTCTTGTCCTGCTCCTGAAATCTGCTCTTGCATTCAGCCCAGTCATCAGCAACAGCGCATTGGGGTAGGTGCATGTCTGACATCAATGTGTGCGCAATAACATTGATTATGTTTATAAAATTAACATAGTCATGGCCAAAAGTTTTGAGAATGACACAAATATTAATTTCCACAAACTTTGCTGCTTCAGTGTCTTTAGATATTTTTGTCAGATGTTACTATGGAATACTGAAGTATAATTACAAGCATTTCATAAGTGTCAAAGGCTTTTATTAACAATTACATGAAGTTGATGCAAAGAGTCAATATTTGCAGTGTTGACCCTTCTTTTTCAAGACCTCTGCAATCCGCCCTGGCATGCTGTCAATTAACTTCTGGGCCACATCCTGACTGATGGCAGCCCATTCATGCATAATCAATGCTTGGAGTTTGTCAGAATTTGTGGGTTTTTGTTTGTCCACCCGCCTCTTGAGGATTGACCACAAGTTCTCAATGGGATTAAGGTCTGGGGAGCTCTGGCCATGGACCCAAAATATAGATGTTTTGTTCCCCGAGCCACTTAGTTATCACTTTTGCCTTATGGCAAGGTGCTCCATCATGCTGGAAAAGGCATTGTTCGTCACCAAACTGTTCCGGGATGGCTGGGAGAAGTTGCTCTCGGAGGACGTGTTGGTACCATTCATTTTTTCATGGCTGTGTTCTTAGGCAAAATTGTGAATGAGCCCACTCCCTTGGCTGAGAAGCAACCCCACACATGAACGGTCTCAGGATGCTTTACTGTTGGCCTGACACAGGACTGATGGTAGCGCTCACCTTGTCTTCTTCGGACAAGCTTTTTTCCGGATGCCACAAACAATCGGAAAGGGGATTCATCAGAGAAAATTACTTTACCCCAGTCCTCAGCAGTCCAATCCCTGTGCCTTTTGCAGAATATCAGTCTGTCCTTTATGTTTTTCCTGGAGAGAAGTGGCTTTTTTGCTGCCCTTCTTGACACCAGGCCATCCTCCAAAGTCTTCGCCTCACTGTGCATGCAGACGCACTCACACCTGCCTGCTGCCATTCCTGAGCAAGCTCTGTACTGGTGGTGCCCAATCCCGCAGCTGAATCAACTTTAGGAGATGGTCCTGGCGCTTGCTGGACTTTCTTGGGCGCCCTGAAGCCTTCTTCACAACATTTGAACCGCTCTCCTTGAAGTTCTTGATGATCCGATAAATGGTTGATTTAAGTGCAATCTTACTGGCAGCAATATCTTTGCCTGTGAAGCCTTTTTGTGCAAAGCAATGATGACGGCACGTGTTTCCTTGCAGGTAACCATGGTTGACAGAGGAAGAACAATGATTCCCAGCACCACCCTCCTTTTGAAGCTTACAGTCTGTTAATCGAACTCAATCAGCATGACAGAGTGATCTCCAGCCTTGTCCTCATCAACACTCACACCTGTGTTAACGAGAGAATCACTGACATGTCAGCTGGTCCTTTTGTGGCAGGGCTGAAATGCAGTGGAAATGTTTGGGGGATTCAGTTCATTTGCATGGCAAAGAGGGACTTTGCAATTAATTGCAATTCATCTGATCACTCTTCATAACATTCTGGAGTATATGCAAATTGCCATCATACAAAATGAGGCAGCAGACTTTGTGAAAATGTATATTTGTGACATTCTCAAAACTTTTGGCCACGACTGTACTGTTGATACTTAGGCTATGGTGTAATGTAATGGTTTGCCTTGTATGGTAGCTTTTGTGGGTTGACAGTCATGTAGGTGTCATAACCAGCCATAAAATAACAACATACCATATGTCACAGCAGGTCCAAATATATGCGCTATGACCATATTATGACTATGACGCTGGGTGTCAAGGTATTTCTTGCCCAATTTATCCATCATTACATTTGTGTATTTTTTATTTTTAACAAGAGCAATGGAAGCCAAGCCATCTGTGCCTTACGAATGACTATAGAAATTATGCCAGTCAGTGCAGGGCTATTCATTATGTGGAGGCTGGTGTGGCTCCGACTTGGGCAAACTGCTGATTTCGACATGTTCCAGGAAGTAAAATAAACTCCTTTTGTAAAGCTTGGCTGTAAGCTCTAGTAGCATTATGTATCCACTTGCCCAGTCGAGCAGTGCATTGTCCCACTGGCTCTGATTACAAAGCTGCTTAAGCATACCTATTATGTCGCAATAATGTGGTTCCCTTTCAAATAAAAAAACTCAAGTGCAAACTCAGTTTTGAGAAGCAGTGCGTGCATGTAATTATGTGTAGTGTAGTGAAGTGAGTGCAGTGCCAAAGGGGATGCTCTTTCCAGCCTTTACCCTGAACACATCCTCGTGGCTCTCCTCCAAGTCTCCATTGCTGGTGACCGATATCTCTGCCGCAGGGCTCCTGTGGACCTCCTCATCCATAGTGCTGTCCTGCAATCACAAACAGATATGGTAAGATAAACAGTGTTTCATACATTGCATGAGACTTAGCTCAATTTCCTCTTCCAAGTGTGCACGAGTGAAGCTGTAGGCCTATGCTTTTAACCTAAAGTTTGCCTAGAAGAGTAAGTAGAGGGCTCTCAACAGAATTTGATGACTATGGGCTGCCATCTTGTGGTCACTGCCACCAGAAGTGATGAACAATACTGCAGGATGTTATCTCAATATATTAGGATGGTTTTTAAAATAGACTCAAGCTGAATTATTGCATAAAAGGAGATCAGTCAACCTTCAGAGAATTACACACGTTACCTCACATGCAAGCTCACCTGACCACTTCATAGAGCAAGAATAATAGGAAAACGTCAAATGTTTTTTAGAGCACTGATAAGGATGGAGAGATGTGGTTTAGTGAGGAAGGGGGCCGAGGTCAGGTTAGGGGAGAAGGAACAGTTTATTATGGCCCACATCACTTCATTTCCTGCCTAGCAATAAAGATGTAATGTTTAGAGAGAAGGAGACTCCACCCAAATATATATATATATATATATATATATATATATATATATATATATATATATATATATATATATATATATACTACCACTGGTGGAAATTGGTTTGTCTTATGCAGCTATATGACCCAGTGGGTGAATAAACTTGGTTTGAGCTTGATTAAACGTTTTTTTTTTTATCTGTTTATTTAGAACCTAACAACCAAATTAACAATTTGTAATCTACATAAATAGAACTGGAATCAACGCATTATCCTTCGGTTGTTCCAAAGATCCAACCATTCTCCATGGCAATGCTTTTACGTGGGCCTCTCCCAGGCCATTCCAGGTCTCCCATAGTTATCTGGGCAAAAAAAATCCAACCATCTCCTTAGTCCTTTAGGATTAGATGCTGTGTTATGACTGAGTAACAGATTCTCAAATTGCCTCATTACCTCAGACAAAGCAGAACTATCTGGGTCAAGTAGAGTTATTGTACTGCTTCATATTTATAAAATAGGACTCCTCCATGGAACCTGGGCAAGGCAAATTCAACAGACACAAGGTGTCAGTAAATATACAAAAAAATGTCCACATACCAGACCAAACAAAAGTTCCAGTTGTCAAATGAGATAGGGCTAAATGTCTGGTATGATATTGTTAAGAAGAGATTCAAAGGGCAACCCTTCAAGCCATTTAGATACTTCAGTCACATGTCGTCACCCATAGGGAGAATATGTAGGACTGTGAAAAGCAGCACATTCACACCTTTTCCCACAGAACCAAATTGACTGTCTGAGTCACCGTCTGAAAAGGATAAAAATACAGATGGGCGTACTTGCTAAAGCAGCAACACCAACCCTGTTCATGCAGCAGGAATTGTGTTGGTCAATTAAGCATGAATCTGTGTGTTTAAAGGCTTTGCTTAAAGCATGGGTCAAGGACAGCTACAATTATAAATAACTATTCATTGAAGCACTTCAAAGATTCATCAATTCCAAATTCTCTATAGGAAATAAAAAAGTATTATTAGGCTATAAGGTAGAAAACCTTGTGACATTGTCATCATTGACCCATAAGGAATTACTGGAACGGTGGTTAATAATTGGCCTTTTGATGCCGGCTATAAATGTTAATGGCATAGGCAGCTGTATTACGTCAGTAAGTCAGGCTTTGACACATTGTCTTAAAACACTACCATAACTTCCTCTAGCAAGTTGGACACAGGAGAATGGTGTTCACACATCACACTTAAACAAAAGCCTGAATGACAAAAACTTTGCATTTTTAGGGCCAGGATACCCAACTTGGCATAGCTACGGTGGAAGGCTAGCATTTTTATAGCACCCAGTCAGTATAAAGCTAACTCATAGCAGCTATATTATCTGCATTTCTGAAACCAATGTGGTAGGAGGTTGGCACTTGGCATGGTCCTCTGCCATTGTCAAGGGTTTATTATTACTTGGAAATACCAAAGTCGAACATGAACTCCTCCCCTCAGTTGCCTTGGACTGTTGTCTAAATAATGCAGATAGCCGCCACTAGATAGCTAGCCAAGAAAGGCTAGCACCAGCGTAAATGCTTGTGTGAAGTGCAGGTAAGCTTAACTGCTCCATTCACAGACCATGCTAATGAGATCAAGCAGTGCTAATGCTAACATCAAAATGAGAGGATGAGCCAAGCCCTTAAGAAGATTTAAAATGGCATCACAGAATGAGCCAAAATCAACCGGCGAATGGGACAGGTCTGCTTCATTGGAACCAGATGAGATCAAGTTCATGAACCAAGAGTAGGCTATCTGGAGGCTACACATTAAATTTGTTGCTGCCTAAATATTACTATTATTTCGCACTCCACACAAATGGGAAAATACACTACAAACAAGCGCAAACACAGAGCACTGCTTTGTTTATGTGTGTGTCATTTGGTATGTGCATGAGTACATGAACCGCTTCAGAAGACAAAACCTAATAAAAACAAATAATATTTTGGAAGCTCATCCGGGGAAGAAGTAAGCCAGTATACTTTCTCCTTATTCCGTTGCATTAGGACAAAGCATAGGTCCTAATGCATTTCCAATAGTTCAATAGGATTCAGTGTATGAAGATATTCTCTGTCATTGGACTTGTTTTAAACATTGCCAAAAACCAGCTCCATAAGATACAACAAGCTTCGTGAAATTATTTGGACTGCTTTGGCAGTGGTGTGTGCCAACGGTGCAGAGAGAACCAGGTATCAGATAACACACAACGTGAATATTTAAAAAGGCCACAAGACGCCCACACGCAGGCAGGCAACAGAGACATCCACAGGTAGGCTTGTCTAACTGTTGAGGTAGGTAAGACAGACTCCCATCCATCTTGTCCTCCCAGAGTATGAGTTGTAACAAGCCAATATAGCTGTACTAATTTCTGAAGAACAAAGACTGGTTACAAGACACAGAAATGGTTCTAAGGTACTGAAAGGGTGAACATGGGGGCAAGGTTTGGCATATCAGAGAGACAGAGCTCAGGCCCCTGGAGTTCAGTAGCCTGGAAACTAGCTGACAAGTGGGGGGAGGGAAGGATAACAACAGCAGCCTCCTGATCAGCTGAGCTGAGGGAGGAAACCAAGGCTCGCTTCTTAAAGTGCAGGGCAGAACATAAGGCACCCGGGGCTTACTAGCGAGACGGGTAAAGTGATTGCATAGTATGTGACTACTTCATGCAGCCCATTACAGAGATCGAGTGCATAAAAGATTTCTATCAAAAAAAAGAGGCAGTTATTATGAAACCACGACACTTCCGGAGGGCATCACCACCTGAAGCACACTCCATTATGATGCACAATTACTCATTTGACGTTGGCAACGACCCAAGTGAATCTGCATCGAACTAACAGCTTGGAGTGGTCGGACACAACAGCAGGGGATCTGACATTGACTGGGAACATCGAGGCAGCAGTCCAAATCCCTCTGCCTACAGCAATTACCCAGCCATGTGACAGGCCTATTCAATTCAGGGTGCTGTATCCACACACACACAGGAAACACTGGGTGGGATTCTTATAGGCTGACCACACTGCTCGCGTCACATGCGTGAGCATTGCAAAATAAATTTAGAAATCTTTGCTATTCAATTATTGCCCCACACTGCTCGCTCGATGAGAGTCTGTGTTGCCAAGGGCTAAAATAGAACTCCTTTCTATTTCTGACGCAGATCGCGCTGCAAGTCCTGCCTCTGCGATCTCCTCATTGGTTATACCCACGTGGGTGATTGAAAGACGAACTGTGTTGCCGGTCGGTGTAGTAATACTATGAAAGTTTAGATGCCAATCACCATATAAGTTCAAAGATGAAAAAGCCTGGAAGGAGGAGAGATGACTAGAAACGATTCGGTTGACCATTTTATGTGTGGATTAATTGTCAGACTAGAGGACCTTTTGCATTTCAGGTAAAATAACAACTCAATGTTTATATCCCAGGACAAATTAGCTAGCAACAGCAAGCTGGCTAAATCGGACAAATTAGCTAGCAAGTGCAAGCTAACTAGCTAAATTGCCATAAAGGTTTAATGCTTTTCGACCTGTTCCCAAATGAATGTAATTGGTTCAGAGTTTGTTTTGATATTTTAACCTGCGTGTCGTCATCGCGTTTGGTGTAGGGGGACAAAATAAATGTATGCACGATGGCGTACGCGCGCAGCCGGTTTGGGTTCCGTGTTACAGTTGCTGGGATCAGTCACACGTACAGGCCACACCATGGCTAGGATGGGACAATAGTGTCACTACTGCATAAAGGTGGCTGCTGGTATGCTGAGACTCGAAGGCAAACATAACATCACGGCATGTACCTGTAAACACAACTCAATTAAAGTGAATCAATTAAAATACAAATTTAATTAAACAATTGTATTGGTATTAGGCGGAGAATGCATGCAGGGGAATTCGCAGGAGGCATAGCCCATCACCAGCATTTTCACTGGTGCTACCAGACACCACAGTACAACAACTAACCAGGAAGTATACCCCGTACAACTAAGATAGTTAGGCAAAATTTAAACCAACAACACAAATGCACTAGCCCATACACCTACTAGAGTTGCACCAAGCAGACAAATTTGAAAGGTAAGGGGAAGGCACCAACAAAGGGATCAACAATTAAAGGAAATTTAAAATCAATAATTATTGATTCAGAGCTTTAACTCGAGTTCATGTTGTATTTTGTTAAGAAGTGGTTCATAAGCTATATCAGCATTGGATATCATAAAAATAACGATATCCTGAACTATGGTGTAATGCTATCCACGTTTTTGTGACATATAGCAACATGAACCAGAGTGCTGGAATTAATGATTCCCAGAGCTGTTCTCTGCATTGAAGATAAATGTCACCTTTGTATGAGTAGCTTCATTTTTCTTTTGTTCCTTTGGTGTATCATTATCAGTAGTCACTGTATGGCAAATTTCCCTTTTAGCACCGGCATTGTCAGAATGTGCATTGCCACTAGTGTTTGGATCATCATCATCATGCTCAGCATTCACACTGTTTTGCTTAATTTCATTGTCGCTCTGAACATTATCATTTTGAGCGCCATCACTGTCTTCAGCATTATTGTTGTCATTGTGAACATCACTGTCGATTTCTGCTCTGTCATCATGAGGCACTTCATCATTGTTCAGTACATAGTCAGTACAATCAAAGCTGTGAGCATCCTCCTTGCTCTCTCTTCGAAAGTCCTCAGTATTCTCAGCCTCCATAGATGAACCCATTTGCATGTCCTGGCCTGGAGCCTTCCTGGACTCAGCCTCAACACTGACTTCGGACATTCCTGAAAACAAACATAGGAGGGCATGAATAGGTCCCTGCCAGCCACCACATGTAATAACGTAGAGGGCATCGATCCAGGCAGCTGCATTGGAGGCCAACACCTCAAGACGCAAGATAACCGTCCTTTCAAGTTATTGATTTGCTGGGGGAAAGAATGTAGCCTTAACTCATGGCACGCTTGCTTGTCCGGTGATTCTGTTTTACTAAGACTTAACAAGGAGTAAATAAGTGTGATGATATTACACAGGCTGACTATTGTTAACCTCTCTCGGGTATGTGGGACGATTTCGTCCCACCTACGTAACAGCTACTGAAATTCCAGTGGCGCGATTTTTGAATCGTTAGAAATACTATTACTTCAATTTCTCAAACATATGACTATTTTACAGCTATTTAAAGACAAGAATCTCGTTAATCTAACCCCACTGTCCGATTTCAAAAAGGCTTTACAACGAAAGCAAAACATTAGATTATGTCAGCAGAGTGCCCAGCCAGAAAAAATCAGACAGCCATTTTTCAAGCTAGCATATAATGTCACAAAAACCCAAACCACAGCTAAATGCAGCACTAACCTTTGATGATCTTCATCAGATGACACACCTAGGACATTGTGTTATACAATACATGCATGTCTGTTCAATCAAGTTCATATTTATATCAAAAAACAGCTTTTTGCATTAGCATGTGACGTTCAGAAAACGCATAACCCCCGGCAAACTTCCGTTGAATTTACTAACAGTTTGCTAAATTACTCACGATAAACGTTCACAAAAAGCATAACAATTATTTTAAGAATTATAGATACATTACTCCTCTATGCACTCGATATGTCCGATTTTAAAATAGCTTTTCGGATGAAGCACATTTTGCAATAATCTAAGTACATAGCCCGGCATTACAGGGCTAGCTATTTAGATACCCACCCAGGTCAGCATCCACCAAAATCACATTTCCTATAAGAAAAATGTTCTTACCTTGCTTGTTCTTCATCAGAATACACTGCCAGGACTTCTACTTCAATAACAAATGTTGGTTTGGTCCCAAATAATCCATCGTTATATCCAAACAGCGACGTTTTGTTCGTGAGTTCTAGAATGCTTCTTCGCGGTCCCGCGCATGGCGCATTGGCGTGTCAAAAATGTCTAACTATTCCATTACCGTACTTCGAAGCATGTCAACCGCTGTTTAAAACCAATTTTTATGCCATTCAACTCGTAGATTAGTGATAATATTCCGACCGGGAGTATGCATTGAGCCTAAACAGCCGAATAAAATTTCTCCTCAGAAGCGACTCATGCACGCGCATCATTCAAAGGTCCTCGGAGCATCCACTTACAAAAGGCGATAATCTGTTTCAACCTGAGGCTCCCTCGTAAACCTTCAGTTATTTCGCGGGCTCTGAGAGCCTATTGGAGCCCTGGGAATTGTCACGTTACAGCTAAGATCCTTACTTTTCAATAAAAAGATGCAAGACGCACGACTCCTTGTCAGACAGGGTACTTCCTGCTTGAAACCTTGTCAGGTTTTTGCCTGCCATAGGAGTTCTGTTATACTCACAGACACCATTCAAACAGTTTTAGAAAATTCAGAGTGTTTTCTATCCAAACCTGAACAATAATATGCATATTCTAGCTTCTGAGTTGGTGTAGGAGGCAGTTAAAAATGGGAACATATTTTTTCCAAAATTCTCAATACTGCCCCCTACCCCAAACAGGTTAAGAAGAAATACTAGGACTATTTTAAATGCAACTCCAAAGAGTGGCATAAAGAACCTGGGCCACTATTCCAAAGAGACAAAAGTCAATGCACATTCTTGCATTCAATGGCAATTGACAAATTATGTAAATAGCTTTGCTGCTGGATAGGCTAGTTCCTCACCACACAATCATTGTTTGTGCAGGGATCTTGACCAATGTCTGCAGGGGCGATTCCAGGCAAAAGCGACATAAGTGGTCGCTTAGGCTGGGGCCCAGATTGAAAATGACTAACAAAATCACTCAGATATCACAGCATGGCATAAGTCATTACAAAATGCGTATAATTGCAGGAAATTACCTTTAAAAATGCTAAAATGTCTTTCTACCCCATTGGAAAAAGTGGCAGAATTACAGAAAATAAGCTGTAGAGCTGCAAATGCGAAACTGGTTATAAAATTGCAATGTTCTCTCCACCGGACCCCATTGCAAAATGTGTAGAATTGCAGAAACATTGTTTTAAAACTGCAACTTTTTCCTCTATGCCGAATGGCAAAATGTGTAGAATTGCAGGTCACAAACTTTAAAACTAAAATGTCTCTTCAGTCAAGAGGAAGGCCACTAAAATATTTTCAGGTGCGGGGCCCCTCAACCAAATCTCATTTAGGGCCCCCAATTGGCTAGAGCCAGCCCTGCATGTCTGGATATGGAGGGAGGAAGCATCCACTCTGACATTCAAGAAAACTTGAAGGACTAGAGGGTCTTGCTGATTCTCTTCTGTCACAACTTTATGACTTTTTATGACTGTTAAACAATCTCTCTTCCTGGTGGAGGAAACAAAGTAATTTTAACCTTAGGTGCACTTGTAGTATACAAAATATTAGGAACACCTGCTCTTTTCATGACAGAATGACAAGGTCAAAGCCATGATTCCTTATTGATTTCACTTGTTAAATCCACAACAAATCAGTGTAGAAAAGGCGAGGAGACAGGTTAAAGAAGGATTTTTAAGACTTGAGACAATTGAGACAAGGATTGTGTATGTGTGCCATTCAGTGAGTGAATGGGCAAGACAAATTATTTAAGTGCCTCTAGAGGGTGTCAAGAATTGCAACGCGGCTGGGTTTTTCAGGCTCAACAGTTTCTTGTGTGTGTCAGGAATGGTCCACCAGCCAAAAGACTTCCAGCCAACTTGTAGGAAGCATTGGAGTCAACATGGGCTAGCTGCGGGAAGCATTGGAGTCAACATGGGCGAGCATCCCTGTGGAACTCTTTAGACACCTTGTAGAGTCCATGCCCGACAGATTAAGGCTGTTCTGAGGGCAAAAGGGGGTCAACTCAATATTAGGTAGGTGTTCCAAAATGTTTTGTACACTCAGTGTATAGGCCTACTAATCTATGACTTTGACCATTCCTGCTTTGTAGGCAAACATAACTGTTCTCTCTGATCTCCTGGTAATACCACAAGACTGTGGCTCCAACTGTAAAACAGTGCTTCCTGTAGATGACCAGTTTTTAGACCATATACACGTCATGGAAAACAGAGTATAAAAAAATAGATTTAAGGTGGCAAAAAATATGACCATTTAGACCTCTTAACAGAGAACATTATACTCTTCCTCAACATTTCTCATAACATTGAAGTAATGTTTTACTTTAAAATGAGGGTGCTGATGAATCCTGTTAAGTGAAGGAAGCGATTGGCATGATGACATGAACCAAATGTATCCAAATGAGGGGATGAGGGAAACAGCTGGTTATGTTGGATATCAATCAATCAAATGTATTTATAAAGCCCTTCTTACATCAGCTGATGTCACAAAGTGTTGTATAGAAACCCAGCCTAAAACCCCAAACAATGCAGGTGTAGAAGCACAGATATGGTTGTTATTTGGCTATTTTATCAACCAATTCAAGTGCGATCAGAATTGATGAATGTAAATTACATTTCATGTTTAACACTTTATTCCATAACAGGGGGCGTTGTTGACCTAAATGTCTGACTTTAGTGATATGTAGGCCTATATAGAGAATAATGAAAGCAACAGGGAAACTTCGTTTGGCATTGGCCCGTTGCCCCGGGTGGGTGGAGGTTTTGGGGAATCTCCAATGGAGTGTCTAAAAACATACAAACGGGGACATGCAAAACCCGCCGGACTAAATGTCATAATGGACACGTAAACGGTAGGGACATTTCAGTAGTTTGCTATCTTAAAAAAAAAAGAGTACATGCTAATTAGTAACCATCTATAACGTTCTAATTTATCGAATGAAAATAAAACTAATTGGCTAACTTTTAATTGATAGCGAGCTAAACCCTGAAAATGTGTCGGGCTTCGCTGCTACCCTAGCATTCCATTATAACAAAGCGACACTCACTTTGGATTTAAATAGTAACTAACCGCTACCTAGCGAACGTTAAAATAGTTCTTAGTTAACTAGAAACATTAACGTAGCTGGCTAGATAGCAGGTACAGAAACTGTTGCCTGTTAGCTGTAACGTTACTGTTAACTATGAATGACAATGTCGACTCCGTCAGTCAGAAGAACGTAACTAACATGTTGCTTAACGTTGGCGGTGCCACTTTCTGCATTTGTCCAGCTGAGTACAATCACCAAACCCGGAAACTAGCGGTGACACGATAACTAACTTTTAGAACTAGTCACGGTACCTACCTAACGTTACTAGATTTCTACACACAAATGTCATTGGTAGTCCCATAGGACGGCGCACAGTTGGCCCAGCGTCGTCCGGGTTAGGGGAGGGTTTGGTCGGGTAGGCCGTCATTGTAAAGAACAATTGTTCTTAACTGACTTGCCTAGTTAATTAAAGGTTAAATAAAATAAATAAAAAAGCTAGCTAAATCACATGACACGGTCATAGACCGTCACTACTAGCTAAAGCTAGTTAGCTAGCTTGACTGCTTGTTGTTGTGCTGAAAAACTTAAATATGCAACTGATAATGGTCAGAAATTGTACCTGCAGCTTTTGTCCGGACCTTTATCTCTGTGTTTCTTGGTGCAAAAGGTTCCACTCCCGGAATTTGCGAAGAAAATACAGCTAGCTTACTACTCACTGAATAACATGTAATTCAGCGCCCATTGGATCCCTGGTGCCCCTGGCTTGTGTGAAGCTACCCATAATAAGGACGTCTGTGGAATTTGCGGTTCGCATTCAAAATAAAAGTTTCCCACTGAAACTGATACAAATAGTGGAATATTACGAGATCATGCTAAACAAGGTTGGAATACATAATTAATTTGACAAACAGTAAACAAAAAAACAACAGTTCAAATAGCACTGTGTATGTATTAGATTGCATACTTGCATTGGGGCATGCATACACTGAGTGTATAAAACATTAGGAACACCTTCCTAATATTGAGTTCCATCCCCTTTTGCTCTCAGAACAGCTTCAATTCATCAGGCATGGACTCTACAATGTGTCAAAAGTGTTCCATAGGGATGCTGGCCCATGTTGATTCCAATGCTTCCCACAGTTGTGTCAAGTTGTCCTTTTGGTGGTGGACCATTCTTGATACACACAGGAAACTGTTGAGCATGAAAAACCTAGCAGCATTGCAGTTTTTGACACACTCAAGCTGGCGCACCTGGCACCTACTACTATACCCCTTTCAAAGGCACTTACATTTTGGTCTTTCCCATTCACCCCTCTGAATGGCACACATACACAATCCATGTTTCAATTGTTATCCAATACACACAATTGAATGACTGGTGAGGTTATTTCCCACAGTCAAAGTCCTGCAATAAGAGCGATGACGAGTATATTTGTGTAAATTCTTTGGAAATGTAATCGGTGGGTGTCACTCTGTAGGCTGATACCCAATACAGTGCATTCGGAAAGTATTTAGACCCCATACATTTTTCCAATTTAAAAAAATTACAGCCTTATTCTAAAAACAAAATCCTAATCTATCTACACACAACACCCCATAATGACAAAGTGAAAACAGGATTTTAGAAATGTTGCAAATCTATTAAAAGTTTTTTTTAAAAACAGAAACACCTTATTTACAGTACATAAGTATTCAGACCCTTTGCTATGAGACTCCAAATTGAGCTCAGGTTTTTTTTTTTTTTTTTTTCTTCACCTTTATTTAACCAGGTAGGCAAGTTGAGAACAAGTTCTCATTTACAATTGCGACCTGGCCAAGATAAAGCAAAGCAGTTCGACAACATACAAAAACACAGAGTTACACATGGAGTAAAACAACATACAATCAATGATGCAGTAGAATAAAAATAAGACTATATGCAATGTGAGCAAATGATGTGAGATAAGGGAGGTAAAGGCAAAAAAGGCCATGGTGGCAAAGTAAATAAAGTATAGCAAGAAAAACACTGGAATGGTAGATTTGTAGTTTGAAGAAAGTTCAAAGTTAAAATATAAATAATATGGTGCAAAGGAGCAAAATAAATAAAATAAATAAATACAGTAGGGGAAGAGGTAGTAGTTTGGGCTAAATTATAGATGGGCTATGTACAGGTGCAGTGATCTGTGAGCTGCTCTGACAGCTGGTGCTTAAAGCTAATGAGGGAGATAAGTGTTTCCAGTTTCAGAGATTTTTGTAGTTCGTTCCAGTCATTGGCAGCAGAGAACTGGAAGGAGAGACGACCAAAGGTGGAGTTGGCTTTAGGGGTGACCAGAGAGATATACATGATGTTCACTCTGACAGAGGCAGGTGAATACTGTTTCCATTGATCATCCTTGAGACGTTTCAACAACTTGATTAGAGTCCACTTGTGGTAAATTCAATTGATTGGACATGATTTGGAAAGGCACACAAATCAAATCAAAATAAAATGTTATTGGTTACATACACGTGTCTAGCAGATGTTATTGCTGGTGTAGCGAAATGCTTGTGTTTCTAGCAACGACAGTGCAGTAATATCTAACAAGTAATATCTAACAATTTCCTAACACATACCCAATACACACAAATCTAAGTAAGGAATGGAATGAATAATATATACATATATGAACGAGCAATGTCAGAGCGGCATAGAGTAAGATACAGTAGAATAGTATAGAATACACTATATACATATGAGATGAGTAATGCAAGATATGTAAACATTAAACATTAAAGTGACTAGTGTTCCATTTATTAAAGTGGCCAGTCTATGTATATAGGCAGCAGCCTCTATGTGCTAGTGATTGCTATTTAACAGCTGTCTATATAAGGTCCCACAGTTGACTATGCATGTCAGAGCAAAAACCAAGCCATTGTGGTGACCGAGAACCTGATGTTCACTCTGACAGAGCTCCAGAGTTCCTCTGCGGAGATGGGAGAACCTTCCAGAAGGACAACCATCTCTGCGGCACTCCACCAATCAGGCCTTTTTGGTAGAGTGGCCAAACAGAAGCCTCTCCTCAATAAAAGGCACATGACAGCTCGCTTGGAGTTTGCCAAAACTAGACCATGAGAAACAAGATTCCCTGGTCTGATGAAATTAGAGATTGAGCTCTTTGGCCTGAATGCCATGGGTCATGTGTGGATGAAACCAGGCACTGCTCATCACCTGGTCAATACCATCCCTACGGTGAAGCATGGTGGTGGCAGCCTCATGCTGTGGGGATGGTTTTCAGCGGCAGGGACTGGGAGACTAATCAGGATCGATATGTGATAGTTCAGTTTTTTTTTATACTTTAGCAAAAATGTCTAAAAACCTGTTTTTGGAAAAAGTCAAGGGGTCTGAATACTTTACGAATGCACTGGATCTTTATGTTCCCAATGCAATTATGCAGTCTAATACATCCACAGTGGGATTAGAACAATTTACATAACGATATTCCAACCTTGCTTGGCATTATCTAGTCCAAATATGGCATTTTTCCACTATTTGTATCCGTTTGGATGAGTTTCATTTGGCAACTTTTATTTTGAAGTTGAACAGCAAATTCCACTATTGTGGATAATCCTTGTTGTGGCTAGTTTCACACAGGTGTTTCTTCAGTAGCTTTTATGTTGCCACAAAGTCACATTCCACAGTCACAATGTCAAAATTGGCAACAAAAATGTGCTTTTTGGACTTAATTTAAGGTTATGGCATAAAGTTAGCAGTGTGGTTAAGGTTATGGTTACGGTTAGGATTAGGGTTAAAATCACATTTTTTAATTAGATAAATTGTAGAAATGGGCAGGTTTTATGACTTTGTGGCAATAGAAGCTAGTGTCAACCCTGTTTGAGCTCAGACCAGACCCAGAAAAGGACACTGTGGCCCCTTCCAAAGTTACCCCCGGATAGGGCCAACCAGGAAGGATATAACCCCACCCATTTCGCCAAAGCACAGCCCCCACACCACCAAAGGGATATCAACAGACTACTAACTTACCACTAACTTACTACCGTCAGTACCATCTGGAGCAATGTCTCATAGTGATTCTTTTGAAGGTCTAAGACCCTAGAAATGGAAAATGTGTCCTAGTATTTCAGCAGTGGTAGCTCTCTGTGTGTTATCACTCTTTCTTTCATCCCTCCATCCCATTCATTTTTCACATAGGATTTTACCCTAGGACAAATGATGGCAGTAGAGAACAAGTTATTACACATTCATTCATCATATATCATTTGGAAAGCGTATGTTCGTGGCAACTAACCTTTTGACCTTTGACCTTTAGGCTACATATCAGAAATTACCTATATAAATTGCTTTAAAAAATAAAGAGCTAATCATTTTATAAAATCTTTGTTTTTCAACCATTAAGAACAAAAAAGGTAGCCCTATTACATCCGCTGAGCTAAATTACAAAACTTTAATAAAGCCATTGCCCTGCACATTTTAAATGGCTTTTCAAAATGTGATTGAATTGAAAAATGTGAATTGGGCAATTTCAAGAAATGACTAGTTGCATTTGTGAGTGGGAAGTCTGTAATAAATGTGTTTTTCCAGCGAGCAGCACAGGAAGCCTCTACACAGGGCAAAGAGATGGAGTCCAAACAGCCACCTGCAAGTCTGACTAAGTGAAGGCATGACTATTATGGTCAAAGTAATAATAAGGCAATAACTTTGAAATATGCATTTGGTGGTGGACTATATTGATATTATATATGACTTAATAAAAGTTAACAACATTATTTGGGTAAGAGTCAATTCAACAGAATAAATAAATACAAATACTAGATTTTAATTGGACAGTTACTTTAAGACATACATTATATTAGGACCATTTAGACTGAAGAACTGAACTTGATTTCTATTCTTTTTGCAGAGCTCTGGGCAGGCCAGGCTGGCGGACCCCAACCCCTCTGTAAGTCATTGTCATGTCAGTGAGGAAACTGAAATACAAAAATACACACCTAAAATGTCTGCATGTCGGTCTGTTTCACAATATGTAGACATAGAGTATATGTGCACCCAAGGAAAGAAAGCTAAGACCAATTGAATTGTCTCTCTCTCTCTCTTTCTACAGGTCTGTAAGATGCAAAGACGCACCCCTTTCAAGCTAAGGCAGCGGTGAAAAGCAGGCTGCTGCTGAAGCTGCACCAACTGCTGGAAAATAGTCAAGTCAAGGTTTTGAATGGATGAAGGACATATAGTGCCATCGGAAAGTATTCAGCCCCCTTGACTTTTTCCAAATGTTGTTAGGTTACAGACTTATTCTACAATGTATTAAATTGTTGTCTCCCCCCATCAATCTACACACAAGATCCCATAATGACAAAGCAAAAACAGATTTTAGAATTTTTTGATAATTCATAAAAATGTATGTATGTATGTATGTATGTATGTATGTATGTATGTATGTATGTATATATATATATATATATATATATCACATTTACATAAGTATTCAGACCCCGTTACTCAGTACTTTGTTGAAGCGCCTTTGGCGTGATTACAGCCTTAAGTCTTCTTGGGTATGATTCTACAAGCTTGGCACACCTGTATTTGGGTAGTTTCTCCCATTCTTCTCTGCAGATCCTCTCAAGCTCTGTCAGGGTGGATTGGGAGCGTAGCTGCACAGCTATTCTCAGGTCTCTCCAGAGATGTTCGATAGGGTTCAAGTCCGGGCTCTGGCTGGGCCACTCAAGTACATTCAGAGACTTGTCCCGAAGCCACTCTTGCGTTGTCTTGGCTGTTTGCTTAGGGTCATTGTCCTGTAGGAAGACAAACCTTCGCCCCCAGTCTGAGGTCCTGAGTGCTCTGGAGCAGGTTTTCATCAAGGATCTCTCTGTACTTTGCTCCGCTCATCATTGCCTCGATCCTGACTAGTCTCCCAGTCCCTGCCACTGAAAAACATCACCACAGCATGATGCTGCCACTGCCATAATTCACCGTAGGGATGGTGCCAGGTTTCCTCCAGACGTGATGCTTGGCATTCAGGCCAAAGAGTTTAATCTTGGTTTCATCATACCTGAGAATCTTGTTTCCTCATGATCTGAAAGTCTTTAGGTGTCTTTTGGCACAGTCCAAGTGGGCTGTCATGTGCTTTTCACCGAGGAGTGGCTTCCATCTGACCATTCTAAAACAAAGGCCTGATTGGTGAAGTGCTGCAGAGATGGTTGTCCTTCTGGAAGGTTCTCCCATATCCACAGAGGAACTCTAGACGAAGGCCCTTCTCCCCCGATTGCTCAGTTTGGCCGTGTGGCCAGCTCTAAGGAAGAGTCTTGGTGGTTCTAAACTTCTTCCATTTAAGATTAATGGAGGCCACTGTGTTCTTGGGGACCTTCAATGCTGCAGACATTTTTTGGCACCCTTCCCCAGATCTGTGTCTCGACACAATTTTGTCTCGGTGCTCTACGGACAATTCCTTCGACCTCATGGCTTGGTTTTTGCTCTGACATGCACTGTCAACTGTGGGACATTATATAGACAGATGTGTGCTTTTCCAAATCATGTCCAATCAATTTAATTTACCACAGGTGGACTCCAATCAGGTTGTAGGAACATCTTAAAGATGATCAATGGAAACAGGATGTACCTGAGCTCAATTTCGAGTCTTATAGCAAAGGGTCTGAGTACTTATGTAAATAAGGTATTTCTGGTTTTTATTTTGTATAAAACCTGTTTTCGCTTTGTCATTATGGGGTATTGTGTGTAGATTGCTGAGGATTTTTTAAAATCCATTTTAGAATAAGGCTGTAATGTAACTAAATTTGGAAAAGGTCAAGAGGTCTAAATATTTTCCGAAGGCAGGGTAATGGATGAGGAGAGGAGAAAGGAACATGAAGACCTAAGCACAAGGACCTAATAACCAATATTCTGGCATTTGAGCAAAAAGTGAAATGGGAGCAGAACTAATCTTTAGAGCTGGACTGGACTCGGTACATGGCCAGGTTCTCAGACCAGTGGGCCCAGCAGGAGAGGGTCTGAAAGAGGGAGCGGGGAGAGATGACGAGGAAGATCTACTGCTCAGTGCTCACCACCAGAGATATCCAGGATACTCGTGAGAAAGTGTAGAAAGAGAAAGCTGAGATGTGGGTAAGAGCTGTAAGGATGCAGAAGAAGCACGCCTCCTTAAGCGCGCCTCCAAGCAGACCAAGGCTGAGAACGTAAGGGCAGAGACGGAGAAAACTTAAAATTATCAATACTTGCCCACTCCCCCTTGAGGACACATAATTGCATATACCTGTAGCATACAAATTGCCACTTGCATTGATGAACAGGAGTGGTTATGGTTATGAATGGGATCATGAATGGTCACTTCTGGTGTTTTTCCCAATTTTGGGGATACAGCCAGAAAACCAGTTTGTCATTATCCATCTCACCAGCACTAACGGAAAAAAACATCATTTCCCATGAATCCTCAAAGACAGATGGGGGGACGTACTGTTGAAACGCAAGCTCGAGCAGCCAATTCCTGTCCAGTGGCCATATTGAAATCTCAAGTCTATTAGGACTCTAAAGGTACTGGGTGGCTGTCTAACTGGAAGTCTTTAAAATATCGTATTTTTATAACAGAGGGATTTGAGCCAGACATTCCACCTGAGACTCTGCCTGTACTGGACGGCAAGTTGTCTCTGACTTTTGTGGGAAAATGAGTCCAACCGATGCTAAAAGAGGAGCTAAACGCAGGAAGAACAAGCGGGGCGGTGGCAGCAGTAGCACTGTCTGCAGTACCAGTGGCAAGGCCGGGGTTTCAGCCACGGCCCTGAGTCCTCAAGCCACGGCAACACCCGTGTCTGCCATGGGCTTTTTGACACCAGGGAGCTCTGGAAATGGGAACATGGTCTCTATAACAGGCCTGAACGGAGAGGTGAGAATATACAGTCGACGTGTTTAACACTAACGTTAGAGATCGCGTTTACACATAATCGACAGACATTTGAGGCCTGACATTCTTCAGTAACGTTAGCTAAGCCACTGAGCTAGCTAGCTAGTTAGTTAACGTTAGCAAACGTTAGTTAACTCGGGAAATGGCAACCTGACGTTGACAACAGCCAACAAGTTCGTTTAGCTGGCTAACTACGTTAGTAAACTTTCTAGATAAGGTAACGCGTTAGTTATAACGTTAGCTACTTGCTCAACTTGAACATAAACTAGCCTGGCTGACGTTTCTAGCCATCTTGTTCTAGCTACTCGACAACCACAATGTTGACAGCCCGAAAATAGCATAATTTGCTTACTCGACAGTCGTTATCTTATTAGCTTATTAGCTAACTGTTTGCGACGTTGTGTGAGTGGATGTTTGTTACTTGCTAGATGGATAACTTAGTTTACACGCTAGATAGTTAGCTAACGTTAGCTATGACCAAGCTGACCATCGACACTGCACTGTGCCCTTAAACTGAATAGCCTCTTGTAACTGACTAGCAACTAGTTACAGAATGCAGCTAGCTAACAATTTCGCATCAATTTGTACAGCCAGCTGGCCGTTCATTTCTTGTCTGATGTTTTCATATTCACAATTTTAGCAGGAGTAGTGGCTCCCCAGACTAACGTTACAGGAAGTCTCAGTCGTGTCTGTCAGAGTCATCGGATTTGCCTGCTAAGGAACAGTAGGCCTATAGTTTGTTTACTCAAACCAATTATTTAATAGGTAGGTCATTACTAGTTAGGTCGTCCGCTGCGTTTACAGACACAAGAATAATGTGTAAGATAACTGCAAGTCTACTGTCACACAGCCAAGCGAGCCAAATAACTTTCACAACCACAATATACCAATGGCATAGCTAACATTACATACTTTGCTGTGAAATAGCATATTGAGTGTCTTGCTTTATTCTAGATTTCTTACCTCCTCTCCATATATTGTAGCTATGCCTTTGTCAGTCTCTCTATATCACAACAGTAGCCAGGGAAACGACATCCACTAATCACCAGACTAGGCCTATCATGTGTACGTCACATTGGCTACTACTAGGTTTACCATCTTTAGGGCTGAAGGACTTTCTCATATGATGAGCCAATATTCCCAAACAAGTCCATAATGCAGACTTGTTAATAACTTGCATACCTAGTCACTGTCTTAGCAAATCCAAGGAAAGTCTGATTTGAGCAAAATGCAACGTATTGCACTCACTCATTCAAAGATTGAGTTTCATTAGAATAACTAGCCTATATGCCAGATATTTTCTCCATTATATACATTCAGTAGGCCCCATCTCTTGCAGGACCAGTTATGGGTCAAATGATTCATCTTGTTGGTTGTGTACTCAAGGAAAGAGAAAGACAGCTGCCAAGAGATGCTGGGTAGTGTACTTACTTTACATGGCATTTGCTGCCTGTCTTTGGGAAGGTTTGGGGTCAGTCCCACTCAAGACAAACAAAGCAGCTAGGCCAGGCTACTTATTGTGGAAGGAATTTGCATAGATCTGCTCAGCATTTACACTAGTCAGGACTATTATTTTCATCTAAGAAGTAATATAATTTTCTCATAACCTTTTGTTTACCTCATCAATGTCTTTTGATTCATTCTTCAGATGTTTACAAAGTCTTTGCATAGTGCATACATACACTGCATTTGATCTATCAACTCCAAATCGAGATTACACTCTGCATATGTAAAGATCAGCTGTTGAAGACAGAAACAGCAGGTGAACTTGCTGGCTGCGTCAATATACTGCTGCGCTGAGCATTAATATGAAACGTAATATCTGCATATGCTCCTTGCAATATCGCCAGGACACATCATCAACTGCTTTGTGTTTTATTTGTCGTTCAAATAACATAATTCGGAGACAAACCTTAATTGTGTGTGGCCAAGTAGCCCCCAGCCAGGTCAAGTGCTAACATGCTTCAGATGGCCTTGTAATTGACGCTTGGCATCGGTGCTAATGAGAGGGGTGACTCCGGAGGTGTTGGTTCATGTCGGGCCCTTTGTGTCCTCCAGGTCCCTATGAACGGTAACGTTACACCACAATTTTCGGAGGGGCCGGTGAATTCCGACTTCTCTGGAGTCCTTCAGGTAATACATCACTCACTGTCTCTGCAGCTACTCATGTTAGGCCTACGGTAACATAGATCAGCATCAGTTTATCTGCTATGAGTATCACTGTCTGTGTGAACTGAAAAGCCCCGGGGTGGCGTTCAGTATGCGCAAAATGTATGAAAAAAATGGAGATGGCCCGTCCTAAACTTTAGGACCAATAATAACTCTACCAATCAGTTTCCAATAAAAAAAAATGTTCTACCTGTTTGTGCTTACTGCTCGTGACATTGTCTTAATTAACTTTAGAACCTGCCTGTGTAGGCTTCATATTGGAGGACTAGTTAGTAGCTACTGGTTACTGCCACTACAGTAGTGCTACACACTCGTCTAACTGACATCCACTCCGTCTCCAACCACCAGACCCCGTTCACATTTGGCCTGAGCCAGAGGGCCCCATACTCCACTACCGGTGACCGCTGCCTCCTGTGCCGGAGTGAGCGCAAGCCAGACAGCACCCTCTATCCTGACACGGGGCTCCCCGGGGCGGGGCAGAATGGTATGGCGCAGTCCCCCAAGTCCCCCAGCGCACTGCATCTGCCCCTGTGGGTGTGCTCCGACTGCCGGCGCACGGTAGAGAAGGAGGACCGCCACTCCTCCCTGGAGCAGTCGCTGGTGGTGAGTCACCACGGGCTGGTGGAGGGGTGTGGGTGGATGGAGGGAGAAGTAGGGTGGTGAAAAGGCTGATGCTGGACCAATGAACTGAATGACAAAGGCTGTTTAAATGGATATTTGTGTGCACACGTTATGTTTTCATGTTGTGAGTGTGATAGGGGGGTATAGACATTTTTATAAAGAAAAACTTTTATAAACAATAGCAGACAGTTCCATGTTGATTTGAGCTTTGCTGTTAGAAAACCACCACAGTGTCCGACTTTCGGCTCTCGCAGATACCTTCCCCGACTTCACTCGCTGACTTTCGTCTACTGTCAGCTTTGTTAGCGTTACTGCTCGAACGCATCCATAGAGCCGGCGCAAATACGTGATGGCATACTAAAGGTAGAGCACAACAAGGAATAAAGAGGTAAGGAGACAGGGGGCTTGCAGGCGACTGCCGACTGACTGATCTACAAATTTCCTTGCCATAAATAACTACTCATTATTATTTGTAGATTAGTCAGTCACCATTTACCCAAATGCATGACAGATTTGATGATGTCGGAAACGGCCAAAGAGAGCGAGACCGACCCGCACCACACAGACACGTAACACACACACACACACACACAGAGAAAGCGGGGGAAACAGGCAAGCTACAGGTGGAGTGTAACAAGGAGCAGAAACACCTGAGTCCTGAACAAACACACATTGTATAACATTACAGCTTCCCTCTGTCTGATGACTCAGCATTATAGAGGCTTTAGCTCCTCCTTTCCTATCAGCGGGAGATAATGACCTAAGACAGAAAGCCACACCAGTGTTTAGACGTCTCTTGCTAATGACTTCATGTTAATGGCTGTTCCGCGTACACTGTCTTGCCTCACTCGTAAGAGCCACTCTGTTGGCGACATCTAGCGGCTAATTGAATTTTGAAGTTGGGGAGAGCCCGACAATTCCTGGAGTGCCCCTCTGGCCTGGAATGTGCTTGTTTTTCTTTCCATCTCTTTTTCTGCTATTTGCTTGATTACGTTCTCTAATTTCCCTCCTGTTCTGGAATTTTGTCTCTAGTCAAGTATAACAAGCATCGATTTCTATGTGCACTATGCTGCAATGAAATACTTCAAAATACAAACCTAAGGTGACAGCTGGTAAAGTTATGTCACTTTTATGGTCACGCTTGGTTGCATTATCACTGCTGTTTTGCACTTTCTGATGCCATGTAATTTCTCATTCCCCCAGAGCCAAGACTTCCTGTTGCAAATGCCTGTGGGTAATGGAGGCTTGGGCCAAGAGCTGCCTGCCACAGGGGGCAGACTGACCAATGGTGGCACACCCCCAACCCTCCCCACTCTCCCCGTCCCAGACCTCACCACCCCTATGACCGCTGACACCGTGTGCAGTTGTGAGGCCTGCAACGAGAGACGGTGAGCTGGATGGACGCATTTTGTGGTGGTCACGAGACAGACACTTTCGCCCTTTCTAGTGTGGTTATCGTTTGACATATTGAGCTAGCTTAGTATATCAGCTATGTGTTCAGGAAGTTTCAAGAAGCCGCCACCTGTGCTACCATCATTTCTAGCATTGTCAGATAATGACTTATCTAGTCCACCAGCCGGCTCTCTCTGTCGAACAGTCTGGACTGGACGACCAATCCGCTGGTTTTATTGGTTGATTTGTCCATCAGCATCTTGTTTTCCTTTTCTTTCAAATACTTTAACTTCACTTGATTACCTGTTTGCTAAAACTCATAGTTCACCTAATTTCAGTTTGTGACAAAATAAGCTAAACTCAGCAAAAAAATGATGTCCTTTTTCAGGACTCTTGTCTTTCAAAGATAATTCGTAAAAATCCAAATAACTTCACAGATCGTAATTGTAAACGGGTAAACACTGTTTCCCATGCTTGTTCGATGAACCATAAAGAATTAATGAACATGCACCTGTGGAACGGTCGTTAAGACGCTTACAGACGGTAGGCAATTAAGGTCACAGTTATGGAAACTTAGGACACTAAAGAGGCCTTTTTACTGACTCTGAAAAACACCAAAAGAAAGATGCCCAGGGTCCCTGCTCATCTGCGTGAACTTGCCTTAGGCATCCTGCAAGGAGGCATGAGGACTGCGGATGTGGCCAGGGCAATAAATTGCAATGTCCGTACTGTGAGACGCCTAAGATAGCGCTACAGGACGGCCAGCTGATTGTCCTCGCAGTGGCAGACCACGTGTAGCGAGGCCTGTACTCTGGAGCGGTGTCGATTTGGAGGTGGAGGGTCCGTCATGGTCTGGGGCAGAGTGTCACAGCATCATCGGACTGAGCTTGTTGTCATTGCAGGCAATCTCAACGCTGTGCGTTACAGGGAAGACACCCTCCTCCCTCATGTGTTACCCTTCCTGCAGGCTCATCCTGACATGACCCTTCAGCATGACAATGCCACCAGCCGTTCTGCTCGTTCTGTGTGTGATTTCCTGTTGGACCTGTTGGATTGGAGGGTGAGGGCTTGGGGCTATTTCCCCCAGAAATGTCCGGGAACCTGCAGGTGCCTTGGTGGAAGAGTGGGGTAACATCTCACAGCAAGAACTGGCAAATCTGGTGGAGTCCATGAGGAGGAGATGCACTGCAGTACTTAATGCTGCTGGTGGCCACACCAGATAATGACTGTTATTTTGATTTTGACCCCCCCCCGCCTCCCTTTGTTCAGGGACACGTTATTCAATTTCTGTTAGTCACATGTCTGTGGAACTTGTTCAGTTTCTCAGTTGTTGAATTGTTGTTGTTGGTCATGTTCGTTTCATATAAAGCAGTAAAAAAGTAATATGTGCTCAGTACTAGTACGGTTTTAAGCCGAATACTTCTCTATGCTGCCTGCAGCATAATGTGTTTTCTATTGCGCACATATGATAGACGGTTGTTGGTCTGAACATGTCTCTGGAGCCACTGAGACAGAGGAGCATGTATCAATCCTTCACTGCAATTTATTGCGGCCAGCAGTTCAAACCAAATAATAATGATTCTCAAATCAGTCGAGTCATTTAAAAAAAGAACGACTCGTTCGCAAACTGCACATCCCTACCACATATTTCCCTGTTACCTCTTCGGTCACGGTGATCTGGCTCTGCTGCGGTGGCTGTTCGGACCAGAGTATGTGAGCAAAGCTGGAGCGGATCGAAGAGTGGAGCGTGCCCAGTTTGACTGGCGCAAGATTCCCAAAGGCTGGAGCGTCGGCCTTCTTTCCAGCTCCAATTTCGCTGCAGTAGCGCTCACTTCACGAACTCAGGGCATGCCCAGCCCAGGATGCATTTGTAGTCTCCTTGTGTGCTGCTGCTATAGCCCCTTGCTTTAGCTACTGTGATGGAGTTCACTAAATATTTTCATAAAGAAACTGATAAATCAAGTTGACTTACAAAGACGAGGACCAAGAGAGGGAGTCGATGATGTAGTGTCCACAACTAAAGAATCTTTGTTGAATCTGAGAAGACACATCCCAAAAGCATGATAGTGTACTTACTACGTGTACACAGTGGTGGAAAAAGAGCCCAATTGTCATACTTAAGTAAAAGTAATGATGCCTTAATAGAAAATGACTTTAGTTAAAGTCACCCAGTAAAATACGACTTGAGTAAAGTCTAAAACTATTTGTTTTTAAATATACTTAAGTATTAAAAGTATTAATCATTTCAAATTCCTTATATAAAGCAAACCAGACTGCACCATTTTTCTTCTTTCTTTTTAACCAGGGGTATACTCCAACACTCAGACATAATTTACAAATGAAGCATGTGTGTTTAGTGAGTCCGCCAGATCAGAGGCAGTAGGGATGACCAGGGATGTTCTCTTGATGGTTCAATTCACGCACTAACATTCAGAATGTAATGAGTACTTTTGTGTGTCAGGGAAATTTATGGAGTAAAAAGTACATTTTATTTTCTTCAGGAATGTAGTGAAGTAAAAGTTGTCAAAAATATAAATAGTGAAGTACAGATACCCCCAAAAAACTACTTAAGTAGTACTTTAAAGTGTTTATACTTAAATACTTTACACCTCTGCCTGTACATGCTAAAAGAAAGGAACGAGTTGGGTAGATAACTAAGTGCGTCATTGTAGCAAAGTATTTATAAACCAAAAATCTGATCTCAAACTTTTTGTTCTATTATCTATACAGTAGACCATCCTTTTTTTGGTTTTAATTTGTATTTCATTCTTAGTATGTCACATCCTACAGTTGAAGTCAGAAGTTTACATACACCTTATCCAAATACATTTAACCTCCCTGGGCAACAGCCAGTGGAATCGCGTGGCGCGAAATACAAATACCTCATCAATGCTATAACTTCAATTTCTCAAACATGTGACTATTTTACACCATTTTAAAGACAAGACTCTCGTTAATCTAACCACACTGTCCGATTTCAAAAAGGCTTTACAGCAAAAAGGCTTTAAAGCAAAACATTAGATTATGTCAGGAGAGTACCCAGCCAAAAATAATCACACAGCCATTTTCAAAGCAAGCATATATGTCACAAAAACCAAAACCACAGCTAAATGCAGCACTAACCTTTGATGATCTTCATCAGATGACACTCCTAGGACATTATGTTATACAATACATGCATGTTTTGTTCAATCAAGTTCATATTTATATCAAAAAACAGCTTTTTACATTAGCATGTGATGTTCAGAACTAGCATACCCACCGCAAACTTCCGGTGAATTTACTAAATTACTCATGATAATCGTTCACAAAAAACATAACAATTATTTTAAGAATTATAGATACAGAACTCCTTTATGCAAACGCTATGTCACATTTTAAAATAGCTTTTCGGCAAAAGCACATTTTGCAATATTCTGAGTAGATAGCCCGGCCATCACGGCTAACTAATTTGACACCCACCAAGTTTGGCCCTCACCAAACTCAGATTTACTATAAGAAAAATTGGATTACCTTTGCTGTTCTTCGTCAGAATGCACTCCCAGGACTTCTACTTCAACAACAAATGTTGTTTTGGTTCGAAATAATCCATAGTTATATTGAAATAGCTCCGTTTTGTTCGTGCGTTCAGGTCACTATCCAAAGGGTGACGCGCGGGCGCATTTTGTGACAAAACATTTCAAAATATTCTATTACCGTACTTCGAAGCATGTCAAACGCTGTTTAAAATCAATTTTTATGCGATTTTTCTCGTAAAATAGCGATAATATTCCAACCGGGCGACGTTATATTCATTCATAGACTGAAAGAAAACATGGAGTCCTCTCGTGGACGCACACTGCAGTGTCAGTGTTCTCAGCCTGACCACTCACAAAAACTCGCCCAGAGACTGCAGAGACGTCATTCCACTTTCTGGCGCCTTCTGAGAGCCAATGGAAGCCTTAGAAAATGTCACGTTACAGCAGAGATGCTCTATTTTTGATAGAGATGCCCTAGAAGTAGAAGAAATTGTCAGACAGGGCACTTCCTGTATGGAGTCTCCTCAGGTTTTGGCCTGCCATATGAGTTCTGTTATACTCACAGACACCATTCAAACAGTTTTAGAAACTTTAGGGTGTTTTCTATCCAAATCTACTAATTATATGCATATTCTAATTTCTGGGCAAGAGTAGTAACCAGATCAAATCGGGTACGTTTTTTTATCCGGCCGTGCAAATACTGCCCCCTAGCCCCAACAGGTTAAACTCAGTTTTTTTCACAATTCCTGACATTTAATCCTAGTAAAAATTCCCTGTTTTAGGTCAGTTAGGATCACCACTTTATTTTAAGAACATGAAATGTCAGAATAATAGTAGAGTGACTTATTTCAGCTTTTATTTCTTTCATCACATTCCCAGTGTGTCAGAAGATAAAAACACACAAGTAGTATTTGGTAGCATTGATTTAAAATTGTTTAACTTGGGTCAAACGTTTCAGGTAGCCTTCCACAAGCTTCCCACAATAAGTTGGGTGAATTTTGGCCCATTCCTCCTGACAGAGCTGGTGTAACTGAGTCAGGTTTGTAGGCCTCCTTGCTTGCAGAAGCTTTTTCAGTTCTGCCCACAAATATTCTATAGGATTGAGGTCAGGGCTTTGTGATGGCCACTCCAATACTTTGACTTGGTTGTCCTTAAGCCGTTTTGCCACAACTTCGGAAGTATGCTTGGGGTCGTTGTCCATTTGTGAGACCCATTTGTGACCAAGTTCTCATTTACAACTGCGACCTGGCCGAGATAAAGCAAAGCAGTGTGACAAAAACAGCACACGACCCATTTTCAATGCCCTGGCTGAGGGAAGGAGGTTCTCACCCAAGATTTGAATGTACATGGTCCCGTCCATCGTTCCTTTGATGTGAAGTTTTCCTGTCCCCTTAGCAGAAAAACACACCCAAAGCATAATGTTTCCACCTCCATGTTTGACTGTGGGAATGGTGTTCTTGGGATCATAGGCAGCATTCCTCCTCCTCCAAACATGGCGAGTTGAGTTGATGCCAAAGAGCTCCATTTTGGTCTCATCTGACCACAACACTTTCACCCAGTTGTCCTCTGAATCATTCAGATGTTCATTGGCAAACTTCAGACAGGCATTTATATGTGCTTTCTTGAGCAGGGGGACCTTGCGGGCGTTGCAGGATTTCAGTCCTTCACGGCGTAGTGTGTTACCAATTGTTTTCTTGGTGACTATGGTCCCAGCTGCCTTGAGATCATTGACAAGATCCTCCCGTGTAGTTCTGGGCTGATTCCTCACCGTTCTCATGATCATTGCAACTCCACGAGGTGAGATCTTGCATGGAGCCCCAGGCCGAGGGAGATTGACAGTTCTGTGTTTCTTCCATTTGCGAATAATCGCACCAACTGTTGTCACCTTCTCACCAAGCTGCTTGGCGATGGTCTTGTAGCCCATTCCAGCCTTGTGTCGGTCTACAATCTTGTCCCTGACAAACTCCCAAAAGTTTAATAGAAAGTGTCCAACCCTTTGCAACCCTACTTACATGTACATATTCTCATTCACCCCTTTATATCTGTATGTATTAGGTCGTTTTTGGGGAATTGTTAGATTACTTAGATATCTGTTACCTAACATCCTTGTAGAGCTCTTTGGTCTTGGCCATGGTGGAGAGTTTGGAATCTGATTGATTGCTTCTGTGGACAGGTGTCTTTTATACAGGTAACAAACTGAGATTAGGAGCACTCCCTTTAAGAGTGTGCTCCTAATCTCAGCTCATTACCTGTATAAAAGACACCTGGGAGCCAGAAATCTTTCTGATTGAGAGGGGGTCAAATACTTATTTCCCTCATTAAAATGCAAATCAATTTATAACATTTTTGACATGCGTTTTTCTGGATTTTTTTGTTGTTATTCTGTCTCTCACTGTTGAAATAAACCTACCATTAAAATGATAGACTGATCATTTCTTTGTCAGTGGGCAAACATACAAAATCAGCAGGGGATCAAATACTTTTTTCCTTCACTGTACCTGGTAGGTTCCTTGATGATTTGTGTGAGATTGAGGGTATCTAGCTTAGATTGTATGACAGCCGGGGTGTGTAACATGTCCTAGTTTAGGTCACCTAACAGTACGAACTCTGAAGCTAGATGGGGGGATCAATTCACATATGGTGTCCAGGGCACAGCTGGGGGCTGAACGTGTTGTATATCAAGCGGCAACTGTGATAGACTTGTTTCTGGGAAGGTGGATTTTTAAAAGTAGAAGCTTGAATTGTTTAGGCACAGACCTGGATAGTGGGACAGAACTCTGCAGGCTATCTCTGCAGTAGATTGCAACTCCGCCCCCTTTGGCAGTTCTATCTTGTCTGAAAAAGTTATAGTTAGGGATGGAAATTTCAGGATTGTGTGCTAAAGCAGTGAATAAAACAAACTTAGGGAGGATGCTTCTAATGTTAACATGCATGAAACCAATGCTTTTACGGTTACAGAAGTCAACAAATAAGAGTGCCTGGGGAATGGGAGTGATGCTGGGGGCTGCAGGGCTTGGGTTAACCTCCACATCACCAGAGGATCAGAAGAGGAGTAGGGTAAGAGTACGGCTAAAGGCTAAAAGAACTGGTCGTCTAGTGCGTTCAGAACAGAGAGTAAAAGGAGCAGGTTTCTGGGCACGGAAGAATAGATTCAAGGCATAATTTTACAGACAAGGGTATGGTAGGATGTGAATACAGTGGAGGTAAACCTAGGCATTGAGTGACGATGAGAGAGTTTTGTCTCTAGAGGCACCATTTAAGCCAGGTGCGGTCACTGCATGTGTGGGGGGGGGGGGGGGGGGGGACGTAAGTGCTAGCTAAGGCATATTGAGCAGTGCTGGAGGCTCTACAGTGAAATAAGACAAAAATGACTAACCAAAACAGCAATAGACAAGGCATATTGACATTAGGGAGAGGCATGTGTAGCCGAGTGATCATAGGGTCCAGTGAGTAGCTAGGCGAGCTGGAGGCACGGCGATTCAAACGCCAGTCCCTCCTGCTGACTCATTTTACTGTGGATTTGGATACTTTTGTACCTGTTTCCTCCAGCATCTTCACAAGGTCCTTTGCTGCTGTTCCGGGATTGATTTGCACTTTTTGCACCAAAGTACGTTCATCTCAAGGAGACGGGAAACGTCTCCTTCCTGAGCGGTATGATGGCTGCGTGGTCTCATGGTGTTTATATTTGCGCACCATTGTTTGTACAGATGAACGTGGTACCTTCAGGCGTTTTGGAAATTGCTCCCAAGGATGGACCAGACTTGTGGAGGTCTACAATTTTTTTCTCCTGAGGTTTTGGCTGATTTCTTTTGATTTTCCCATGTCATGCAAAGAGGCACTGGGTTTGAAGGTAGAACTTGAAATAAATCCACAGGTACACACCTCCAATTGACTCAAATGATGTCAATTAGCCTATCGTTGTGCTGGTGTTCCAGCACAACGTTGCACAGAGTGCAAAACAATTTGCCTCCACTTTCATGTAAAACATTTGGAAATAGTTTTGCACGGCCTTTAACTATGATTTTTGTTGGCAAATGAGATGGTTTCCTGTTCATTGTTCTGCCTGTCAGTCGTTATCTGTCAGTAATCAACCATAGGCTTTACACGCTTACCTGGGGTGGGGGGGGGGTAAAGTTTGTTTGCTTGGGCTGTTTTCCATGGTAACAGTGAACATAATTGCGAACCATCTTTTGATTGGACACTTATGCGGTAAATGTGCAGAGATTGGTCAAAATAGCAAGCTCACGCATAAATGCGTGGATTCGTTGAATTTTGTGTTGAATTATGCAATCACAGAATAGTGGAATCCTGGAGGGACTGGATATTAGCCCTTTAAAAGAGGAACATGGATGCACAGAATCACTAATACTTCTACTATATTGGTTGTATTCATATAGTAAATTAAGTAGGAAACGCTAATTTTTGTTTTCTGTTGCATAATGTTTAACTGTTGCTTGCCCTAATGAACATGACCCTGGGTCCCTTGTCTAAGAGCACCCAGTGACCTCTCACTGATGCATCACAATTACCTCTTTGACCTTCACCCCCTCCAGGGAGATTTCGGCCGAGTCAGAGCGCGAGTCCCAGCTGCTGCAGAACCATTGGTCGGAGGTACGCTACCTAGTGCGGTGCATCTACCGACAGACGGGCACGCCGCTGGCCGACGACAACGACCATCCCCTGGACCGCGACAAGGAGGGCATGAAGGAGCTGGTGGACAGGTAAGAAGACCCAGCTAGAAAAAAGGCAGCATGTCTTCCACCCTCTTTCCCTCAGTCTGTCTCCGCCTTCTTCCTTTCTCCCCTCTTTCTATTCCTTCCATCTTTCCTTGCCTCCTACTTTCCTTTACACACTCTCCTTCCTACCCTCCATCTCTCGCTTCCTGCCTCATTCCTTTCTTTCCTTTTGCCCTCCATGCTCTCTCCCATCCCTACCATCCTCTTTTCACTTCCATCTTCAAGGTGATCAGTTATCTGACAAGAGTACCGCAGTAATCATTGAGGAGTGGTTACCTCACTTTCCCTTATTCAATTTTGCCAGATAAGAGATTACCTTCAGAAAATGGTAAGTCATTTCAGAGGCTAAATCTTCCTCTGCTACTACTTGGGTCTAGACCATTTGTTACGTCGTTCCAGGAAAACTAAATCAAATTCAAGTCATTTGAAAGTGTTTGAGATGCATTTGACCCAGGACTGACCACCATAGATAATCACTACAAGTATTAGCATATTGTACGCTGAGTCTTATGATATCCATCTTGCCCACCTCCTGTTCAGGCTGTGCGAGAAGGACCCGTATCAGCTCTACCAGAGGCTGGAGCAGCAGGCCCGCGAGTACGTCCTAGAAATGAAGGTGTGTCTGCTCAAGCACCTGTCGACCGGCTCCAAGGCTGCGGCGGCCGCTGCCCAGGGCCCCCCACAGGCCCACCAGTTCGTCTCGCTGCTCCTGGAGGAGTACAGCGCCCTCTGCCAGGCTGCGCGCACCATCAGCAGCTTCCTCCTCACCCTGGTGAGTCTTCCGCTGTTAGCGATAGCATTAAAGATAGCATCACGTTAGCATTAGCAATAGCATAGTCTTAGACCAATGGGCTTTTAAACAGTCTTGCTCAATAATTTTCAGGGTTGGCATTTCCGCTAGCCTTAGTGTTAGCCTTAGTGTTAGCTTGTGCGTTAGCCTTTATCAAATCAAAGTTTATTTGTCACGTGTGCCGAATACAACAGGTGTAGACGTTACAGTGAAATGCTTACTTACAGGCTCTAACCAATAGTGCAAAAAAGGTATTAGGTGAACAATAGGTAAGTAAAGAAATAAAAACAACAGTAAAAAGACAGTGAAAAACAGTAGCGAGGCTATAAAAAGTAGCGAAGCTACATACAGACACCGGTTAGTCAGGCTGATTGAGGAAGTATGTAGATATAGTTAAAAGTGAATATGCATATATGATAAACAGAGAGGAGTAGTAGTAGTAGTAGTAGTAGTAGTAGTAGTAGTAGTAGTAGTAGTAGTAGTAGTAGTAGTAGTAGTAGTAGTAGTAGTAGTGTAAAAGAGGGGTTGGGGGGCGCACACATTGCAGATAGTCCAGGTAGCCATTTGATTACCTGTTCAGGAGTCTTATGACTTGGGGGTAAAAGCTGTTGAGAAGTCCTTTTGTCCTTTGTCCTTTTGTCCTCTCTACTACCGGTTGCCATGCGGTAGTAGAGAAAACAGTCTATGGCTGGGGTCTTTGACAATTTTTAGGGCCTTCCTCTGACACCGCCTGTTGTAGAGGTCCTGGATGGCAGGCAGCTTAGCCCCAGTGATGTATTGGGCCGTGCGCACTACCCTCTGTAGTGCCTTGCGGTCGGAGGCTGAGCAATTGCCGTACCAGGCAGTGAAGCAACCAGTCAGAATGCTCTCGATGTTGCAGCTGTAGAACCTTTTGAGGATCTCAGGACCCCAGGCTTTGTCGTGCCCTCTTCACGACTGTCTTGGTGTGTTTGGACCATTCTAGTTTGTTGGAACTTAAAGCTCTCAACCTGCTCCACTACAGCCACATCAATGAGAATGGGGGCGTGGTCGGTCCTCCTTTTCCTGTAGTCCACAATCATGTCCTTAGTCTTGGTTACGTTGAGGGAGAGGTTGTTATTCTGGCACCACCTGGCCAGGTCTCTGAACTCCTCCTTATAGGCTGTCTTGTCGTTGTCGGTGATCAGGCCTACCACTGTTGTCGTCTGCAAACTTAATGATGGTGTTGGAGTCGTGCCTGGCTATGCAGTCGTGGTTGAACAGGGAGTACAGGAGGGGACTGAGCACGCATCCCTGGGGGGCTCCAGTGTTGAGGATCAGCGTGGCAAATATGTTGCTACCTACCCTCGCCACCTGGGGGTGGCCCGTCAGGAAGTCCAGGATCCAGTTGCAGAGGGTGGTGTTTAGTCCCAGGATCCTTAGCTTAGTGATGAGCTTAGTGATGAGCTTTGAGGGCACTATGGTGTTGAACGCTGAGCTGCAGTCAATGAATAGCATTCTCACATAAGAGTTCCTTTTGTCCAGGTGGGAAAGGGCAGTGTGGAGTGCAATAGAGATTGCATTATCTGTGGATCTGTTTGAGTGGTATGCGAATTGGAGTGGGTCTAGGGTTTCTGTGATAATGGTGTTGATGTGAGCCATTACCAGCCTTTCAAAGCACTTCATGACTACGGACGTAAGTGCTATGGGTCTGTAGTCATTTAGGCAGATTTCTTTTGTGTTCTTGGGCACAGGGACTATGGTGGTCTGCTTGAAACATGTTGGTATTACAGACTCAATCAGGGACATGTTGAAAATGTCAGTGAAGACACCTGCCAGTTTGTCAGCACATGCCCGGAGCACACGTCCTGGTTACCTTCACTGTTGCCTTTGTGTTAGCCATTTTGTTAGCATCAGACTAGCACAGAGGGACAATGCTTGGTGCTGCTCAGTGTCTCTTTAGCGATTTAGCCTGAATTTTGGCGACAACATGAGCTATACTAGACTTGCCCCCAGTACGTGAAGGCTAATAAGTAACGTTGCCTCAGTAACTCGCACAGGATTAACATGGGCTTTAGAATCTCCACAGAACTCCTGGACAAGCCAAAGACGGTGTCACAGAATGACTCATACTTTTCGGAAGCAGCACAGATGTTTGTCTGAAAGTTGTCACCTTCGATTAGGGACAATAGTCATCAGCCTAGACAGCTGCCACTGCTGTGGTTCTGGAATACGGGGTAGCAGCCATTTAGCCACCTGACAATGGTGTCGCTACAGTTAAATTATACACACACACACACAGTGAGGTCCAGATTATTGACAGCCTTGATAAAGATGATTTAAATACTGAGCTATATTTTATGCTCAAAGAAATTTGGTAAATTATTTTATACTAATACAATTGCTCAGAGAAAGCGATTTTTGTTTATCAAGTAATAAAAAGAATTCTCTCAAAGGTAGAGGTCAAAATTATTAATGTTTCAATGCTTCACCTTTTGAGGATAACGGCCCTGAGCTGAGATGACCATTGCAAAATGTAGATTTTGTGACCAATTTAAGCATTTCTTTGTGGATTTTGATGTGTGCTTGAGCATACAATATAGCACAGTATTGTGATTTTTTTTTTTTATAGTCATTTTTGCTTATCTTTATCAAGGGTGTCAATAATTTTGCACCGCACTGTATATTTAAGAATTTTCCGAATTATTATTTTATTTTTAAAAAAGTGTTAACTTAATCGGGGTAAGGGGCAGTATTTTGACGTCCGGATGAAAAGCGTGCCCGTAGTAAACTGCCTGCTACTCAGGCCCAGAAGGTAGGATATGCATATTATTAGTAGATTTGGATAGAAAACACTCTGAAGTTTCTAAAACTGTTTGAATGATGTCTGTGAGTATAACAGAACTCATATGGCAGGCAAAACCTCAGAAGAAAATCCAACCAGGAAGTGTGGAAATCTGAGGTTTGTAGTTTTTCAAGTGATTCTCTATCCAGTATACAGTGTCTGTGGGGTCATTTTGCACTTCCTAAGGCTTCCACTAGATGTCAACAGTCTAGAACGTTGTTTCATGCGTCTACTGTGAATGGGGAGTGAATAAGAGCCATTGGAATCAGATGACTGAGAAAATGACATGAGCTCAATCATGAGTTAGCTGTGTTCCTTTTCATTTCTGAAGACAAAGGAATCGTCTGGTTGGAATATTATGGAAGATTTATGATAAAAACATCCTAAAGATTCGTTTGACATGTTTCTACGAACTGTAATATAACTTTTTTGCGCGAGCACAGTGGATTTGGATTACTCGACTGAACGCGCAAACAAAATGGAGGTATTTGCATTTACATTACATTTGAGTCATTTAGCAGACGCTCTTATCCAGAGCGATTTACAGTAGTGAATGCATACATTTCATACATTTTTTTTCCCCCCCGTACTGGTCCCCCGTGGGAATCGAACCCACAACCCTGGCGTTGCTAACACCATGCTCTACCAACTGAGCCACACAGGACCCGTTGAACTTTATCGAACAAAACAAACATTTATTCTGGAACTGGGATGCCTGGGAGTGCATTCCGATGAAGATCATCAAAGGTAAGTGAATATTTATGTAATTTGTCATTTCTGTTGACTCCAAAATGGCGGGTATCTGTATGGCTTGTTTTGATATCTGAGCGCTGTACTCAGATTGTTGCAAAATTTTCTTTTGCCAAAAAGCTTTTTTGAAATCTGACACAGCGGTTGCATTAAGGAGAAGTGTATCTATAATTCTTTGAATAACTGTTGAATATTTTATCAACGTGCTCAATCACCGGAAGTTTTGGAAGGCAAAACAATTCTGAACATTACACGTCAATGTAAAATGGGGTTTGGATATAAATATGAACTTTATCGAGCAAAACATACATGTATTATGTAACATGAAGTCCTATGAGTGCCATCTGATGAAGATCATCAAAGGTTAGTGATTAATTTTAGCTGTATTTCTGCTTTTTGTGACGCCTCTCCTTGCTTGGAAAATGGCTGTGTGGTTTTTGTTGTCTAGGCGCTGTCCTAACATAATCTAATGTTATGCTTTCACCGTAAAGCCTTTTTGAAATCGGACAATGTGGTTCGATTAACGAGAAGTGTATCTTTAAAATGGGATTTAAAATTTGATTTTTGTTGTTTTGAATTTGACGCCCTGCTATTTCACTGGCTGTTGAATAGTGTGTCCCACAGGTGGGACGCTGGCGTCCCACACACCCCAGAGAGGTTAACAGATAGTGAAAAAGGATGATAATGGTGAAAGACATCGAGGTTGTGTCAAACGGCCCTATGCGAACACAGTAGGCGTGGCCTGAGGCTGCGGCATTACCGCTAGACCGGCCAGGACGCATGAACTTGGTTTCTAACTCTTTTCTTGTCTGGGTTCCACAGGAGAACGAACACTTACAAAAGTTCCAGGTGACGTGGGAGCTGCACAACAAGCACCTTTTTGAGAACCTGGTGTTCTCTGAGCCCATCCTGCACAGCAGTTTACCTGCACTGGTTGCACAGCTGAGGTAAGACTGAGTCGAATGACAAAACAGCCATTAAGAAGAGGCGTTATTAAAGTGTATGCTTCATATAATCCCTTTGTTTTGTTTGTTTTAGTATAGCAACATCATTAAACCTGGTCTATCCTCAAACCTAAATAGGCCATTGGTATGATAAACTGGTCTAGCTGTGTGTTTCCAATGTTTTCTTTAAAAAATGATGCGATTTCTGATTAGGCACGGCACGGCCTCCCACGACTCGTACAACGAGGACATGTACAGGACCCTGCTGGAGCGCTACCAGCAGCTGGAGCAGGAGATGGCCACCGTGGCGGCCGAGTGGCAGGAGTGTGAGAAGAGGATTGACGACTACGTCGACGAACAGGTACACACACACACACACACAGACCAAGAGAAACACATCAAGTACACACACAATATCCCTGTCTCTGCTACACTCCACGGGCTGTTCCTTGTGTGTTACAATGGAACTTAAATAAGTGTCATTTACATATTGTGATGTCCTGAAGGTTTTTAACAAATGCATCTCCTTTGAATGGTTTCTTTTGAATGGTTTTCTTTTTGTTTTTCTGATGCTTAACAACTAGTTTTCTCTTTCTGGCAGCTGCTTTTTAAGGTGGAGGGCCAGAATCTCACAAATCAACGGACAGAACCACATAAGTCTTTAATTAGCAAAAATGTAAGTGGTTTATCACACAACTCAATTTCAAGTAATTTAAGACAATGACTCTAGGTATCAGCATTGGCTATCTTTTCATTCCCTAACCCTTACCCCTTTTATTTATGTCATATTATTTATATAGTCCAACAGAGAAAAGGTGGGTAAGTGCTCTAATTTATTAAAAAGCCGACACATTTCGACCTCAATCTGTCAAAGCTCATAATTAATGTCTACCTGTTTCCAGACTTTGAAAACAAAACAACGGATGCTGAAGGAAGACTGGGAGTTCTTTAAGCAGAGGAGGTTTATAGAAGAACAGGTATCATGAACAAACAGTCTATAGAAATAGTCAAAAAAAAAAATTTTTGGGTGAAACTGGCCGGACAGATTTTGATCGTGTACGTTTTTACATCTGTACGTGAATTTTATTATTTTTCTCTTTGCAGTTAACCAACAGTAAGAAGTCTTTAGCTGGTGACAGTAACTTTACAGACACGATGAGAATGCTCTCCTCTCGTCTCAGCATTCCAGACTGTCCAAATTGCAATTATCGAAGAAGGTGAGTTTGGAGGATTCATTTTGCTTGCGATTTACAGATGGTGCGTTTGTTTCTTTGTAGCGTGTAAGGTAAAATACTATTTTTTTTATTTTATTCTTTTTTTTTTTGTACCTATGTGTGTACTGTATGACACAAGTTCAATAAGACGTTCAAACTTGTGTGCAAGTATGTTTTTAATCATCATTTATTAACCCAAAGTAAAACAAACCGATGTTTCTAACCAGTACCCAGTGTTATTCAGTGACCTGAAAGGAAATGGGGTATAAAAGTGTTTAGCATCTCATGAAACACATCAATATATCAACCACAAAAACGACGACCTGGAACACCACCACTGGCCACCTGCGACCCAACCTTTGTGAAACCACCTTTTAATTAACAACCATCGCTCCTCTCCCAGATGCACCTGCGACGACTGCAGCCTCTCCCACATCCTGACGTGCGGTATCATGGACCCGCCCATTGCCGAGGACCTCCACATCAAGCTGCCGCTTCAGGCCACGGAGCCCCCACAGCACCGTGACTACCTGGCCGAGGTGCACCCCCCCAGCCTCTCCTCCGGGGGCAGCTCAGCCTCCGCTTCGGCCTCCAGCTCGCCCATCACCATACAGCAGCACTCGCGCCTCATCCTGCCAGAAGGGGTCGCCACCACCTTGTAAGTCCACCAGGGGTGGCGTGTTCTTTGTTGTAAAAATATGTATTTATTTATTCAGCAGATTATAGCAAATTTATTTTCAAAACAAGACCTTAGTATATCATGTAAAGCAATAAAATATCACAGGAAAAAAACATACAAAAAAAGCAATACATTACAATAATGTAAAAATATATATATATTTATATATCTATCAAAGATACACATTACTAAAATGAACAAAGAACAGGCTTATGAGTTCATGCTAGTGCTGGGACGATCAACTGAAAATGATCAACACATTATGCTGATATCGTTAAGTACGATAAATAACCTATATGGCCCTACTAGGCTCGGCAGGTAGCCTAGAGGTTAGCGCGTTGGTCAACCGGAAGGTTGCTGGATCGAATCCCCAAGCTGACAAGGTAAAAATCTGTCGTTTTGCCCCGGGTGCCGAAGACGTGGATTTAAGGTTTAAATGTGGAAGGCACATTTCAGTTGAATACATTCAGTTGGACAACTGACTAGGTATCCCCCTTTCTCTAGAGAATTATTTTACCTTTATTTAACTAGGCGAGTCATTTCAGAACAAATTCTTATTTACAATGATGGCCTAACCTGGCCAAACCCGGATGACGCTGGGCCAATTGTGTGCCGCCCTATGGGACTCCCAATCACAGCCGGATGTGATGCAGCCTGGATTCGAACCAGGGACTGCAGTGACGCCTCTTGCACTGAGATGCAGTGCCTTAGACCACTGCGCCACTCGGGTAGTTGTTAATGGGACAATTGATAGCTACAATATTCAAAGTAGGAGTTTTAAGGGTAATATTACAAAAAATAACTGTTGCACATTGTTATAAAGTTATTGTTCAATTGCTTTTGTCCAGATTGCCCAGCTCTAGTTCATGCTACCAGCAGGATTTATCCCAATATCTAGTTGTTATAGATGTATTTATTGTGGTTATGGTTACTCTTGTGGTATATGTAGTTATAACTCCTTGTTATCAGGTATGTGCTCTCCAATCATGTAATGTCATTTCCTATAATCATTTTATCATGTTAACAGGGCCACTCCTGTTTTGGTATTCACCTTCATTATTTTCTCTTTCCCTATCTCTCCCTCCTCGCATGGTAGTGACGACGATGAAGTGCCTCCACTGTTGGGCAAGTTTGCGGACATCTACCCCATGGGCGGCTATGAGGACCCAGGGGTGGTGGCCGGCATGAACGGCCTGCACAGCGAGCTCAACGGTGGCGGGGAGAACATGGCGCTCAAAGATGAGGTGTGTGGGTGGTTGACGGCTCCGGGGTGTAGTTTGCCCTAGGTACAGATCTAGGATCAGCTTCCCCTCCCCCAATCCTGACCATAACCATTAGTGGGGGAAATGCAAAACTGGCCCAAGATCAGAATCTGGGGCAACTTCACCATACACTGTGAGTGATGGTGCCCTTGATGCAAGTTTAACACATTTCACTGCTGAATTGCTCTGTCCAAGTTCCTGGACTGGGAAAGATTTGATTGAGGAAATGTTCTTTGACTCTTAGTTATTCCTGCTTCCTTTCTCTCTCCCATCTCTATCCTCCTCACTCTCCTCTCTCCCTCTGTTTTCTCTCATCCTCTGCCCACTTCCTCCCATCTCTCTTTCCATTCCCCTCACTCTCCCCCCTTCCTCTAATTTCTCTCTCCCCCCAGTCTCCTGGAGGGAGCAGCAGTAGTTCGTCGGAGGGCGACGAGGAGGAGGCTGACGAGGAGAGCTGCGGGGAGCCTCCGGGCCAGCGGAGGGAGCATTCCCCAGGGAAGAGCAACAGCCCTCCGCCCTACTACCAACAGCAACAGGTACAACCACACTACACAACTAGGGCTTGAGGTAGAATTGGAATCAGGTTAATCTACTGAGATATAGAATACCTAGAGAAAGATTCTATTCAATTTGAATAGATTCCAATGCATGGGGAACACAGCCTCCACACAGCCGATTGTGTATGTCGCCATCTAGTGTAAAATGCTCACATTGGTGCAAATGAAGTAAAACTCATGGTAGCCATCTTGTTTCTCTCTCATTCCAGGTGGAACAGCACGCCTGTGAGTGCCACGTGTGCAACCAGGACCTGTCCTCCTCCCTCCCCCCCCTGGGCCCAGCTCCCCCCCTCTCCCCCCGCCGGATCCACACGCCCCCCTCCGGCCACCACCATCAGTTCTTCACTGAGGGCAACAACCAGACCCCCAGCCACTCAGCCCTCCACCTCTACCCCCACATCCACGGCCACCTGCCCCTGCATAACCTCTCCCACCTGCCCCGGCCCCTGCTGCACCCCACACTCTACCCCAGCCCCCCCCTTTCACACAGCAAGGTGAGTGAACACACACATACCACCAACAAGGGTTAAGGGTAGATGTTACCCTTAACCACAAATCTAAGGTCAGATTATTACCCTACTCCCAATACTGACCTGGGGTGTCCGAGGGGGCGGGGTGAATGAAATCTGACCCTGTGTCAGTGGTTAGGGGCAGCTTATATTAACTCCTGAATGCTCAACTGATACAGGCTGTGCACCAATAGTCTTGAAAGGCTTCCTTTACTTGTGTCCCTTACTGATCTTACCACTGCTCTGTAAGGGTGTTGATAGGTGAAAACCATTTCAACGGTCTTGAGGTAGACGAGACAACGAATGGAAGTCATTTATGGGTATTGGGATACAGCCATAGTCATTTACAGATATGGCTAGCACAGTTATTGTATAATCAGTTATGGACCATGACCATGAACAAAAAAAAATGAATCGTCATAATCGTATTAGTACATTCATTTTAGGAGAATGGGGGATTGAACTATGTATAGTTTACCCAATAGCAGTTTTTCATTTTTACATGAATTGGGTAAAGTTGGTAATCATTTTACGAGAGGTCGGGCGGAGAAGCTGAATTTCCAAAAGTTCCAAGCAGTCAAAACTATTTGTTTTTGAGACAGTGGTGTCACCAAAGCTGTGTTATATTCATTAGGTATGTTGTAGCAAATTTTCAAAGATTTATTATAAGCTCAAAACATTATTCAACAAAACGACAACTGAGTAACCGTGGTCATTTGCATGACAATTGTTACCAAAAATTCCATTATTGTCACAGCCCTAGTTAGACACTTTATTGGATATACTTTGTCTAGAAAACTGATGGGGATTTACATTATTTAAGTTTAAGGATATGATTTGAGTGGTAACACCTCTCATCCTCTTAACTGGTAATTTTGGGTGTTTTCACCTTTGGAACTTTTCATTGGTGGAGTTTGTTTTGCATGGCCCGGTGCCCCGGGTGGGTGGAGTTTTTGCATTTTAGAACATTCCATTGGTCCTTAAGTGAAATCTCCACCCAACCGGAGCACCGGGCCATGCAAAACAAATTCGCCCATTGATACATTTCCTTCAGTGGATTTACATCATCACAAGGAAGTGATTCAACTCTGTTATACCTTTTTTTTTTTGGTTGGATGTTTCACTGTAATTGCATGGATATGCCACAAGGTCACACTGTATCAAATGAGCTCTTAACTACTATGAGGGATTGCAGCTTGGTTATGCCAAGTGTTGTAAAAAGCTGTCATTATTGAAAATGTCCTGTGAGACTAAGGGTCCAAGCAAATACAGTTGGTTCTGTGTTCTTTATTGCATTTATTGGCATTACTTTGGCTGTTTTTTTCACAGACACAGAATTAATATGGGCTGAGTGTCCAAGCACCAAGGGCCAGTTTCCCGGACCCAGATTAAGCCTACTCCTGGACTAAAAAGCAAGATCAATGGAAAATGCTTTTTAGTCTAGGACTATCAATCAATCACATTTATTTGGTTAAAAACTCTCGAAAGGCAGAACCCTAGAGAGGAGCTAGGCTGGAGTCATCAGGCACACAGGACAACAGATAAGACAGGATAATTACTCCAGATAGGATAGACTGAACCTAGCCCCCTGGCACAGACTATCGCAGCATAGATACTGCACCCGTCCTAGGGACGGCATGGTGGAGCACTAGTAAGCCAGTGACTCAGCCCGCGTAATATGGGTGGAGGCAGAGAATCCCAGTGAAGAGAGGGGAGCCAAGCAAGCAGAAACGGCAAGAGCGATTCGTCACTCCAGTGTCTTGCCATTCACCTTTGCACCCCTGGGCCAGACTACACTCAATCATAGTAAATAAGTTTTTGTTCTTAACTGACTTGCCAAGTTAAATAACAGTTCAATAAATAAAAAATTGGACCTACTGAAGAGATTAGTCTTCAGTAAAGACTTAAAGGTTGAGACTGAGTCTACGTCCTTACATGGATAGGCAGCATTCCATAAAATGGAGCTCTATAGGAGAAAGCCCTACCTCCAGCTGTTTCCTTAGAAATTCTAGGGACAATAATGAGGCCTGTGTCTTGCAACTGTAGCCTAAGGTTGGAGCAGTAAAACCTTGAAATCAGCCCTAGCCTTAACAGGAAGCCAGTACTGGAGTAATATGATCAAATGTTTTGGTTCTATCCCAAGATTCTATCAGCCGTGTTTGGCACTAACTGAAGTTTATTTAGTGCTTTATCCGGGTAGCCGGATAGTAGAGCATTGAAGTAGTCTAATCTAGAAGTGACAAAAGCATAGATTAGATTTTCTGCATAATCTTTGGACAAAAAGTTTTAGATTTTTTTACGAAGATGGAGAAAAGCTGCCCTTTAAAATATTCTTTGTTCTTCTAAAGAGAGGTCAGGGTCCAGAGTAACGCTGAGGTCCTTCAGTTTTATGAGACAACTGTACAACCATCAAGATTGTCAGATCAAACGGAACTATTCTATCCTGTTCCTAGCCTCTCCCCCCTTCCCCCACATCGAGCCACACAGGGCCCAAGCAGCAGGCCTTCAGCCCCTCCCTTCCGGACCACGTTTACCAGAACTGCTTTGGCGGCGGCGCTGGCGACTGGAACAGCTCGCTGCAGTGCCTCTCGCTCAAGTTCGAGAACATCTGCGACGCTGCCATGATGAAGAATTGGAACCCATCAGTGCTGCTGCAGGAGCCCCTGCCAGGTGAGAACATACCTCTTCATCTAGCCCACGGACGACCAACCTTCCTCCTGGAGAGCTGGTGTAGGGTGAAATCGCCCCTTGACGCTGGTACTGGGTCCGTTTAGTATTTTCCTCACTAATGGTTACAGTTAAGATTGGGGGAGGGAAAGCTGATCCTAGATCTGTGAAGGAACTTGTCCACGGAGCTAGCTAATCTACTGCAGACTTTCACTACAAAACCTAATATAGCCCGCCTGATTCTACTAATCAGCTGCTCTCACGCAATAATTAATCTTAATTAGCTAAATCAGGTGTGGTACAATGGGGGTGGAGCAAAAGCCTGCATACCAAGTAGTTCTCCAAGAGAAGGATGATTCTGCCATCCCTGATGTAGGCTAAAGGAGGGGCTCATTTTATTTCAGCTCCCAGCTCCATTGCCTGCAACTACATGCCTGATCTTGTAGTAAGAGTCCCATTCCACTTCCATTTCAGCCTCCTTCCCCCAGCTCCTCCTCCTTCTGACTTGGTCTCTGTAGTTAACCTTGTCGGGACCCATCCTTCTAAGTGTTCATTCTACTTCAGTGTTCATTCTACAATAGGAGAATTGTTCCACCCTTGTGCCATAGAATTCAATGTACACTTGAACTTTGTGTGCAGTGACAGCCATCCTTATTGTTTGTCCGATGTTCTTTCTCACCCGTCTAAATCTTTAGACTTACACAGGATCTTACACATGCGGCGAACTCTTGTTTTTCAAATGTTTTTCGCCAGGCCATCCTTGTAAATAAGAATTTGTTCTTAAGTTACTTGCCTGGTTAAGTAAAGGTGAAATAAATACAAATAAAATGTTTGTCTTCATCTCCAGGGGACATGCTTGGATCACCCCACCACCCCGGCGTGTCCCTCCCCCCGCCCTCCTCCGGCTATGGGGACCATGCCCACACCGCCTCGCCCGAGTCCACCCCCCTTCACCTCCCCCCACCCTCGCCGTCGGAGCAGCAACAGCCCCTGCCCAGGGAGAGGAAGAACACCGCCAAGAAGAAGTGTCTCTACAATTTCCAAGATGCCTTCCTGGAGGCCAACAAAGTGGTGATGGCCACCTCTGCCTCCACCGCCTCAGTCTCCTGCACGGCAACCACTGTCCAGTCAAGTAATAATCACATCCAAGTTTCATCTAAAAGACCCAACTCCTTAGGTAAAACTTAGGTAAAACTGAAGAGGAGGAGGAGCACAGCTTTGGGCTAGCCCAATGGCACACTGCTACGCTCCAATATCCATACTTACAAACCACCACATGCATACGTTTGGTTCATTCTGAAGGCGTCAGCATGCATAACCGAACTAGTGTGCTCGCGTACTCCCTTAAAAGATCTTCGCTTGAAAAATTTGATAAAAGCAGCAGTAGTACTGTTTGTCCATTTTGAGACACTGTAGTCAGAATTAATCTAAGAACTCAAGAAATCCGTCCATTCATTTTGACGAGAAGATCCTAGTCGCGCAATTTTACATTTAACTAAGATGTTTGGTGCAGCATTTCTCAATTAAAAAGTATGTCGTAGAAGGACAACAAAAACTATTGAAGAATATCTACTGTTGACCAATCAGCAACGGAGGGGCGTAGACTTCGGCTACCGACTTCGTTTTGCCTCAACCCAAAAAATATCACAATGGCTTCATAATAAACTCTTCGGAACTTTTTCGGTTGGGATGCATGCAGAAGCTTTAAGAAGTATGCTAGTGTGGGTATTGGAGCAGAGCCATATCTGCATAGTCTAAAGTCGCTTCATCTCCATGTGTTCTTGATCTGTACATATGTGACAAAATTGGGGGGGGGGTGCTTGCGGTTAGCAGTCACTAGCCCCAAGGCTGCGTCTCAATGGCCTGAATTAGTTTATTCTCATTGACATCTCCTTGATATGTACTGATGTCACAGGAAAGCTGCCTGAGAAAGGGAAAGTGTTAAGTGTTTGCAGTATTGATTGTCATTTAACATGTTCCAAATACACAATAGACAAGCAGAGGTCAGAATATACCTGATGACCCAAAAACATGGGTGTGACTTAGTGTTGATAGATTGTAAATGTATTTCCTCCATTGAGGCATTTGAGATGACTTCATGTAAATTGTCTCCGATCTTCACTGACCAACTGCTGAATGTGCATAATTTCGTATGCATTCGTTTTTTTCTTCTGTCTCTGCCAGGTGACGTATTTCACAATATAGGTAAAGAGGACCATAGGCAACAACCTGGCCCCATCGCCCCTAGGAACAGCCCCACGGGCCTGGCCTCCCTCCCTCCCCTCTCGTCTGGCCCAGCCCTGCCACCTGGCCCTGGCAGCACCGCTCAGCACCACTACCCCAGCATGGGCTCGCAGTCCTTCCTAACGACGGCCACCCCAGCCCCAGGCTTCATGGAGGCCCACCACCAGGGCATGTGCCTGTCCCCAGCCGAGCCGCCTGCCGCCGCCCCAGCCGACGGGACCATCAGCGCCCCGCCCAGCGTGTGCAGGTCATTCCCTTGTTTAAGTTTCCTTTTTATCACAAATCTAAGATCAGATTAACCTACTCCTGATACTAACATTGACCATTAGTGATGAGAAAATATCAAAGCTTGAGCGTACTGCAAGCTTTATTTTCAAAGCCTTTTACATTTTAATTCAGCTCGTGTCATGCTAATTTTGCTTTTTGCGACCTGCAGAAAACAACTTGGAAGACGATGACCAAAAAATGTATAATCCTCAAAAGTTTCAGCGAGAAAGCTACACTACTGTCAACAGAGCTCGTTGCTTATAATCGGAATTATTAGGTTACAAAATCTGGCGTTTTGGATATAATGATAGTGTAACGACCCTGGGTTTATAAGCGAGGATATCGACTCTGCCGCTCGAGCATGCAGTCGATAGCGCGCTGGACTTCGGGCTAGAAGGTCGAGGGTTCGAGACCTGCTCTCTGCTGTTTCATTACGTTGGTGTCAGAAGTGGGATCTGACCTTGCATCCACGACAGTGCGTGTGCTTGGCCAGTGAGCGCGTTCCTATAAGACGTTGAGTCGCAAGCTAGCGCGAAGACGCGCTCTTTGAAAGGAGGGAGTAGTGTAACGACCCTGGGTTTATAAGCGTGGATATCGACTCTGCCGCTCGAGCATGCTTTTGGGGCACAGTCGATAGCGCGCCGGACTTCGGGCTAGAAGGTCGAGGGTTTGAGACTTGAACCCTGCTGTTTCATTATAATATGTTAGAGAAAGAACCCACAGAACGATTCAGAACAGGAAGGATCATATTTGTCTTGGTAAACTGTAAAGAAGGCAAATGTCATCACCAAAGTGAGTTTCCACCTACTCTGGGCAGAGTAGGTGGACACCCTAGCCTGTATCAGTGGTTAGGCATTGGCATGTCAGTCTTTTACAGTTTCCTTTAACCACCACAGCTCTGGGATTAGATGAACCTATTCCCGATACTAATATTGCCCATTTAATTAGTCTGATCCTGTATCAGTTGATAAAGCAAAACTTCTTCCTGCTACCGCTCCATGACTATATGAGAGCATTGAATTGTAACCACCCACTGATGCTTTGAGTGGGCTTCAACACAACTAGCTTGGAAGCCCATCGCTCCCTTCTATACTTCATAAAATGGATGAGCTACATGCCAACGTTAAGTTCCAATGGGCATACTGAGAGGCCAACCAGATATGTCTTACTGAAACATGGTTAGATGACACGTCATTGACTCAGAACTGAGCTTTGCTGGATTCGGCGCACCATACAGGCATGACCTAGACATGGGATAAGCACAGAGGTGGTACATTTCTATGGCAACGAGTCATTCAGAACTGACTAGCTCCGGGTCAGGCAAACTCCATTTACCTTGAATGAAGTGTCTGAGCTGTGGTTTGAGGACCAATGAAATCATAATCCTTCCCTCTCTGAAAGATTGTCATCATCCCCTTTAATTGAAGAAGATGACTGAGTAAATATTGTATTTATTGTTATCATTATTTTGTTAACTATAGTAATGTTAGAATACCTAGCACATTATACATTTATTAATGACAAAATGCCTTTGAAACTTCACACCTTTGTATGACTAGGCTAATACAATTATTTTAGGAGTGGAGGAAAAAAGCTGCTGTTGCATTGATTAGCACACCAAAGACGACATTAAAGCTACGTAATAAAAGGGACAGCACTTCTAACGGCCTATTTCACACCATAGCCTGCTGAATTTGCAAGATAACTCGAATTTCATTTTGATTTGGGCACAAATAAAAATGTGGCACTGACTTGCCCATCGATTTTAGATTTTTCAGCATTGTCTCAATCAAGAATTCAGTGTTCGACTCGCCACGTGCGACATGCACGCCCCGCTACAAACCCCATAGAGTTAGCGACAGGCATACGAGCAATATCCACTGTCGTAGTACGAATGAAGTCTCAGCTGGAGTGTGAAGCTAACTGACGTTGGCTAGCTTTATAAAAGCCTGAGTAGATCTAGCTTGCATTGTAGTATATTGTACCACTCCGGAATCGCACTGCTCATCAGATGTGGCGCTACTATCCCTCTCCTTCAGACCAAAGTACCTGCCCCGTGAATTCGGTCAGTTCTTTATCAGTCTTGTCTATGTACTACCCACAGCCAATGTTACTTGCACTGCAGATGTTATCACTTCTTGCGTGCAGCGCATAGTCAAAATCAGCGGCCTCCCCGGTTTTAGTAAAACTGTGATTTCAACAGCTGTACTCTCAAAATGACTCTTCCTTCTTATCAGCAATATGTTACATGTGCAACAAGGGGTAGTAAAACACCAGTCTATTAAATTTGCATAATCATAATGCAGTACACCTCATTCCAGTCTACCGAACTAAACTACAGAGCGAGGGAATGGTCTATAAATCAGTCAAACAGTGGAATGAAACATACAGGGCAGTGCTGCGAGACTGCTTTGACAGTACAGATTTGGACTGTTCTCAGAAAATGTCACACTGGATGAGACTTTAGAGGCTTTGTCTGATTATATACATTTTTGTGAGGAAACAGTGGTCTCTTCAAAAAGTGTTTTCAAATAATATGCCCTGCATTACAAAGGAACTGAAAACAACATTAAATTAGAAAATAAATAGCATTTTCCTCTGGTAATAGGGATGGAATCAAAGCGTATTCAGCTGAAGCTGAACAGACCAATAAAATAAGCAAAAAGGGTTACAAAGAGAAGGGTGAAGGACTATTCCAGGATGGAAAGATGAGGGGTACTTGGAAGGGCCTAAAACCTCAATGTCCAATCAGCTCAATGTCCAATCAAAAGAACATTGCATTGAGTTTTCCAAGAGTCTGAACACTTTTTATTCTAGGTTTGATAGTCTGGACTTCAGTACTGAGGAGGATGAGCTGTTGTGTGAATTTGTATCTTTAGCACAAGGGAAGCTGATTTGGTTATAGAGGAAGCATACGTTGATAGGGTGTTAAATCTAATGTCAGTAAACAAAGCCACTGCCCCAGATAACATCAGCAACTGAATTCCTGCCACAAGGAATTGTCAGGTGTGTTCTGTGAGCTGTTCAATCGCTCACTGAGGGAGCATACAGTACCAGCCCTGTGGAAATCATCCATCGTACTTCCAGTGCCCAAGAAGATCCGCTCTGCTGTCCTCGGCGATTACCACCTTGTTGCATTAACGCCTGTCATAATGAAAAGTGGACGATGTTCTTGTGTTCCTACTGTACTACACCTTGTTAAGTCCTATGCCTGGATAATTCTGTGGATTTTATATTTTTCGTCAAATAGACCACCATTGGTGAGCTTCAACTGTGAGTGCAGCATAGGGCTCAATCATCTGTCCTGGTTACACTATACGGATGACTGTAGGAGCACCTGCCCTGAGAGAACATACAGTACATAAAATACTCAGATGACACTGCCAATCTTGGCACTTCTGATGACCTGATTCAGTCTACAGTGGACAAGTTTGACCTCTGGTGCTGAAATCCAAAGACCTAATCATAGACTTTAGGAAGCGGCCGTCGAGCTGATTGCTCCAAGTCAATCACCATCAGTACAATAGTAAACAACAAGCTGAACTTAGGAGCCAACTTTGGGCCAGTGTTATCTAAACACCAATCCAGACTGTACTTCCTTTGTAAACTTAGAAGGCCTGATGTTAAATCTGTTTGTCATTTTACAGATTGTTTTATTGAGCCTGTCTTAACATTTAGTCTAGTTGCCTGGTTTGGCTCCCTCACATGGGCAAGTCAGAATACCCTAGAGAGAGTTGTGCAGGTCAGTGGTAAGATTGTAGGGAGAAGGTAAAAGGCTCTCCTATATTTCCAAAGAGCTCACACATAAGAAGGGTAAAGAAATAATTGTGGATCTTACACATCCACTGGACAACCAATATGCAGTACTGCCATCAGGGAACAGGCTCAGGTCTTTTACTTCTTAAAACCAAGAGCGCTACTAACAGTTTTGTATCGGTATCAGTACGGCTTTTAAGTGAAAAATGTATTACAGTATGTTTTACTTGTATAGCACAGCTCTTTAATGAAGTAGATATTTGTGCCCCACATTTATCTTGCGTATACCTTGTAAGCATTTGTATCAGTCATGTGTGAATGTTGCTGGTTATATGTTTACTATAGATCTTTGTCTTATCCGACTTGTCACAACTGAAGTTCCTTCTGGAAAAATAAATGCATTCAATTGGAAGCGCTTTATTTGACAGTACAGAAAGTTCAGATATTTATTGGGTGAAATTCACCTACCGGGGCTTCAACTACTACATATTGGCATGACATTGACATTTTGACCTTGGCGTTTGACCCCTTCTAGTGACCCCGAGTGTGAGGGCCACCGATGCGATGGAAACGGGGCGTACGACCACCAGGGCTACGACGGGGAGGAGAGCCAGGACGAGGACAGCTGCTCGGAGCACAGCTCCTCCACCTCCACCTCCACCAACCAGAAGGAAGGGAAGTACTGCGACTGCTGCTACTGCGAGTTCTTTGGCCACGGCGGGGTGAGACACGCACGCACCCGCATATACTCATGTACTAATATTAGTATATTACTATGTATCAACTTGCAGAAAAGTCAGAAACAAAAGTCTGTAATAGTGTTTAGTGATATAGACTGACATTATGTAGAATACAATATCTAAATCTTTACTAGAATGGCCTGTTGGACACTGTCTAACCAGCAGCTGAACGGGCCTAGTCTAGAGAGCTGGCACTTTCAATAGAACTTTTGATTAGGTCCCCGACACATTTTACATTGTATGGGGGTAACTCACCCCAGATAGTATTGAGGGCTCTGATATTCAACACACAATTCAACTCAATCTACTAGAATAATCTAACCCTATTTCCTTGTTTCCTCCCCTAGCCCCCGGCGGCGCCCACCAGCCGCAACTACGCGGAAATGCGAGAGAAGCTGCGCCTACGTCTGACCAAGCGGAAGGAGGAGCAGCCCAAGAGGGAGGAGCAGCAAGCCGTGGTGGAGCGTGACAGCGCCGCCGACGGCATGGAGGACCCCCGGCGGGTGGAGGACCCCCGGCGGGTGGAGGACCCCCGGCGGGTGGAGGACCATCGGCGGGTGGAGGACCTGCTGCAGTTTATCAACAGCGCCAGCGACAACAAGCCCACCTCCAGCTCCAAGGCCGCCAAGCGGGCCCGCCACAAACAGAAGAAGGTAGTGATTTAAAGAGTTTTACAACATTTTGAAGGTGTTTCAAGTGTTACCCCTTTTTGTTTAGATGACAGTGGTGTCATTAAAGTGCACTTTAAAGTAATAGTTCACCCCAGGCATTTTGACCTCAAAAGTGGTTTATAGTTGCGCTGATAATCCACACATTATATGTTTTAGTATTTGATTTTGGGCTGAACTAACCCTTCAAGGTTTAATTTTAACATTGGTGCAAAGGAATTAGTTGAAAAGGGGAGTTGGTTCAAACCATAGTTTTTTTTTAGTTGTTACTAAATGAAGCAAAGGACCAACTGGATATGAACTGTGTCTGTCTGTCTGTGTGTGTCTCAGATGGAGGAGAAGGTGCGTCTGGAGGCGGAGGTCCGCGAGCAGCAGGAGCGGCGGCGTCGGGAGGAGGAGGAGGCCCTCCAACGGGAACTCCTCCGGCTGCAAGAGTTACAGCACCTCCGCGCCGCCAAGAAGAAAAAGGAGAAGGCCAAGGAGCTCGCCACCCCGCTCCCTGCCCCCGTACCTCAGAACAACCCCCAGCCCCTCAAACAGACGGCCCAGAACGTCCTGGATAACCTCCGCAACGGCAAGAGCCAGCTCCTGCACAGCCTCATGCGCCTCCCTGGCCACAAGGATCCTCGAGTGGAGCACCGACCCCAGCCCCGGCCCCAGCCTCCCCCCTCACAGCACAGCCCAAAGAGCAGCAGGGAGAAAGCCCCTACTTTCACCCAAAATGCCCCCAACTCCCCAGCCCCCTTCCTTCTCAACGGCACCTCCGCTGCACGCCAACCGACAGAGGCCAATGGCAAAGCCAAGCCAAAACAGCAGCAGCAAATCGGACAATCCGCCAGCGAGACTACGATGGTCAAGAAAACGCCAGAGGCGACCACCACCAACGGTACACCACAACAACCACCAGACGTCAAAGTGACCCGACCCAGGCCTCCCGCAGAAGATCCGGTCGCCCCTCTGGCACCGGGACCCAGGAAGGAGGAGAGGAGCAACGGGAAAAGGCAGCACCATCAGCAGTCGGTGAGCCAGGCGAAAGAGGAGAGGAGCGGACCCTTGATGGAGCCCTCCCCACCCCCTGCCTCGCAGACGGAGCAGCCCCAGCAGAACGGCAAACCCCTCAGTGCAGAATCCCCCCAGCCCAAGGCCAAGTCCAAGAAGAACAAGAAAAAGAAGGCTGACAAGATGAACAACTCAATAGGTCAGCATGCTATGCTCTGCTAGGTTATTTTTTATTTATTTCACCTTTATTTAACCAGGTAGGCAAGTTGAGAACAAGTTCTCATTTACAATTGCGACCTGGCCAAGATAAAGCAAGCAGTTTGACACATACAACAACACAGAGTTACACATGGAGTAAAACAAACATACAGTCAATAATATAGTAGAAAAATAAGTCTATATACAAAGTGAGCAAATGAGGTGATATAAGGGAGGTAAAGGCAAAAAAGGCCATGGTGGCAAAGTAAATACAATATAACAAGTAAAACACGAATGGTAGATTTGCAGTGGAAAAAAGTGCAAAGTAGAAATAGAAATAATGGGGTGCAAAGGAGCTAAATGAATAAATACAGTAGGGGAAGGGGTAGTTGTTTGGGATAAATTATAGATGGGCTATGTACAGGTGCAGTAATCTGTGAGCTGCTCTGACAGCTGGTGCTTAAAGCTAGTGAGGGAGGTAAGTGTTTCCAGTTTTAGAGATTTTTGTAGTTCATTCCAATCATTGGCAGCAGAGAACTGGAAGGAGAGGCGGCCGAAAGAGGAATTGGCTTTGGGGGATGACCAGAGAGAGATACCTGCTGGAGCGCGTGATACAGGTGGGTGCTGCTATGGTGACCAGCGAGCTGAGATAAGGGGGAACTTTACCTAGCAGGGTCTTGTAGATGACCTGGAGCCAGTGGGTTTGGCGACGAGTATGAAGCGAGGGCCAGCCAACGAGAGCGTACAGGTCGCAGTGGTGGGTAGTATATGGAGCTTTGGTGACAGACTGCATCCAATTTATTGAGTAGGGTATTGGAGGCTATTTTGTAAATGACATCGCCGAAGTCGAGGATCGGTAGGATGGTCAGTTTTATGAAGGTATGTTTGGCAGCATGAGTGAAAGATGCTTTGTGGCGAAATAGGAAGCCAATTCTAGATTTAACTTTGGATTGGAGATGTTTGATGCGAGTCTGGAAGGAGAGTTTAGTCTAACCAGACACCTAGGTATTTGTAGTTGTCCACATATTCTAAGTCAGAACCGTCCAGAGTAGTGATGCTGGACGGGCGGGCAGGTGCAGGCCACGATCGGTTGAAGAGCATGCATTTAGTTTTACTTGTATTTAAGAGCAGTTGGAGGCCACGGAAGGAGAGTTGTATGGCACTGAAGCTCGTCTGGAGGGTTGTTAACACGGTGTCCAAAGAAGGGCCAGAAGTATACAGAACGGTGTCGTCTGCGTAGAGGTGGATCAGAGACTCACCAGCAGCAAGAGCGACATTGATTTATACAGAGAAAAGAGTCGGCCCAAGAATTGAACCCTGTGGCATCCCCATAGAGACTGCCAGAGGCCTGGACAACAGGCCCTCCGATTTGACACTGAACTCTATATTGGAGATGTAGTTGGTGAACCAGGCGAGGCAATCATTTGAGAAACCAAGGCTATTGAGTCTGCCGATGAGGATGTGGTGATTGACAGAGTCGAAAGCCATGGCCAGGTCAATGAATACGGCAGCACAGTATTGTTTCTTATCAATGGCGGTTAAGATATCGTTTAGGACCTTGAGCGTGGCTGAGGTGCACCCATGACTAGCTCTGAAACCAGATTGCATAGCGGAGAAGGTGCGGTGGGATTCAAAATGGTCGGTAATCTGTTTGTTGACTTGGCTTTTTAAGACTTTAGAAAGGCAGGGTAGGATAGATTTAGGTCTGTAGCAGTTTGGGTCAAGAGTGTGTCCCCCCTTTGAAGAGGGGGATGACCGCAGCTGCTTTCCAATCTTTGGGAATCTCAGATGACGCGAGAGGTTGAACAGGCTAGTAATAGGGGTTGCGACAATTTGGGCTGATCATTTTAGAAAGAAAGGGTCCAGGTTGTCTAGCCCAGCTGATTTGTAGGGGTCCAGATTTTGCAGCTCTTTCAGAACATCAGCTGACTGGATTTGGGAGAAGGAGAAATGGGGAAGGCTTGGGCGAGTTGCTTTGGAGTTGCTGTGCAGTTTTATTTATCCCTGTAGGCTGGTTAGTTTCAGGGCTGCAGAAGTGCAACATACAACATCCAGTCATATTGAGACGGGGACAATGTGAAACATACATTTACAATTGTTAACTTGGCATTTTGTGACCGAGTGTTCTCTTATTGCAGATGACGTTTTCCTGCCCAAAGACATTGATCTGGACAGTACTGACATGGACGAGACTGAGAGGGAGGTGGAGTATTTCAAAAGGTACGGGCCTAATTCTATTCACTCAAATGACTCTTGCTTTGCATTGACTCCATAAAACTTTGTTTAAAGAAAAAAATGCTTAAACCATCTGTCCGAAAGCTTAGCTGCGAAGTATTTTTAAATTGAATCTGGCTTGAAGTGAAGCTGGATGGTTTATATACTCAGCAAAACAATAAACGTCCTCACTGTCAACTGTTTATTTTCAGCAAACTTAACATGTGTAAATATTTGTATGAACATAAGATTCAACAACTGAGACAATCTGAACAAGTTCCACAGACGTGACTAACAGAAATGGAATAATGTGTCCCTGAACAAAGGGGGGGTCAAAAGTAAGTCAGTATCTGGTGTGGCCACCAGCTGCATAAAGTACTGCAGTGCATCTCCTTGTGGACTGCACCAGATTTGCCAGTTCTTGCTGTGAAATGTTACCCCACTCTTCCACCAAGGCACCTGCAAGTTCCCGGACAATTCTGGGGGGAATGGCCCTAGCCCTCACCCTCCGATCCAACAGGTCCCAGATGTGCTCAATGGGATTGAGATCCGGGCCCTTCGCTGGCCATGGCAGAACACTGACATTCCTGTCTTGCAGGAAATCACGCACAGAACGAGCAGTATGGCTGGTGGCATTGTCATACTGGAGGGTCATGTCAGGATGAGCCTGCAGGGAGGGTACCACATGAGGGAGGAGGATGTCTTCCCTGTAACGCACAGCATTGAGGTTGCCTGCAATGACAACAAGCTCAGTCCGATGATGCTGTGACACTGCCGCAGACCAGAGTACAGGCCTCGGTGTAACGCTCATTCCTTCAATTATAAACACGAATCCGACCATCACCCCTGGTGAGACGAAACTCGTCAGTGAAGAGCACTTTTTGCCAGTCCTGTCTGGTCCAGCGACGGTGGGTTTGTGCCCCTAGGCGACGTTGTTGCCGGTGATGTCTGGTGAGGACCTGCCTTACAACAGGCCTACAAGCCCTCAGTCCAGCCTCTCAGCCTATTGCGGACCGTCTGAGCACTGATAGAGGGATTGTGCGTTCCTGATGTAATTCGGGCAGTTGTTTTTGCCATCCTATGCCTGTCCCGCAGGTGTGATGTTCGGATGTACCGATCCTGTGCAGGTGTTGTTACACTTGGTCTGCCACTGCGAGGACGATCAGCTGTCCGTCTTGTCTCCTTGTAGCACTGTCTTCGGCGTCTCACAGCGCGGACATAGCAATTTATTGCCCTGGCCACATCTGCAGTCCTCATGCCTCCTTGCAGCATGCCTAAGGCACGTTCACGCAGATGAGCAGGGACCCTGGGCATCTTTCTTTTCGTGTTTTTTAGAGTCAGTAGAAAGGCCTCTTTTTAGTGTCCTACGTTTTCATAACTGTGACCTTAATTGTCAATCTTCTGTAAGCTGTTAGTGTCTTAACGACCGTTCCACAGGTTCATGTTCATGAATTGTTTATGGTTCATTGAACAAGCATGGGAAACAGTGTTTAAACCCTTTACAATGAAGATCTGGGAAGTTATTTGGATTTTTACAAATTATCTTTGAAAGACAGGGTCCTGAAAAAGGAACGTTTTTTTGTTGTTGCTGAGTTTATGCATAATCTATTATGTGAATACATTTCTCATTAAATCCCCCAAAAATATTAAGAAATGACTTGTATTCCTAAGCTTATGCTTGTGGGTGTGGAGAGGACTACTGGTGCGCCCCAATAATATCAATTTTCCCCTGAAGTGTGCACTTGTTCACTACTTCTCATAAATACATAAATATAATACCTTTCAAATCAGTGAAGGGAAGTGAACAAATGCACACTTCAGGAGGAAGGAGAGATAATTGGTAGTTAGCTTGAGTGTACTTCCCTCCTCCAAATGTCCCTAGTGGAAAACGTTGCATAGAGTAGATCTTTAACTCCCCATCTCTCTCCCTCCCTCCCCAGGTTCTGCTTGGATTCCGCCAGGCAGACCCGACAACGGCTGTCCATCAACTGGTCCAACTTTAGCTTGAAGAAAGCAACGTTCGCCGCCCACTGATTGGACCTCTCATAGGGCAAAGAAAAAGAGACTGTGGCAGGAAGCAATCAGCCCCCCCCACCCCCCCCCCCCCAATGCAAACTGCTATCACGGACCCCGTCATCACCTAGCCCTGCTGTGCCCACCCACGCTGCCTTGTTCCTTGTGTCTGTGCGGTTCTACCATGAACCCATCCTCTGGTCTGATCCTCAAGCAGAACTCTTGAGAGAGAATTTTATTTTATTTTTTTCAATTAAATGACACACAAGAAAAATTACAAAATGCTACTCTCTACCTGGTTTTGTTTTTATTGCTTGTTTGTGTGCTTTTAGTCTGAGGGGCATTTCTCTTGACTTAAAGCCATGTTCTGAAATTCATTTTCTCTTTTTTTTTTCTGATTCGTAGTCAAAAGATGCTTACTATGTATGCCTTCTGAAAACAGACACACATGGAAAGAATTAGGAGAAAAAGAGATATATCTAATGAAGTAAAGCCTTTCATTCAGTTACTGTGGCTTACTATCCCCTTGTTACCCACGATTCCTAGCACGGCATCTCATTCAGTTAACTGACAAGGGAATGGGCATGGTCTGCCGCACTCTCCCCTCTGCCCCAACAACCTTCACTTCACTGAGAGGAACTTGGCTTAATACTTGACAATGTTCTTTTTTATTGATTTTTTTTTCAGTTCCATTTAACAAAACCGGTAAGTAAAAGTGTACCAGTTAGTTTTTCTTTCCTATTTTTGACTTGTATCCAGCTTGTATCACAATACTTTCAGAATGAAATTGAAGAAAAGAACAATGCACACTATCAATCTGTTATAGAGTGTATATTGTATTAACACTGAAGCCAAACTGGCTACCTTTTAACATATTGTTAAGTAATATTAAAGTCTTATCTTTCTTTTTTGAAAGATGGAATACAGTAGTATGGCAGGATGTGTGTCTTGTCTGTGCTTATTTCCTTGGTGGTGCATCTTTAATGCAGTGTGGGGGGGTATATTTAGTGTAGTTTAATTTAGGAGTATTTTTTTTTTGTAATTTTACATTTTCCCCAAATGTATAGGGGGGGTCCATTCTCACCTTCGTACCTGGATGGACCTCCTCTGGTGGAGATTGGAAATCATGTCCATCCGTACATTATACACCAAAATAGATTCTAGAGACTATCATCCCCTCAATACTAAGTGACTAACTGTTCACCATTACCGTCCTCCTCAAGGTGATTCATATTTACTGGTTGTGCTCTCAGGGAATGTTTGGCATATAAAGACATCACTGATGCTTCTCCATTTGGGGTGTGCAGCCACACTAGACGACGGGACAGTGAGTCACGTGGAGTACCGTGTGCTTTCCTGGATCTTTACCACTGATTGTATCAATCAGTAGTGGAGCTATGACTGAGTCCTGTGGGACCCCATGTTCTCGTAGCAGTGACTGATAAGGTAAGGGGCTGACTTGACTATCATGACAGTCAGTGGTGAAATGTGAGTCTGTGTTATTTGCCCTCAGTCCTCTAGAAGAACATAAGTCGCTCTGGCTCCTCGATACTCACAGAACTCTGGGGAAAACGTGGTTGATGACGGTGTTATGAAATTGAAGGTTTTTTCTTGGACGGTAAATGGGTGATGTGTGTTCGTGGAATGACGTGGTAGTCTGGTAGAAATGAAGGTCCTAGATGCCCACATACCAAACTAATGTATGACACTGTTGGCGTTGTCTGACCCTCTTATTATATTCTTATTAAATTGTATTTACTCTAAATGTAATCTGTGTGAACGTGCCTTCAGAAAGTATTCACACCCTTGACTTTTTACACATTTCATCCTGAATTTAAAATTGATTAAATTTAAACAAAAATTGTCACTGGCCTACACAAAATGTCCCATAATGACAAAGTGGAATAGTTTTTGGAAATGTATTACAAATTAATTAAATGAATAGCTGAAATATCTTGAGTCAAGTATTCAACCCCTTTTTTATAGAAAGCCTAAAGTTCAGGAGTAAAAATGTTCTTAATTTGCATGGACTCACTCTGTGCAGTAAAAATAAGTGTTAATTGCTCAAGGATTTCACCATGAAGCCAATGGTGACTTTAAAACATTTAGAGTTTAATTGATGTGATAGAAGACTGAGGATGGCTCAACAACATTGTAGTTACTCTACAATACTAACTTAATTGACAGAGGGAAAAGAAGGAAGCCTGTACAGAATAACACATATTACAAAACATGTATCCTGTTTTCAACAAAGCACTAAAGTAATACTGCAAAAAATGGCAAAGCAATTAACTTTTTGTTAATACAGTGTTTGTGGTGATTCCAGTAACACATTACTGAGTACCACTCCATATTTTCAAGCATAGTGGTGGCTGCATCATGTTATAGGCATGCTTGTAATTGTTAAGGACTGGGGAGTTTTTCAGGATAAGAAAATAAACAGAATGGACCTAAGCACAGGAAAAATCCTAGAGGAAAACCTGGTTCAGTCTGCTTTCCACCAGACACGGAGATGAATTCACCTTTCAGCAGGACAATAACCTAAAACACAAGGACAAATCTACGCTGGAGTTGCTTACCAAGAAGACAGTGAATGTTCCTGAGTTACTGTTTTAACTTAAATCTGCTTGAAAATCTATGGCAAGACTTAAATTGTCTAGCAATGATCAACAACCAATGGTTGTCTAGCAATGACGGAGCTTGAAGAATTTTGAAAAGAATAATGGGCAAATAATGTACAACCCAGGTGTGCAAAGCTCTTAGAGACTTATCCAGAAAGGCTAACAGAATTAAGACTGTCGCACAACAAAATGTGGAATAACTCAATGGGTATGAATACTTTCTGAAGGCACTGTATGTTCAGTTTAACATACCTAAAATGAATGCAGTGCACATTCATAGGGGGCCCAGGAGGATGTGCTCTTGAAATGACAAACCACATGATTTTTAGCCCCCAATGGCAACCCCCATTCATTTTATTTTCTCTTTCAAATGACACCTACAAAAAGGGAACTTTTTGAGGCTATCTGTCATCTTCTAAACTTCCTTTGATTTTTGTTTAGCATCCTGGCAAGCGCCACAGTGCGCGGTTGAGCAAGCACCCTCGATGTCACATGACACCAAGCGAGATGAATTCAACAGTGCTTGATCTGAGCTCATTTCCATATGAATAGCTAGACAAACTAGTTATTAGGTAGAATAGCTCTCTGTTTTACTGTATGAGGTACTGCACATTTACACTAAGGGTTCACACAGGAATGAGGTCAGTCACACAATAACCAGTATGTACTTCCTGTGAGGCAGACTTCCTGTGAGGCAGATTAACACCTACTTAAAACTGACAGGTATAAGGCTTTATAACTTGTTATAAGCGTGTATGAGCCTTTTTGATGTATTATCCCCCATGAACTTAACTCTTAACTACCTACCTCTTTAAAGAGTATCTTAAATAAATCCCACAGCACTTGTCTTTTCCTACTTTGATGATAACTACTTTGTTGAGGGTAAATGTACTTGCTAAGATTATCATATGTTGTCTCACCTAGATTAAGATTAATGCGCTAATGTAAATCACTCTGGATAAGAGCGTCTGCCAAGTGACTAAAATATAAATGTAAAACAAATTGGAGTGACTTAATCAAACATTTCAAGAGAGGAAGAGGAATTGAGTAACAATGACCTTAACTGTAGGACATTCTCCCTTATTGCTTGCTTCCTCATATTTTTCAAGGATCAACTGTTTTTTATCACAGATGGGTTTCACAATGAATAGTCACTATTCATACACATTTGTCGGATGAAAGAAATGCGGGAAATTTTCATCAGAGAGAAGTAAAAACATTATGGATTGAAGAGACAGCACAGCTGAAATTAGTCATTGTTTATTTCTGTAATGAATAGCTGACCAACTGACTGCCTGCCTGTACAGTGTGTTTGCTATCAGTCACCAACGATGTAAGAACGGACATCTGCTTTTGAATAAGCGAGGGCATACAAGAAAGACTACCTGAACTAGACAAGGACATTAACATTTGTTCTGGTATTTGTGAAACATAATTTAAATTATACATGAATACATTGATGAAAGTATTATTTATTTCCTTTTACAGGAATCCCTCGGTGTCCAAAGTTAATGAAAATGAACATGTATGATACATAATATATGCCATTTAGCAGACCCTTTTATCCAAAGCAACTTACAGTCATGGGGCGGCAGGTAGCCGCCCCAAGAGGGGATCAGACCTGAAGGTTGCCTGTAGCTTGTAATCAGTAGGGAGGGGGTTCATTTTTATACTCCACAATGGCGTTTTGTACCAGCAAGTGGCAAACCACTCTAAGCCAATGAACTGGCCTTTCTTATAAAATAAACGAACAAAGGAAAGTGGCAATAATACAAACCACCTCCACCCCCCTATAACTAATAATGATCTACAGCTCCCAAGTATAGAGCTGCCACGCTCCACTTTCAAGTGAACCAGAGAGCATTGGTACAGTGCGTGTTGGGAATTCCCTTTATGGGAATTTCCCATTCTTTTTGGATACACATGAGATTAAAGGCCACTTTTATCCATTCTGTAGTCTGTCTAGATAAGTGTCAGGCTAAGTTTTCCCATTGCTGAAAAAATGCATGACTTGGACAGATCTCGTAGACACCCGGTTAACAGAAACATAGTGGCGCCAGGAACTGTTTTGCCACGTCATCTGACTTGAAATTCATGGATTTGTAAATGTAGGTAGTCAGCCATTGTTTCTATTAAAAGGTCGCTGAGTACAGCAAAAGGGATTTGTGACACCACATTTTTCCACTCCATACAGGTGGGCTGTGTGTGTGTGTGTGTGTGTGTTCACATATAGACCAACCGTACAGTTGTGTAGGTGTTTGCGGGGGAATTCCTGTCAACCCCAACCATAGCTTATTTGGGGGCCGTGTGTGTGTGTGTGATACTATGTGTGTGTGGGTCTTATGCAACAGTCAAATAAGGATTGCTGTACAAAGCTACAATCTGAAACACAACCAATTGAATTCTTGAACTAAATTTGTCATAGAATCACCCTCTTTTTTACTGAACAGATGTAAATGTGTGAGAATGATAGGAACTGGTCCAACCGCAAACATCTTCCCCAGACTGCATATGAGTATGTGAGCATGCGGCATGCTATGTCATCTCAAGACTGTGGCTGAGTCTCACATGACACCCTATTACCTATTTAGTGCATTAATTTTGAGGGAATAGTGCACTATATAGGGAATAGAGTGCCATTTGGAACATAGTCTGTGACTTAGCTCTTCGGAGGACTTTGAAACTTCTGATGGAGTTTCTATCTCTTTCAGCTGCTATAGTCCCTTGACACAATTAGAGAGGCCTTTCTTGTAGGAAGTCACAGTTCCTATAAGTGAGGCCCCATCTGCATCTGTACAGCAAGAGTGACCTCGTGTCTGTACTCTACTTCTATATAGGATATAGTTATTAAAGGCTGTTAAAAGGACACTTTTTAGAGTTTAGAAGTATAGAATTTAAAATCCTATTGAAGTGTCATTGTACAATATTACAACAGTAATACCTATTACAGACTTAAAAAAACATATTGTATATACTGTATGTGACACTATAATCCTCCGTAGGCAGTCATAATACACTATATCAATATCAGCCATAATACACTAGCCTAATCGTCAATACAAATATAGAAAGGTACAAAAAAACAAAGTAACACCTATACCTCTGAACTGCAAAATAATTGAGTAGGTTTTTAAATTGTGTTCTAATCATACCAGAACACAGAACAGTGTGACATGGAACTCTCTCTCTTTCAAGATAAACTGGGACTCCAATAACAATGGAGCTCTGCAATATTAAAGCTGATCTACCCACTAAATAAAAAAACAAGCAATGGAGCTTAATGATCTGGGGACCTGCTACTTTAGTGTCTCTAACACAGAAATGCATGGACAATACACACACACACAAAGACCTTGTTTGGTGCTTCATCTGCCACCCCTTTAAATAACGACTTTCTAACTGGGAATGTCCAGTTCCCTGCGACCATATTGTACCTGTAACAACTGGTCCTGTACTTGTGTTGTTTAGCTCAAAATGATTTCATTGAGAACTAGTCAAGACAACTGATCCCAAATCAGTAGTTAGGAGCAGGATGTAACCAGAGCCTCTGTCTCACTGGTCTCTAGTCCCCTTGCTGTGTTCACTTCAGCCACACAGGACAGCTGGGAATGTGGCACTGACACACAGGACAGCATGCCCATTCAGGCTACTCTGGGAAGGGGTTTTCCAAAGTGTGTACAAACATACACACAGTCAGACAAGGAACGTACACAGTCACACAAATGCACACATACGAGCGCGCATACGCACACACACACACACACACACACACTTGGGTCCTGTGGGACCTGAGTTTCAATGGTTGATCTATGGTCAGAGCCTCTCGCTGTCTCACACTCTCACTCCTCCTGACTCTGCACCCCCTACTATAATGTGACAAGCAGTTATCCACCAAGCAAACAAAAATCCAACAAAAGTTCCTCAAGCTGAGATGTTGTCTGGTTTGTATCACAAACACTCCACATGATTGGTCAAACAATTTTTTATTTTTTATTACAAAAATATCCTTTCCATTAAACAGGTTAAAACAGATAATCACATGTTGATGTTTATAAATCAATGGCTTCTAGAAAAATAAAACTTGTGTCAGTTCGGAGGTAATTTATACTAATGTAGTTTCAAATGTCTGATCTGAAATGGCACTTTTTTTAAGGTGCCATGTTATGGAGAATTTGTCTCCCACACTGTCTTATCTTACCAGGATGTGAGAAACATACTGCTTTTGTGTACCAGGATTCAGACGACACCTCAAAACGTGATGGCGATGTTCATTTTGACCCAATAAATATTCAATCGTATATAATACTGTGAATACATATTTCCAGGCACAAAGATCATAGGTGAATATATATATAGGTTCAATTGAAAATAGATTACTTACAAAAAACATGTCAACAACATCAAAATATACAGTACAACAAATAGCACCATAGTAACGAAAGGCAACGTTCATACATTATCTTCAACCAGAAAGAAGCTTATGTATTTCAAATCCAATAAATGCATCTGTGCATTAACGATTACTTTGGTAAACAGGTTAGGAAAGTGCAACAGATTAACAATTTGATGCCGGAATATTGAATTGAGGTTTGTGACATTCAAATATTGCAATTAACATCCAATTTCCCATCTAGATTTTCTACAGACCACGCAATCAACCATCTCCACACAGAAACACACCCATGCAGTATCATGTGATAATTGATATGGATCATGTAGTCAAACATGAGTGGCTTTGCACTGGGAATCGCTTCGGCTTGCCAAACCAGAGCTATTTCACAAAAACTTTATTTTACACACTTACTTTTTCCACTGGTATTTATCAGGTATTTACTAGGAACTCAACCCATTCAAATGGTGGCCAGTGGTGTTTGTTGTTACAAATCCGAAAGAAACAAACAGGTAATTCAAAGTCATTACTGTGTTATCATTTTACCATGTACACTGCTCAAAAAAATAAAGGGAACACTTAAACAACACATTGTAACACCAAGTCAATCACACTTCTGTGAAATCAAATTGTCCACTTAGGAAGCAACACTGATTGACAATACATTTTACATGCTGTTGTGCAAATGGAATAGACAACAGGTGGAAATTATAGGCAATTAGCAAGACACCCCCAATAAAGGAGTGGTTCTGCAGGTGGTGACCACAGACCACTTCTCAGTTCCTATGCTTCCTGGCTGATGTTTTGGTCACTTTTGAATGCTGGCGGTGCTTTCACTCTAGTGGTAGCATGAGACGGAGTCTACAACCCTCACAAGTGGCTCAGGTAGTGCAGCTCATCCAGGATGGCACATCAATGCGAGCTGTGGCAAGAAGGTTTGCTGTGTCTGTCAGCGTAGTGTCCAGAGCATGGAGGCGCTACCAGGAGACAGGCCAGTACATCAGGAGACGTGGAAGAGGCCGTAGGAGGGCAACAACCCAGCAGCAGGACCGCTACCTCCGCCTTTGTGCAAGGAGGAGCAGGAGAAGCACTGCCAGAGCCCTGCAAAATGACCTCCAGCAGGCCACAAATGTGCATGTGTCTGCTCAAATGGTCAGAAACAGACTCCATGAGGGTGGTATGAGGGCCCGACGTCCACAGGTGGGGGTTGTGCTTACAGCCCAACACCGTGCAGGACGTTTGGCATTTGCCAGAGAACACCAAGATTGGCAAATTCGCCACTGGCGCCCTGTGCTCTTCACAGATGAAAGCAGGTTCACACTGAGCACGTGACAGACGTGACAGAGTCTGGAGACGCCGTGGAGAACGTTCTGCTGCCTGCAACATCCTCCAGCATGACTGGTTTGGCGGTGGGTCAGTCATGGTGTGGGGTAGCATTTCTTTGGGGGGCCGCACAGCCCTCCATGTGCTCACCAGAGGTAGCCTGACTGCCATTAGGTACCGAGATGAGATCCTCAGACCCCTTGTGAGACCATATGCTGGTGCGGTTGGCCCTGGGTTCCTCCTAATGCAAGACAATGCTAGACCTCATGTGGCTGGAGTGTGTCAGCAGTTCCTGCAAGAGGAAGGCATTGATGCTATGGACTGGCCCGCCCGTTCCCCAGACCTGAATCCAATTGAGCACATCTGGGACATCATGTCTCGCTCCATCCACCAACGCCACATTGCACCACAGACTGTCCAGGAGTTGGCGGATGCTTTAGTCCAGGTCTGGGAGGAGATCCCTCAGGAGACCATCCGCCACCTCATCAGGAGCATGCCCAGGCATTGTAGGGAGGTCATACAGGCACGTGGAGGCCACACACACTACTGAGCCTCATTTTGACTTGTTTTAAGGACATTACATCAAAGTTGGATCAGCCTGTAGTGTGGTTTTCCACTTTAATTTTGAGTGTGACTCCAAATCCAGACCTCCATGGGTTGATAAATTGGATTTCCATTGATTATTTTTGTGTGATTTTGTTGTCAGCACATTCAACTATGTAAAGAAAAAAGTATTTAATAAGATTATTTCTTTCATTCAAATCTAGGATGTGTTGTTTAAGTGTTCCCTTTATTTTTTTGAGCAGTATAGTTTCCTAGTAAATACCTGGTCTTTTATGTAAAGTGCTACTGCTATTTCTCCCACTACGACCACCAAGCTAGTACTGACACTCCAACTCTGCATCGATAATCTATTAGATTCTGTCCTTTAACAACCAAAAAACATGGTAGCGTCTGAAGTCCAGGTAGTACCTCCCTGTTTCAGACTTTTTTCTTCCATTTAGTGCCTAATGAACACAACCCAGTTGAACTCAGTTTTCTAAGCTCCCCGGTCCCAACCCTTCTTAGGGTGCATGTAGTGCTTTTTCTTCAGTGCTCAATTATCATCAGTTAGCGATATTTGTCTTAACACCCCCGTGAGGTGGGCGGGATAGTAACTCTCATAGCTTGGGAGTAGGGCAAAGTTGCCCCTAGACACTGATCTTGGGTCAGTTTTGCATTTTCCCCACTTTATGGTTTTGTTTCGGGAACGGAAGCTGATCCTATATCTGTACCTAGAGGAAACTTCACGCCGGAGCTCATAGTCTGGCACACTCCTCGCAGTGATTGAGGTACTCCACCGTATGTGCGTCATCATACGTGGTGAAGCATCTTGGGCATTGGAGTTCTGACGAACCCTGGCACTTTGTCCAGGTGGGACTGGGTGCTAATACCGCCGTCGCCGCCACCCCAGGCGATGTCCCGCTTTGAGGTTTTGCCGCAGGTGGATCAACGCTGTTCCTCAACAGTGGTTCGGCTGTGTCCGTGCTCATACGTGGGGAGATCCGGTGTCCCATATGAACTCGGAACGTGGAGTCGACATCTCTAGTAGGGCTCTGAAAGAGAAATTAATGATGATCATGAGTAAAAGTGTTCCTTCCCATAGCCAAACTGGGCGTAGTAGAACTTTGAGGATAATGTATGAAACACTCCATACAAATAAAACGATCACTATATCATTATTATTATTTTAGGAAAGTGCCGTTTGTTGTTCCCTAATGTGATGGATGACCAATCAACCTGTTACCAACCCTTAGTAAACTTTTTGAAAGAAATTGTGTTTGACCTGATAGGTTGACCTGATAGGTTGTTCTTTAATGGAAAGCTCTCCAACATAATCCAGGTAGAATCAGGAATTCCCCAGGGCAGCTGTCTAGGTCCCTTATTTTTTTTCAATCTTTACTAATGACATGTAAAGCCAGTGTGTCTATGTATGCGGATGACTCAACACTATCCACGTCAGCTACTAAAGCAACTGAAATGACTGCAACACTTAACAAAGAGCTGCAGTGAGTTTCAGAATGGGTGGCAAGGAATAAGTTAGTCCTAAATATTTCTAAAACTAAAAGCATTGTATTTGGGACAAATCATTCACTAAACTTCAACTAAATATTGTAATGAATAATGTGGAAATTGAGCAAGTTGAAGTGACTAAACTGCTTGGAGTAACACTGGACTGTAAACTGTCATGGTCAAAACATATTGATACAACAGTAGCTAAGATGGGGAGAAGGCTAAAGTGCTGCTCTGCCTTAATAATACTATCAACAAGGCAGGTCCTACAGGCCTTAGTTTTGTCGCACCTGGACTACTGTTCAGTTGTGTTGTCAGGTGCCATAAAGAGGGACTTAGGAAAATTACAATTGGCTCAGAACAGGGCAGCATGGCTGGCCTTTAAAATCACACTGGGAGCTAACATTAATGATATGCATGTCAATCTCTCATGGCTCAAAGTGGAAGAGAGCTTGACTTCATCACTACTTGTTTTTGTAAGAAGTGTTGACAACATGAATGTACCGAGCTGTCTGCTTAAACTACTAGCACACATCTCGGACACCCATGCATACCCCACAAGACATGCCACCAGAGGTCTCTTCACAATCCTCAAGTCAAGAACAGACTATGGGAGGCGCACAGTACTACATAAAGCCATGACTACATGGAACTCTATTCCACATCAGGTAACTAATGCAAGCAGTAGACCCAGATTTTAAAAAACAGGTACAAATACACCTTATGGAACAGCATGGACTGTGAAGAGACACACAAAGGTACAGACACACGCATACGCACACAAGCGCTAGCACACGTATATTGTAATATTGTTGTATGGTGGTATTATACATTTTGTATTGTAGATATGTAGTGGTGTAGTAATGTTATATGATGTAATGTTTTATCTTTGTTTTATATGTAATGTAAGTGCCTTAATGTGTTTGGACCCCAGGAAGAGTAGCTGCTGCCTTGGCAACAGCTAATGGGGATCCCTAATAAATACAAATACTATATCTTATTAGCCGTTAGCGAACTGTATGAAGAACATGTCTGTCAAAACATCATTGTATCATCAATCCTCAATAAATGGTAAATAGGGGACGGACATAAAAGCTTCCTTTTCATGGCTATTTTTTGTCTCCTGTAACACATTTGTATGTGATGTATTATAGTAGTGACTGTGTGTGTGGCCTTACCTGTGCCTGTGTGTGTAGCTGCTCTTGTAGTTGAGATACTTCCTCTTGCAGGTCCTGGATCCTGCCCTGCGCTCTCTCCCTGTCTGCCCGCTCCGACTTAAAGTCATCTGTGTAGATGAGAACCTGTGAAGGAGAGAGGGAAAGGGTGAGGGTGTGTCTGAGAAAGAGAGGGATATGTTTCTGATTCAACTGAATAGGGTAGAACTGTATGTGAGAGAGAAGAGAGAGAGGTTTCTGGATTCAATGGGGTTTTCTTTAAAGACTGTGCTATGTGATGCATGGATTCATGTGTACGTGTCAGAGAGAAAGAGAAGGAAGAGAGTGGAGAGACAGGGAGAAACAGACAGAGAGATAGAAAGAGAAAAAGAGAGAAAGAGAATGTGAGAGAGACAAAGAGAAAGAAAGAGAAATTGAAAGAGAGAGGAGTCAGACGATCCTACACCACACTAACCTGTTGCTCTAGCGTCTGGATGCTCTCCTGATATCGTCTCCTGTTCTCATCCAGCTCTCTCCCCAACCTCCCACAGTCCCTCATCTTTTCCTCCAGTAGGCTGTTGAGCCTGGCTATCTCCTGCTGGAGCAACCCAGCGTTGGCTGAGGCCAACTCAGGTAACAAGCCCAGGCCAGCCCCAGGCTCTTGTGTAGGCCTGGGCCCTAGCCTAGGCCCCACACCTGGAGCAGGGCTGAAGGCAGCACTAGACTCATTCAGCCTCTGACACAGGTTTCTCACAAACTCTTCCCTGCTCGAGTCATACTTTTGCCATTTGGAGTTCAGACCTTCCACCTGGGAAAATGAAGGAGGGAGGGGAAGAGGGAGACATTAGTCACAAACATGTACACACACTTGTGCACACACAGCTTCTCACACACACACACACACACACACACACACGGCTGTTCAACTTTGGTTCTTTCAAAAAAAGATAAAATATTTAACCTTTATTTAACTAGGCAAGTCAGTTAAAGAACAAATTCTTATTTTTACAATGACAGCCTACACCGGCCAAACCTGGACGACGCTGGGCCAATTGTGCGCCGCCCTATGGGACTCCCGATCACGGCCGGTTGTGATACAGCCTGGATTCGAACTAGGGTGTCTGTAGTGACACCTCTAGCACTGAGATGCAGTGCCTTAGACCACTGCGCCACTCGGGTTCTGATAGCCCAATTGCTATGACAATGTTGGATTACTACAGTCTGCAAAAACACTACAGTAATTACTATAGTATACATATACAACAGTTTACTACTGTACATACTACAGTATACTACAGTCATGTATATTAAATACTACCGTATTCACTGTTGTGTTTTTGCAGACTTTAGTCCATAAAAACACTACAGTGAATACTCCAGTAAAGTCTGCAAAAAAACACTACAGTGAATACCATAGTATACTATAGTATGTTTTCATGTAGGTAGAAGGGAGTTTCTACAGTGTGTTCCTGCTTACATATGCCACTCTTTGTTTTAGCTGTTGGTTCTCTTCTTGGAGTTTGCTGACCAGAGTGTCACCACGACCCGCTTCCGTATTAGCCGACATCTGACCATGAAAAGGGGAAACAAGAGCTCAAAATGATACTATCTGTTTAGAAATACAACAGAAACAGAAACAAACACTAACAACTTGGCTGAAAAGCACATAATGGCAGAGAGACAGAGAGATTCCAAATGATTTAGTACACACACACACACACACACACACACACCTCTTTTTTATTACTTAAATGTTTTGTTTTGAAAGACAGTTACAGTGAAAAAGCTGTTCCCAGTGAGCACATACGTATTTTCAATGTATTTTGCTGATGGGGATGTAGTTTGGATGTAGCCACTGCTGTTCCAATCTCTCAGTTGGAGTTCAGTGCCTGTAACCCCAGGATTGTGGGCTTTTGGGTTCGATTCCCGCATAGGCCACATATACTGAATATAACATTCAGTATATACAGTTTGTGGATATGAGTTAGCTCTTTACACTCGTACCCTTCTATGTGTTCAAAATAGCGGATTTGGGTGATGATAAACACATAAATTGGAATGCAGCGGCTGTACACTAACATGCTACATGTGACGTCAAAGCGCAAGGTCTCTGCTTCCCAATGCAGTATTGGTTTTGACTGACTGCGGTTCTGAACATGAACAAGAAGTTACCCCCATATCTCCCACAAATTGTGTTGTCTGAGTGAGGGAAATGCTGTCAATAATGAGGACTCTTATATACTTTGAAAGATGAGACTCTGACGATTACAATACCACTTTGGTGTCACACAAGCAAGCCAAACACCCGTTAGTTCAAATGTGCACTTCCCCATTTCATATCACAAAACTCATGTAATATACAGTGCCAACGTTTATGATCACTATGCTTGATGTACAGTTACAAGATGACATGGTGTATTGTGAAGACATTTGCCGGGAACTCGTGATTCCATTCTAGTCGCACCAAAATGACAATTTGCTTTTCTGAATTGCCTTGTGAAAGCCTAACACCGTAAGATCGTATTTCGTAACTTAGCCAGCCATGTTCGCAACAGAGCACGCTTTCAAATGATGCCCACCTGACCAGATTGTGATTTTTAATGGACCATTTTTGGAATGCGTAAACAACAACAGTAATTGTGTAAAGGCGGAGATCCAGGGCTGTGTTCCAAAGAAAACAACTACTGTACAAGTCTGCTTGCTCTAGTTCCTCAACGGTACTCAACGGTACAGCTAGGAGCGCTCAAAATAGCACCTTATAGTTGAAGACTCTTCTTTGAGCCATAGAAGTGCACTGAAATTAAGTAGGAACTGTGCACACTTTGGAGAGGTGTGTTGCCACATGGAGACACCAGTTAGACCTCTCTCTTGTAATTTCTTTGTCTTATGTTGCCAGAGTATTTTCAGAGTTCATTTTATTGAACCTTTATTTAACTAAGCAAGTCAGTTAAAAACAAATTCTTATTTTATAGGCTAGGAACAGTGGGTCAACTGCCTTGTTCAGGGGCTGAACGAAATAATTCTACCTTGTCAGCTCAGAGATTTGATCTAGCAACCTTTTGGTTACTGGCCCAACGCTCTAACCACAAGGCTACCTGCCACCCCCAAATGTGGCAAACAGAAAAGTAAATGTAAAATCCACATAAAAATCCACACAATAATGTTTGGAGTCAGTCTTGTGTCAGATTAACTGTTTTGTCCTCACCTTTAGTCTAATAATTATTTTCCCATAATCTCCAAACTGTTCCCTTTTGATTGCTACCATGGTTATGCATATGCTTTCCATATTTCTTCTGTAAGAAACATTTCAATTTAGCCCTATCTACATAGGCCAATTCCTACGAGTGTAAGGGGTAAATTGTAATTTGCATTGGATAAAAGCGCTTGATAACCATGCTCCTACACACTTATTATAAACTGGGTGGGTCGAGCCCTGAATGCTGATTGGCTGACAGTCGCGGTATATCAGACCGTATACCACAGGAATGACAAAACATGTATTTTTACTGCTCTAATTATGTTGGTAACCAGTTTATAATAGCAATAAGGCACCTCGGGGGTTTGTGGTATATGGCCAATATACCACGGCGAAGGGCTGTGTCCAGGCATTCCGCGTTGCGTCGTACATAAGAACAGCACCTAAACCGTGGTATATTGGCCATATACCACATCTCCTTGGGCCTTATTTCTTAATTATACAACCTTCATACACACCTCTTTTGCTTTCTGCTGCATTTTTATCTCCTCCGTCACTCTCTCTCCTCCCTTCTTCTCTCCCTCTAGTCGGCCCAGTAACTCTTGACACACCCTGACTGTGGCTCCCAGTTGGCCCCGGAGCTGGTCGGCCTCTTCAGCCAGCGAGGTGCACAGGACTGCACGGGTGGCCTGTGCTCGGTCCCTCTCGGCCAGGGCAGAGCGAAGCCTCTGGATAACCTGGTCCTTCTCGTGGTCCGGTTGACGGGTCACACTCTCCAGCTCTCGTTCCTTCTCCCTCAGCTGTTGTCGCAACCTCTTTATCTCCTTCAGGGGTGAGAGAATAGAATAGAATAGGCTTGAGTGTCAAATGTGAGTCAAATGCCAAAGATCATTTTTAAAAGTATTATTATTTTTGATGGACAATATAGCTTTTTGTAATGTTTAATTGTATTGAATTATGACTTTTATGTGATACAGATGTGTTTGTTTCGTGAAGTTAAGGCGAAACAACACTGACACCTGCACCCCACCACACATTGAAATGGAAAAGAGAGGTTATTGCTATAGCAACATCCTCTATGCACTGCAAGGTGGTTTTGAAGCAGGGACATTTCATCAAGCCTGGTTGGCAAGTTTGGTGGTTGGTTAGGCCTACACTAGTAGTATTTCCAATAGACCTCAGTTGTGAACTAGTGTATGGTTAGGGTTATCTCAAACCAAGTGCATATAGGCATGGTGTAGGCTAGTGGCTATTTTCAAAGAAGACCATTTACATACAGTAGGCCTAAAATACCCTTCTTTCATAATGTGCAAATTGAAAATGAAAGAAAGAACGTATCTGTCACAAAGGATCGTTTTTAATAATTGACGTTGAAATTTCAAGTAGGGCTATAACCTAATGTTAAAAGGCACAACTATGTTTCACAGGGTTAGTGTAAATATTAAATTCCACATGATACACATTTAGAACACATACAATTCAGTAAATTCTACTCACTTCTTGGCTCAACTCTGCTTGCTGAGCCGTATTCATTTCTGTGTCTTTCCATTTTTGCTTCAGCTTGCAGATTTCTTTGCATAAACTTTCCAGCAAAGATTTGGACGGTGCTATGACAACATGGTCATACCCTTCCACATTGATCCAGGTATTCTCGTATTTGCCCAACCTAGCCTTTAAATCTGCGATTAAATTGTCCCTTTTGTAGATTTTCTTACTTAATGTGTCAATCTCCAGCAGAGTTTCGTGGTAGAAAGTATTCAATGTATTGCAGCTCCGTATCTTTGCTTTCAGTGTATCGTTATCCAACTTGACATCCATCGTGTTCCTTATTCCAGTCATGTTCTTTATTCCAGAGGTAACACTTTTGCTTCTGATAGATGGGGATTGGGATAAATCTTCAATATTCCATCAGCTTCTTAAATTATTCTGCTTATTGGTTCGATAGAGTTTGTGTTCGTAGGTTATGCAACATGTCTTCAAAATCAGACTGAGGAGGATGTCAACTATGTAGCCTAAAGGACGTGTCTCATCTGAATTTGGAAAGAAATAATTCCGACAACTACAGGGGATTTCCTAGAGGGACTTCCCCTAAACAATAGGCGGACTTTTCTTGTACTTTACTTTTTAACAACGTCGGGTAAATTGACAACTCCTTTCCGAGTTGTTCAATCATCCATTCCAGTAACGATCTAAATAATATGATTTCGTTAATTCTCTAACAATAAAGTACACTGGACTAAATTGACACAGGAGTAAAATAAATAAAAAACGCAGCTGCTAGAACTATTTGCACATGCGTACAACATTTCCGGTAACATACCAGGCTACCTCCCTCTTGTGACTTGCGTAAATTCACAGATCATGCAATTCTGGGTTGACGGTTTCTGAACGTATGGCCTTCGCTTGAGTAATCCGCCTTGGTAAAAATCCGTGAAGCAACTCTGTTTTATCGGATGCAATGTAAAATGAGTTACCGGTAGCTCTATTTTCCAGAATGAATGACAATTCCGAATACTTTCATGAAAGGTTGTCTGCTATTATGTAGCCAGCGATGGAATATTGTAGTATTTAAAGCAAACATGTATCCATTCTGCAAGCCCAGTTCGTAATGAGACGTTGCAACAACGGCCAGTTCGCACCAGACGCGAAACAAATCGGTCGCCAATGTCACATTTATTTTCCTATTTTCCTCCTTCCTTTCCTTTTAAGTAAAACTACTTTGAAGTACTACTGAAGTAGTTTTTGGGCGTATCTGTACTTTACTTTACTGTTTGTATTTTTGCCAACTTTTACTTTTACTTCACTACATTCCTAAAGAAAATAATGTACTTTTTACTTCATACATTTTCCCTGACACCCCAAAAAAGTACTCGTTACATTTTGACAGGAAAATGGTTCAACTCACACACTTGTCAAGAGAACGTCCCTGGTCATCCCTACTGCCTCCGATCTGGCAAACTCATTAAACACAAATGCTTCGTTTGTAAATGATGTCTGAATGTTGGAGTGCGCCCCTGGCTAACCGTCAATAAACATAAAAACTAAATTGTGAAAACAAAATTGTACCATCTGGTTTGTTTAATATAAGGAATTTTAAATGATTTATACTTTTATATTTACTTTTGATACTTAAGTACATTTGATCAATTCCATTTACTTTTGATACTTAAGTATATTTAAAACCAAATACTTTTAGACAAGTAGTATTTTACTGGGTGACTTTTACTTGAGTCATTTTCTATTAAGGTGTCTTTACATTCACTCAAGTATGACAATGGAGTACTTTTTCCACCACTGCCCAAGGCCATGAACTCAAATAAACACAAAAATGAGTCAAGCATCTACAATTGGTTCAGACAACAGACAGATTTATTTAATTACCCTTATTATCAGGTAAGATGACTGAGAATTTACTATCTTTTACAGCAACAACCTGGGGAAGAGTTTCCACTGGAAGGAGAGGGGATGAATGAGAAAATTGGAAGCTCGGGATGATTAGGAGGCCATGAGTGCCACATTGGGAATTTAGCCAGGACACCAGGGTTAATACCCCTACTCTTAATGTAAGTGCCAAGGGATCATTAGTGACCACAAAGAGTCAGGACACCCGCTTTAAAGCCCCATCTGAAAGACTGCACCCTATGCATGTCATGCAACTCTAACATGCAGGAGGGGTGAAGTCAGGCGCAGGAGACTAAGGTACGTGGGAAAAAAAACATGTTTAATAAACACCAGTCCAAAAGTGCCGTAAATACAAGGCAGGGTACAAAAATCCAGCAACAGGCAAGAACCCTCAAACCAAGTCGGGACGCAGCCCAGCAAACCCGTATGCCTAAACAACCGAACGGCAGAGGAAAACACAAATCCCCAACCTACAATAAAATGACACAAATATTCCTGCAGAATCCCAAACCAAAACAGACAGTTCATTAGTGGGGGTATTTAGTCTAACTCAAAACAGGTGCTAACATAAAACAAACATCACCAAATGAAAGTGGAAAGGAGATCGGTGGCAGCTAGTAGGCCGGCGACAACGACCGCCGAGCGCCACCCGAACGGGTAGAGGCACCACCCTCTGTAGACGTTGTGACAGTACCCCCCCCCCCCCCCCCCCCCGACGCGCGGCTCCCACAGTGCGCCGACGCCGGCCTCCAGGACGACCCGGAGGGCGAGGCGCAGGGCGATCCGGTTGGAGGCTGTGGAATTCCCACAACAGTGCCAGATCCAAGATGTACCCAGCACCTCTCCTCCGGACCGTACCCCTCCCAGTCCACGAGGTACTGCAGGCCCCCTACCCGACGCCTGGAGTCCAAGATGGACTGGACTGTGTACGCCGGGGCCCCCCCGATGTCCAGGGGTGATGCACCGCTCCTCGGAGTCGTGGAGACAAGACAGTGCATAGGCCTTGGTGTTCCGGGAACCTGGTATGTACGAGATAGGGAACTGGAATCTCGTGAAAAACATAGCCCACCTGGCTTGGCGAGGGTTCAGTCTCCTCGCCGCCTGGATGTACTCCAGATTACGGTGATCCGTCCAGATGAGAAAAGGGTGTTGCGCCCCCTCAAGCCAATATCTCCACACTTTCAGGGCCCTGACCACGGTATTTAGTCTAACTCAAAACAGGTGCTAACATAAAACAGACATCACCAAATTAAAATGAAAAGGTTATCGGTGGCAGCTAGTAGGCCGGCGACGACAACCGCCGAGCGTCGCCCGAACGGGGAGAGGTGCCACCTTCTGTAGACGTTGTGACAATGCAGGGCAACGTCAACTTCACTACACTGAGGCATTGGGTTGTCCTGAGACCAGAGGGAAGAGCGCCCCATACTGAACCTCCAACACCACATCCAGCAGCATCTGGTCTCCCATCCAGGCACTGACCAGGACCGACACTGCTCAGGTTCAGAGGCAAGCCTGCAGTGGGATGCAGAGTGGTATACTGGTGGTTAACCCCAAATCCCACAAGTTGTTTATTACAGGTTATAGGCCTACCCTACACCCTCCTGGTCTAGGCTTATATTCTTTGGAAGTGGAGAGAATCATGGCATCCCAATGCTCTTTAATGTGGTTAAGTTTATGCAAGAACACTGATGGATTGGTAATTAATTATATTTTAAATCAGTGATTATTAGATAAATTACACAATAATATCAACACCATTCTGATTACAGTCCAATACAATTCGAAAATTGCATTTAAAATACAGAAAATATAACAAAATACAACTATACAGTACCAGTAATAATAGTGAAGACATCAAAACTATGAAATAACACATATGGAATCATGTGGGAAACAAAAAAGTGTTAAACAAATCAAAATATATTTTATATTTGACATTCTTCAAAGTATCCACTCTTTGCCTTGATGACAGCTTTGTACACTCTTCGTATTCTCTCAATCAGCTTCATGAGGTAGTCACCTGGAATGCATTTCAATTAACAGGTGTGCCTTGTTAAAAGTTCATTTGTGGAATTTCTTTCCTTCTTAATGCGTTTGAGCCAATCAGTTGTGTTGTGAGGGGTAGTACAAAGAATATGGTATTTTACCAATTAGGACTAAGTTCATATTATGGCAAGAACAGCTCAAATAAGCAAAGAGAAATGACAGTCCATCATTACATTTAGACAAGAACTTCTAAAGTTTTTTCAAGTGCAGTCGCAAAAACCATCAAGCGCTATGATGAAACTGGCTCTCATGAGGACCGCCAGAGGAAAGAAGACCCATAGTTACCTCTGCTGCAGAGGATAAGTTCATTAGAGTTACCAACCTCAGAAATTGCAGCCCAAATAAATGCTTCACAGAGTTAAAGTAACAGACACATCTCAACATCAACTGTTCAGAGGAGACTGTGTGAATCAGGCCTTCATGGTCGAATTGATGCAAAGAAACCACTACTAAAGCACACCAATAAGGAGAAGAGACTTGTTTGGGCCAAGAAACACGAGCAGTGGACATTAAACCTGTCGAAATCTGTCCTTTGGTCCAAATTGCTGCATTCTGCAGCAATATGCCATTCGATTTATTTTGCGCTTAGTGGGACTATCATTTGTTTTTTAACAGGACAATGACCCAACACACCTCCAGGCTGTGTAAGGGCTATTTGACTAAGAAGGAGAGTGATGGAGCGCTGCATCAGATGACCTGGCCTCCACAATCACCCAACCTCAAACCAATCGAGATGGTTTGGGAGTACAGAGTGAAGGAAAAGCAGCCAACAATTGCTCAGCATATGTGGGAACTCCTTCAAGACTGTTGGAAAAGCTTTCCAGGTGAAGCTGGTTGAGAGAATGCCAAGAGTGTGCAAAGCTGTCATCAAGGCAAAGGGTGGCTACTTTGAAGGATCTAAAATCTAAAAGTTTCAAATTGTTTTGGTTACTACATGATTCCATATGTGTTATTTCATAGTTTTGATGTCTTCACTATTCCTCTACAATGTAGAAAATAGTAAAAATAAAGAAAAACCCTTGAATGAGTAGGTGTGTCCAAACTTTTGACTGGTACTGTATATACAGTTGAAGTTGGAAGTTTACATACATTTAAACTCACTTTCATAATTCCTGACATTTAATCCTAGTAAAAATTCCCTGTTTTAGGTCAGTTAGGATCACCACTTTATTTCAAGAATGTGAAATGTCAGAATAATAGTTGAGAGAATGATTTATTTCAGCTTTCATTTCTTTCATCACATTCCCAGTGGGTCAGAAGTTTACATACACTCAATTAGTATTTGGTAGCATTGCCTTTAAATTGTTTAACTTGGGTCAAATGTGTCAGGTAGCCTTCCACAAGCTTCCCACAATAAGTTGGGGGAATTTTGGCCCATTCCTCCTGACAGAGCTGGTGTAACTGAGTCAGGTTTGTAAGCCTCCTTGCTTGCACACACTTTTTCAGGTCTGCCCACCAATTTTCTATAGGATTGAGGTGAGGGCTTTGTGATGGCCACTCCAATACCTTGACTTTGTTGTTCTTAAGCCATTTTCCCACAACTTTGGAAGTATGCTTGAGGTCATTGTCCATTTGGAAGACCCATTTGCGACCAAGCTTTTACTTCCTGACTGATGTCTTGAGATGTTGCTTCAATATATCCACATAATTTTCTATCCTCATGATGCCATCTATTTTGTGAAGTGCACCAGTCCCTCCTGCAGCAAAGCACCCCTACAACATTCACGGTTGGGATGAGGTTCTTCGGCTTGCATGCCTCCCCCTTTTTCCTCCAAACATAAGGATGGTCATTATGACCACAAAGTTATATTTTTGTATCATCAGACCAGAGGACAAAAAGTACGATCTTCGTCTGCAGTTGCAAACCGTAGTCTGGCTTTTTTTATTGTGGATTTTGAGCAGTGGCTTCTTCCTTGCTGAGCGGCCTTTCAGGTTATGTCGATATAGGACTCGTTTTACTGTGGATATAGATACTTTTGTACCTGTTTCCTCCAGCATCTTCACAAAGTCCTTTGCTGTTGTTTTGGGATTGATTTGCACTTTTCACACCAAAGTACATTCATCTCTAGGAGACAGAACGCATCTCCTTCCTGAGTGGTATGATGGCTGCGTGGTCCCATGGTGTTTATACTTGCGTACTATTGTTTGTACAGATTAATGTGGTACCTTCATGCGTTTGGAAAGATGAACCAATTTTTTTGAGTGAAATTTTATTGGTCACATACACATGGTTAGCAGATGTTAATGCGAGTGTAGCAAAACGCTTGTGGTTGTAGTTCTGACAGTGCAGTAATATATAACAATTCCCCAACAACTACCTAATACACACACATCTAAAGGGGGGATGAGAATATGTACACATAGGTACATGGATGAGCGATGGCCAAGCGGCATAGACAAGGTGCAATAGATGGTATAAAATACAGTATATACATGTGATATGAGTAATGTAAGATATGTAAACATTATTAAAGTAGCATTGTTTAAAGTGACTAGTGATCCATTTATTAAAGTGGCCAGTGATTGGGTCTCAATGTATGTGGCAACCTCTCTGAGTTAGTGATTGCTGTTTAGCAGTCCGATGGCCTTGAGATAAAAGCTGTTTTTCAGTCTCTCGGTCCCAGCTTTGATGCAGCTGTACTGACCTTGCCTTCTGGATGGTAGCGGGGTGAATAGGCAGTGGCTCGGGTGGTTGTTGTCCTTAATGATCTTTTTGGCCTTCCTGCGACATCACGTGCTGTAGGTGTGTCATGCAGGGCAGGTAGTTTGCTCCCGGTGATGTGTTGTGCAGACCACACCACCCTCTGGAGAGCCTTGCCGTACCAGGCTGTGATACAGCCCAACAGGATCCTCTCAATTATGCATCTGTAAAAGTTTGTCAGGGTGTTGGGTGACAAGCCAAATGAACAGGGAGTACAGGAGGGGGTGTGAACAGGGAGTACAGGAGGGGGCTGAGCACGCATCCTTGTGGGGCACCAGTGTTGAGGGTCAGCAAAGTGGAGATGTTGTTTCTTAACTTACCCACCTGGGGGCGGCCCGTCAGAAAGTCCAGGACCTAATTTCACAGGGCGGGGTTGGGACCCAGGGCCTTCAGTTTGATGACAAACTTGGCAGGGTACTATGGTGTTGAATGCTGAGCTGTAGTCAATGAACAGCATTCTTACAGTGCCTTGCAAAAGTGTCCATCCACCTTGGCATTTCTCCTATTTTGTTGCATTACAACCTGTAATAAAAACTTATTTTTATTTTTATTTCATGTAACGAACATACACAAAATAGTCCAAATTGGTGAAGTGAAATGAAAAAAATAACTTGTTTCAAATTTGGAGAAAAAAATAAAAGTGGTGCGTGCATATGTATTCACCCCTTTGCTATGAAGCCCCTAAATAACATCTGGTGCAACCAATTACCTTCAGAAGTCACATAATTAGTTAAATAAAGTCCACCTGTGTGCAATCTAAGTGTCACATGATCTGTCACATGATCTCATACACCTGTTCTGAAAGGCCCCAGGGTCGGCAACACCACTAAGCAAGCGACACCATGAAGACCAAGGTGCTCTCCAAACAGGTCAGGGACAAAGTTGTGGAGAAGTACAGATTAGGGGTGGGTTATAAAGAAATATCAGAAACTTTGAACATCCCACGGAGCACCATTAAATCCATTATTAAAAACTGGAAAGAATATGGCACCACAACAAACCTGCCAAGAGAGGGCTGCCCACCAAAACTCACGGACCAGGCAAGGAGGGCATTAATCAGAGAGGCAACAAAGAGACCAAAGATAACCCTGAAGGAGCTGCAAAGCTCCACAGTGGAGATTGGAGTATCTGTCCATAGGACCATTTTAAGCCATACACTCCACAGAGCTGGGCTTTACGGAAGAGTGGACAGAAAAAAGTCATTGCTTAATAAAAAAATAAATAAGCAATCACATTTGGTGTTCGCCAAAAGCCATGTGGGAGACTCCCCAAACATATGGAAGAAGGTACTCTGGTCAGATGAGACTAAAATTGAGCTTTTTGGCCATCAAGGAAAACACTGTCTGGCGCAAACCCAACACCTCTCATCACCCTGAGAACACCATCCCCACGGTGAAGCCGTTGGATTGAGGTCTGGGCTTTGACTAGGCCATTCCAAGTCATTTAAATGTTTCCCCTTAAACCACTCGAGTGTTGCTTTAGCAGTATCCTTAGGGTCATTGTCCTGCTGGAAGGTGAACCTCCATCCCAGTCTCAAATCTCTGGAAGACTGAAACAGGTTTCCCTCAAGAATTTCCCTGTATTTAGCACCATCCATCATTCCTTCAATTCTGACCAGTTTCCTAGTCCCTGCCACTGAAAAACATTCCCACAGCATGATGCTGCCACACCATGCTTCATGATGCCAGGTTTTCTCCAGACGTGACGCTTGCCATTCAGGCCAAAGAGTTCAATCTTGGTTTCATCAGACCAGAGAATCTTATTTCTTATGGTCTGAGAGTCCTTTAGGTGCCTTTTGACAAACTCCAAGTCAGCTGTCATGTGCCTTTTACTGAGGAGTGGCGCAGCGGTCTAAGGTGCAGCGGTCTAAGGCACTACCTCTAAGTGCTAAAGGTGTCACTACAGACCCTGGTTCGATCCTGGGCTGTGTCACATCCGGCTGTGATTGGGAGTGCCATAGGACGGCGCGCAGTTGGCCCAGCCGGGTTTTGGTTTGGCCAGTGTAGGCCGCCATTGTAAATAAGAATTTGTTCTTAACTGACTTGCCTAGTTAAATAAAGGTTAAATAAAACATTTTTAAAAAGAAGGAGTGACGTGATTAAAGATGGCGCCGGAGGGGATGGCTGCCGTTTTATCGGCTCTTAACCAACCATGCTATTTTTTTTATTTTTTTGCGTTGTTTGTAACTTGTTTTGTACATAATGTTGCTGCTACCGTCTCTTATGACCGAAAAGAGCTTCTGGACATCAGAATTGCCTTTTCCTTCCGTCCTGCTAGCTAATGTTCATTCGCTGGAAAATAAATAGGAGGAACTGAAAGCACATATATATCCTACCAACGGGACATTAAATACTGTAATATCTTATGTTATGCCTTCTTATTATATCTTATGCGTTCTTATTATAAGTGTATGACATAACATGACACAGTATATTATGACAAATGCATTGCATGACTAACCTTTCGACGACATTAAGAACATATAGCTCGCGGGTTATACACTCTATCGGCAGGATAGAACAGCAGCCTCTGGTAAGACACGGGGCGGGGGCCTATTCATATTTGTAAACAACAGTTGGTGCATGATATCTTAGGAAGTCTCTAAGTTTTGCTCGCCTGAGGTAGAGTATCTTATGATAAGCAGTAGACCACACTATCTACCTAGATAGTTTTTGTCTGTATTTTACATACCACTACAGACCATAGACCAATGCTGGCACCCGAACCACACAGTTTATAATATAGTATTACAATTAATAAGCATAGTACATTTATGAATATTTAAAAAGTATAAATAATGGCTTATTCATGGAAGTAATTATAAAGTGTAACGGATATGTGTTAGATAAAGACCTATTCTGATTTTCGCTAATGCACTCACACTTGTATGTTTTACATTCTACACCTGGTGACATTTTAATATTATTCCATTCAACCCACCTCGAGCTCTGAAGTGTCACTTTGATCCGAAGATTGCGAGGCAGATGAACTTAGCCTTTGTGTTTGAGTCTGAAACACAATGCCAGCAGAAAACCGCAATGCATTTAATGACAATCTGTGTGCCAGCATCGACAATCAAATCAAATCATCGTGCTCATTTAAAATCTTAACAAGTCCACCATTGCCCAAACAACCCATTGTAAGTAGAGAATATGGGTGTATACAGTGCAATGAGCTCTACCTCGAATGCAATCTAAACTTGAGGTTTGGCATAGGAATGACGAACTTCCGTAACTGTCAGATTTTCTGACTTGGACTGCGTGATTGCAGTCAACAGGCTTGCTTTTGTGTGCATTTTTCAGACCCACACCCCAACACAACAATCAAACTGCAGATACTTTTGATTGCTTGTTTTGATAGCACTTACCACATTTGATGATTCCAGTTCACTCTGCTCCAACTTTGTACAGAATCTGTCAAAAAAAAAACATACAGTAGGAGAACGCAATATGTGAGAATACAAAAATAATACAAAAGTCTGATGTGTTAAATCTATATCAACTCATCATTTACATATTATTGTGAATAAATGAAGATTGTTCAATAAAAAAACAAGGGTACTTACTGGGTTGGCATAAACCATCCCCACCAAGCAAAAAAATCCCTATTGTAATCTTCATTTTACAATGAACACAGAATATTAACATTGTTGATTTTAGTAACTGTGGATTGATGTATTAGCCCTACTGGAATTTAAAAAAATATTTCTAATAACATGAATCAAGCTTCTAAATAAAACCATTACTATTTCTCGTAGGCGTGCTGTTAAAAGAAAAGAAAAGCATAAAAATGTTGCCAACCCAAACAAGTGAGACAGTCTCTTAGGCAGTGCAATTCATTTTCCACATGCAGTTTTTTCATATACATTTTATATACTATAGCTACATTCACTCTATATACTACAACTATACACACTCCAGTGTATAAATTCTGTGTTAAACATGTGTATTGTGTATGTGTTGAAATCAACTACGGTCCTTTACCTTTACCCCAGTTCCACCAGAATCAGATGCTTCTAGCTGTAAACCCAAATCTGCCAATGGTCCATGTACTGTGTACAGTAGAAGTGTCATAATCCGTGTATGTAGGTGGCAGGGAAGTCAGGCGCAGGAGAAACCAAAATGGTTAAAAATTGAGTATTTATTAAAGAAAACTAACTCCAAAACCAACGTACTCAATAATCCGGGTAAACAATAACCCGTCGCACACCGATACATAATCAACAGGTACATAACATAACAAACAATCACCGACAAGGATATGAGGGGAAACAGAGGGTTAAATACACAACATGTAATTACTGGGATAGGAAACAGGTGTGTAGGAAGACAAGACAAAACCAATGGAAAATGAAAACTGATCAATGGTGGCTAGAAGACCGGTGACGTCGATCGCCGAGCACCACCCGAACAAGGAGGGTAATCGACTTCGGCAGAAGTCGTGACAAGTAGTTTGGAACGCCAGGCACTACTATCCCACTGGATGTTGAGACAATAAGAGCGGGATTAAGTGGATGTGGTGAGTTGAGGAGACAGACAGGGCTATATAGTGGCTATATAGTAACCAGAACCCTCAATTGACATGATCGCCTCACTTCCTCCCAGCCAACTCAGCTTCACCACACTTTTTGTGAAAGTGCATTGGTGCCGGATACCAAATGCACACACACATAAACACACATGCACACACACCACACGTGATTCCAAGAGCATGACCACATCGACCACACCATCTTCTCCACCTTTATGGCCTTCTACATCCTAATGGCCTCATCTTCATTTTCTACTACAGGATCTTCATCGCGGCCTGGACCTTGTAACACAAACGAAGCTCCTCAGGGACCCTGTGTAAGAGGAGAGCCAGCAACCACAACTACCTCAGTTGCTGCCGTGTCACACCAATGTTTCTCTAGGACTGCTTTCGATGGCTATGTCTGGACTGATTGTTAATCGAGCTGTAAACAATGTATTAAAGATGCAATGCTCTACCATAGAAAATGTTAACATTTTTGGGGAATAAAAGCGGGTTTCATTTGTCCTGAGAAAATTGTAGATAGCCTTTATCCAGAGCGGCATTAGAGAAGAGTAAATAACAGATAATTTACAGAATGTTACCAGTAGTGTAGTGGAGGGTAAACGTACACAAACGCTGTTCATGCACGTTTTTTCAAATGAAATCAAATTGTATTGGTCACATACACGTGAATAGCAGATGTTATTGCGGGTGTAGTGTAATGCTTGTTTTGCATGAGCGTTTACCCACCTTTTGCAGAAAAATGCATTGAAAGTAAAGGGAGTATTACTTTACTCACACTGACTGGCGATCAGTGTTGACCCACATGTTTTTTTACCACTACATCATTGCATGTTACAATAACAAAAAATGTACTGTGCTATGCATGTAACTGACAATATGTTTTCATCTTTCGTCTTGTTAATGAAAACATCAATAATAAAACACCTTAGCAATTAGTCTTAATGTTTTACAGTACAATTCCCATTTTGAGTGGAGAAATACAATGGCAGTAAGAGTGCAGGATTGAAGAACAGTTATGACTCATGACATGGTTGCACCATAAGCCTTTAAATCTCTGCGATTTAATGTGCCATCCTCCATACATATTGAGTTACATCTGCCAGGGCCTAGTCTCCAATGCAACCAAGGTCGGGAAATTTTAAAACACAGGTAAATGGAAGGATGAAAAGATACTGTGTTGTAGCTGTTCTTACACTGAAGAAAATATAAACGCAACATGTATTTGTATTTCGTATTTATATTTATAAAGGATCCCCATTAGCTGCTGCCAAGGCGGCAGCTACTCTTTCTGGGGTCCAGCAACATTAAGTTATATACAGTTTAAAATATTACATGACATTACATTTCATAACACTTTACCCAATACATTAAGTGTGTTCCCTCAGGCCACATATTTACATATTTACAATACAACATCCATGTGTACGTGTGTGTAGAGTGTGTCCCTTATCATGTATAAAGTGTTGGTCCCATGTTTTATGAGCTAAAATAAAAGATCCCTGAAAATGTATTTCTCAAATATTTGGTGCTCACATTTGTTTACATCCCTGTTAGTGAGCATTTCTCCTTTGCCAAGATAATCCATCCACCTGACACGTGTGGCATATCAAGAAGCTGATTTAATAGCATGATCATTACACAGTTGCAGGTTAAGCTGGGGACAATAAAAGGCCACTCTAAAATGTGCAGTTTTGTCACACTACACAATGCCACAGATGTCTCAAGTTTTGTGGGAGCGTGCAATTGGCATGCTGACTGCAGGAATGTCCACCAGAGCTGTTGCCAGAGAATTTAATGATCATTCCTCTACTATAAGCCACCCAACATTGTTTTAGAGAATTTGGCAGTACGTCCAACCTGTCTCACAGCCCCAGATCATTATTCCTCCTACACCAAACTTTACACTTGGCGCTATGCATTGGGGCAGGTAGCGTTCTGCTGGCATTCGCCAAACCCATATTCGTCTGTCGGACTGCCAGATGGTGAAGCGTGATTCATCACTCCAGAGAACGCGTTTCCACTGCTCCAGAGTCCAATGGTGGCAAACTTTACACCGCTCCAGCCGATGCTTGACATTGTGTGAGGCTGCTCGGCCATGGAAACCCATTTCATGAAGCTCTCAACGAACAGTTTTTGTGCTAACGTTGCTTCCAGAGGCAGTTTGGAATACGGTAGTGAGTGTTGCAACATAGGACAGATTATTTTTTTGCGCTACTCGTTTCAACATTCGGCGGTCCCGTTCTGTGATTTCTTAGACGTTTCCACTTCACAATAACAGCACCATCCTCACAACTGCAGACTATGTGTTGTCACGCCGGCCCTGGACCTCCACATCTGGCTTCTTCACCTGCGGGATCGTCTGAGACCAGCTACCCGGACAGCTGATGAAACTGTGAGTTTGCACAATCAAAGGTTTTCTGCACAAACTGTCAGAAACCATCTCAGGGATGCTCATCTGCGTGCTCGTCGTCCTCACTAGGGTCTTGACCTGACTGCAGTTTGGCGTCGTAAACAACTTCAGTGGGCAAATGCTCACTTTAAATGGCCACTGGCATGCTGGAGAAGTGTGCTTTTCACAGATGAATCCCAATTTCAACTGTCCCGGGCAAATGGCATAATTCTCTACACTGTACTTGCTTGTTTTGTCACATAAACTGAAATTAGGCCAACTGTAAGAATCTTAGCAACCAGAAAATGGCAGAGCGATTTCCACATGGTGAACATTTAATTTAGAGTGCACATTCATTAGCATACATCTAATTTAATTGAGGATACACTGACTCATTAATGTTATTACATGAATATAAACATATCATTGAAATGCATCTCTGAGGTAAATACAGTACCTGGACACCTGCTCATCGGACATCCCATTCCAAAATCATGAGCATTAGTATGGAGTTGGTCCTCCTTTGTTGATAAAACAGCCTCCACTCTTCTGCAAAAGCTTTCCACTAGATGTTGGAACATTGCTGCGGTAACGTTCTTCCATTCAGCCATAACAGCATTAGTGAGGTCGGTCACTGATGTTGGGCAATTAGACCTGGTTCACAGTCGGTGTTCCAATTCATCCCAAACGTGATCAATGGGGTTGAGGTCAGGGCTCTGTCTAGGCCAGTCAAGATCTTCCACACCGATCTCGACAAATCATTTCTGTATGAACCTCGCTTTGTGCACGGGGGCACTGTCATGCTGAAACAGGAAAGGGCCTTCCTCAAACTATTCCCACAAAGTTGGAATCACAGAATTGTCTAGAATGTCATTGTATGCTGTAGCTTTAAGATTTCCCTTCACAGGAAATAAGGGGCCTAGCCCGAACCATGAAAAACAGCCCCAGACCATTATTCCTCCTCCACCAAATTTTACACTTGGCACTATGCATTGGGGCAGGTAGCGTTCTCCTGGAATTCACCAAACCAGATGGTGAAGCGTGATTCATCACTCCAGAGAACGTGTTTCCACTGCTCCAGAGTCCAATAGCGGCAAACTTTACACCGCTCCAGCCGACACTTGACATTGTGTGAGGCGGCATATAAACCCATTTCATGAAGCTCCCAATGAAATTTGTTCGTCCTAACGTTGCTTCCAGAGGCAGTTTGGAACACGGTAGTGAGTGTTGCAACTGAGGACAGATGATTTTTACGCGCTACTCGCTTCAGCGCTCGTCGGTCCTGTTCTGTGAGCTCCTAGACAATTCCACTTCACAATAACAGCACTTACAGTTGACCAGAGCAGCTCTAGCAGGGTAGAAATTTGACAAACTGACTTTTTGGAAAGGTGGCATCCTATGATTGTGCCATGTTGAAAGTCACTGAGTTCTTCAGTAAGGTCATTCTACTGCCAATGTTTGTCTATGGAGATTGCATGGATGTGTGCTCGATTTTATACACCTGTCAGCAACGGGTGTGGCTGAAATAGCCGAATCCACTAATTTGAAGGGGTGTCCACATACACTACATAGACAAAAGTATCTGTTTGGTTCTCTGAGAGGATAGCATTATTTCATATACCGTATTCATTGCTTTCACTCATCTTAGCACTGCCCCAGATGATAATAAAGCATGGCCAGGGACTAGTCCTCCTGGTTTATATAAGAAACCCCATGTATTTCATGGGAAATCTTTAACTTTTTTGTGTAGTTTACATATTTACTTATTTTGGGGGGTTATAATCCAGCATGGAAAGATGAATCAGATATTCAAAGTATTAAAAATGTCTTTAGATGTATTGATTTACAAGGCAAAAGACCATGAACATAAGTTAAACTAATGAACCAATGACCCTGCCTCGTCTTCCACACGACAGAACAGCCGTTACCTAGCAACATCCCACCTGTTTAAGGGATTAGAAGCTTCCATCCATAGTCAAGATGGAAGTGTGTTTTGACTTTCGACTACGTGTGCAGTTCCTTTTTTCATTTAAAGGATTAGAGCAAGTAGCCAAGTGGCCAATGCCTCACAGATATCACTGATAAGGTTGTAGGGGTTTACCTAATCCTGGTCGAGCACATGGGCAGAGGGACAGCGGTATAAAAGTTCATGGAGGAAGAAGTAGGGTCTACACTGAACACTGAACAGGCTTCCACCAAGAGAAACATACACAGGTATGTTTCCAATGTAGTGTTTCACTGCTATTTTTTGTGTTCATGAGTTTTCTACTTTTGAGATGAATACGCTGGTTTTGAATGATTTTGTTCATGTTTCCTGTCAGGATATTGCCACCTGTCACTAAAATGTGCTTGTTGAAGTCAACTGGAGTATCCCTCATCCTGTCCATACTTCTATTCATCGCAGACTCTTACCCAAACAGCGACAAGACAAACAGTAAGTTTTACGTTACAAGAACTGTTTTTGTTGATGGTTTATGTGTTCTGGAAACAAAATGACCAGTGAGTTGTTCTGTTGTCATTATAGCGAGAGAATAGAAATTGCTATATTACCTCCTTATTCCCAAACTGTGGGCTTACAAGGAAGAGAGCCACACATTATTGATGCATAGCGCAGCTAAAAATCAGACTATTCAATAGATTCTCAATTAATTTATGTCTTCATTATCTTCACAGTGGGCTGTGAGGAATGCACACTGAAACCGAACACAATATTCCCCAACATCATGCAGTGTACAGGCTGCTGCTTCTCCAGAGCTTATCCAACCCCACTACGGTCAAAGCAAACCATGCTGGTCCCCAAGAACATCACCTCTGAAGCCACATGCTGCGTTGCAAAAGAAGGGGAAAGGGTAAGACAATATTTAGCTAATAAGGTAGTTGGGATTGATATTCTCTGCTACACAAAGTTTGATCATCTGACATGATGACATTCCTAGTATAACGCACATGACATCTAAATGTAAAATTTAACAACTCAAATTAACCTGAATGTTTTTATTTTAAACCATCTATCTCTCACTTGATTCTTTCTCTCCTTCTCCTCTCTCAGGTCACCACCAAGGATGGCTTTCCGGTGACGAACCACACAGAATGTCACTGCAGCACCTGTTATTACCATAAATCATAAACTGTCTGTAAGGGCTGGAAATCTCCTTGTCGTAGAAGTAAAAGGTTGGCAACAGATTATATATTTTGCACTAATTATTAATGAAGTTCCTTGTGTTTTAAGAGAAATCCCATATTAGGAAATCATTGTGATCCAGAAAAGGATAATACTGTGGATAATATTTATAGTGCTCTTATGGTTGCAATGATATAAAGCTGTATTCCTGTACTGTGTTAATTAAATGTAGAATTTACTGCCAATTAACATGATTGCTTCACTTCCTCCCAGCCAACTCAGCTTCATCACACTGTATTGGTGCCGGATGCTGAATGCACACACACACACACACACACACACACACACACACACACACACACACACACACACACACACGCACACACACACGCACACAGTCTTTCTTCTTCTTCCTCCTCCCCCTTACTGACTTAAGTCAATATAATTTAGGATTCTAAACTATAGGGTGTGTAGCCTCTTGTAAAAACAAGCGTGCCCACTCCAGGAACAGAAGATGATGGTCAAATAAGAACATGTCTCCTTCCTGTGAAACTTTTCAATTTCTTCAAAGAAATACAGGAAATACACACTGAACATACACAGATCATCATTCCAGCCATGAGCCTGTTCTCCTCCTTTCTCCCACCACTGGCCTGCACTGGTTGTAAGTGAGTGAAAATGTACCTTTCAATCGTTCATACATGCATATTGTTCGTTAAGACGAGGATACCAAAAGCATTATGCACAGCTCAGAATTTTTGGTCAGACTATTTTGCTTTAAGTTTATTGTTTTCTTTCTGAATGTCGATAGTACATTATTCAATGCTTATAATATGAGTCATACCCCGTAATATGAAGGATATGAGTGAAATTCTTATGCTACTAACATAGCACTGTCTAAATACTGACTACAGTCACTTTCTTCTAGAAGCTCATGTAATAAATTGTTTCCTGGATATCCAAATTTGTCTCATCCTAAATCGGCCTATGGTCGACTGATTCCCAGAACAGTGCACTACTCTGGGAGAAGGCCTTTTGTCTCTCACCACACTGTGTGTGTTTAAGGGTGTGCAAGCATTTGTTTGTGTGTGTGTGTGTGTGTGTGGCTATTGTAGGCAATGTGGTTTAGTTTAGGGTGTGTGTGTGTGTGGACGGGGGGGGGGGTGTAACATGTGGCTAAAGACAAAAAAAACAGCTCACACATTTTTTGTTGTTGTTGGTCTCTTTGGTAAACAACCTAAACATTTTAGATAAACATGTCACCACATATCCTTATCCTTTTGGAAACAGTTATCTTATTGTAAGATTTTGTTTTTACCCTCGTTAATTACACATATAGACCAACCCCATTTTGAGAAAAATAGACTTTATCTATTTTTACGGACCCCAAAACTACAGTGAGGGAAAAAAGTATTTGATCCCCTGCTGATTTTGTACGTTTGCCCACTGACAAAGAAATGATCAGTCTATAATTTTAATGGTAGGTTTATTTCAACAGTGAGAGAAAGAATAACTACAAAAAAATTCCAGAAAACGCATTTCAAAAATGTTAGAAATTGATTTGCATTTTAATGAGGGAAATAAGTATTTGACCCCCTCTCAATCAGAAAGATTTCTGGCTCCCAGGTGTCTTTTATACAGGTAACGAGCTGAGATTAGGAGCACACTCTTAAAGGGAGTGCTCCTAATCTCAGCTTGTTACCTGTATAAAAGACACCTGTCCACAGAAGCAATCAATCAATCAGATTCCAAACTCTCCACCATGGCCAAGACCAAAGAGCTCTCCAAGGATGTCAGGGACAAGATTGTAGACCTACACAAGGCGGGAATGGGCTACAAGACCATCGCCAAGCAGCTTGGTGAAAGTGTTGTGGTCAGATGTCACCAAAATGGAGTTCTTTGGCATCAATTTAACTCGCCGTGTTTGGAGGAGGAGGAATGCTGCCTATGACCCCAAGAATACCATCCCCACCGTCAAACATGGAGGTGGAAACATTATGCTTTGGGGGTGTTTTTCTGCTAAGGGGACAGGACAACTTCACAGCTTCAAAGGGACGATGGACGGGGCCATGTACCATCAAATCTTGGGTGAGAACCTCCTTCCCTCAGCCAGGGCATTGAAAATGGGTCGTGGATGGGTATTCCAGCATGACAATGACCCAAAACACACGGCCAAGGCAACAAAGGAGTGGCTCAAGAAGAAGCACATTAAGGTCCTGGAGCGGCCTAGCCAGTCTCCAGACCTTAATCCCAAAGAAAATCTGTGGAGGGAGCTGAAGGTTCGAGTTGCCAAACGTCAGCCTCGAAACCTTAATGACTTGGAGAAGATCTGCAAAGAGGAGTGGGACAAAATCCCTCCGGAGATGTGTGCAAACCTGGTGGCCAACTACAAGAAACGTCTGACCTCTGTGATTGCCAACAAGGGTTTTGCCACCAAGTACTAAGTCATGTTTTGCAGAGGGGTTATTTCCCTCATTTAAATGAAAATCATTTTATGACATTTTTGACATGCGTTTTTCTGGATTTTTTTGTTGTTATTCTGTCTCTCACTGTTCAAATAAACCTACCATTAAAATGATAGACTGATAATTTCTTTGTCAGTGGGCAAATGTACAAAACAGCAGGGGATCAAATACTTTTTTCCCTCACTGTATCACATATTGATTGTTGCCACTATCACCAAATGAAGATTGCACAAAACTAATTGCTTAATTATATGAAATGGGATGAGAATAAGGAATAAGGAAACTTTCTTAGCTGACCACTTACTTTTGGGGTGACTGAGAAACTTGATACAGATGGACATCTAGTGGTGCAAAGTGGCAACATCAACACTTCATCCTTGCTATATGAGCCATGTTATAATTCCCTGGTGTAGGGTGTTTGCCTTTCACGTCAGCGACCTGGGTTTGCTTTCCTGCCCAGCTGTTTGCTACTTTGGTGTCCGAGTGGGATGCGCCTTCTCTGTTCGGAGGGGTCAGTTTAGCAATGTTTGCTATTCGAGCCACATTACAATTCACACAAAGTGAGTTAACCCTATTGGCGTGATGCATAGGCTGTTTGCCTTTCCCACCAGCCACCTGTGTTCACTTCCCTGCTCTGCTGTTGATTGCAGTAGGTATAATACATGAGTTTAATACAACATGAGTTGAAACAAGGGGACAACAATCAGCATAGAGCAGAACTCCAGTTGTTCTATTGTTAACCTCCAATAGAATGGCGTAAAACAATTGTTATGGAATCGACTAGACCAGTGGTTCCCAAACATTTTATTGTCCAGTACCCCTTCAAACATTCAACCTCCAGCTGCGTACCTCCTCTAGTACCAGGGTCAGCACACTGTCAAATGTTATTTTTTCCCATCATTGTAATCTTGCCACACACACACTATACGATACATTTATTAAACATAAGAATGAGTGTGAGTTTTTGTCACAACCTGGCTCTTTATTTCACCATATTACATATAAACCTTTTATGTTCATCGAACATTGTGAATAACTAACCACAGGTTAATGAAGAGGGTGTGCTTGAAAGGATGTACATAACTCTGCAATGTTGGGTTGTGTTGGAGAGAGTCTCAGGCTTAAATCATTTTCCACACACAGTCTGTGCCTGTATTTAGTTTTCATGCTAGTGAGGGCCGAGAATCCACTCTCACATGGTACGTGGTTGCAAAGGGCATCAGTGTCAGCGCGATTTGCCAACAGCGCGATTTGCCAAGGCAGGATACTCTGAGCACAGCCCAATCCAGAAATCTGGCAGAGGCTTCTGATTACATTCAATTTTCACAGAACCGCTTGTTGCAATTTTGATGAGGCTCTCTTGTTCAGATATAAGTGGAGTAAGTGGACTGGAGGCAGGGAATGAAAGGGATAACGAATTCAGTTGTTTGTGTCATCCATTTTGGGAAAGTACCTGCGTAATTGCGCACCCAACTCACTCAGGTGCTTCGCTATATCACATTTGACATTGTCCGTTAGCTTGAGTTCATTTGTTAATGCAGACAGAGAAGAGCTCCAACTTCTTAATCATAGGTTCAATTTTGTCCCACACATTGAATATAGTTGCGGAGAGTCCCTGTAATTCTAGATTCAGATCATTCAGGTGAGAAGAAAAAAAAAATCACCCAGAAACTTGTCATCATTCAAGCAGTCAGACAAGTGAAAATTATGGTCAGTACAGAAAACTTGAAGCTTGTCTCTCAATTCCAAAAAAACGTGTCAATACTTTGCCCCTTCATAACCAGCGCACTTCTGTATGTTGTAAAAGCGTTACATGGTCGCTGCCCATATCATCGCATAGTGCAGAAAATACACTAGAGTTCAGGTGCCTTGCTTTAACAAAGTTAACCATTTTCACTGTAGTGTCCAAAACGTCTTTCAAGGTGTCAGGCATTCCATTGGCAGCAAGAGCCTCTCAGTGGATTCTGCAGTGTACCCAAGTGGCATCGGGAGCAACTGCTTGCATGTGCTTTACCACTCCACTATGTCTCCCTGTCATGGCTTTTGCGCCATCAGTACAGACACCAACACATCTTGACCACCAAAGTCCATTTGATGTCACAAAGCTGTCCAGTACTTAAAAAATATCCTATCCCGTTGTCCTGGTTTCCAATGGTTTGCAGAAGAGGATGTCTTCCTTAATTGACCCCCTATAAACATAACGAACATATACCAGAAGCTGTGTGTTGACTCATCCACCTGTAATGCATAGAATTCACTGGCTTGTATGAGAAGCAGTAATTGTTTCAAAACATCTCCTGCCATGTCACTGATGCATCGTGAAAAAGTGTTGTTTGATGAAGGCATTGTCTGTATAGTTTTTTTTAGCATTTTGCCACAGCATTGTCCCAGCCATATCTGTGGCAGCAGGAAGAATTAAGTCCTCCACAATAGTATTGGGCTTGCCTGTCCTAGCCACTCCATAGCGCACCATATAAGACGTTTCTAGCATCTTCTTAGTAATGGAATCTCTTGCTGTAATACATGTCTTACTACTCGAAAGTCAAAGTGAAGGTTTCAACGAGTTGTGAGATAGTACTTTTGCACGTATAACACACTGTGGCTGAGGAAAGGCACTACTCCCAATATAAGTGAACCCTAAATCAATGTAGTTCTCATCATATTTGTGCCTATTCGATGGTCCAACGTCCCTGTCTGTTGTTTGGTGCTTTCCCGGGTAAGGGGGCAGTAGCTCTTCAGCTGCATCAGATTCACAACTGTCAGTGTCCATGCTAGCTGAGCTAACAACAAATGTAGAATTACTGATGCTCGCATTGTATGTGCTTGTGGAAGCAGAACAACTTGTGTCGTCAACAGGTGCTCATACCCCAGTATGGGAATACCTGGACTAGACAAACCTATTACACCATACTCTATGGTCTCTACACTCTAAAAATTAGGGGTCCAGCAAGGGTTCTTCTAAGATCCTAAAAGTTCCTCGAAGAACCTTGACATCAAATGGTTCTTCCGTTGGGGTTCATCGAGGAACCTCCTTAGTTGGTGGGGGTTCTTGTAGGAACCTAACTGCCCAACTGAAACATTTGGATTTGAATTTGAGATGACAGCAGGTGCAGGCACTTAACTGAAAAATTGAAAGATCGCCTCAATGTAAGGTAAGGTTTCTCCCTTGTATGATCTAAATTGATATTGTTTTAGGATGATACCATCTATATTTTCATATTTGTACATATGGTAGTGTTGTTTGACACTTTCTCCCTTTTAAAATGATTTCTTAAACAGAAAATGGACACAATTCAATAGATATCAATCAACAAAGAGGTAAGAATATGTTTAAGGCTATAGCTGCATTGGGTGCAGATGACTGAACTGCTCACTTTTTTGTGTGTCTGAGTCTGCAGGTATACTGACCAGGAGGAGTTTGTATTGTCCGTCATTTTGGTTTCTCTAAAACCTTATAGGACTCAGTCGCAGCAGTCTCCCTTACCTCGTCAATAGAAATCCCAGAGGCCTCTACATTATGGACAAGGTATTTGTATGAAAAACATTATCAAAAGTGTTTTTTTTTATTCACATTTGAATCATCTGTATAATTGCAGTTTTTTTTATTCACACACGTCACCCTCCCTACACCTCTGATGAATATAACAGGAAACCTGTTTGATCACCATGCACTGCAAAATCATTCTGGCTATGGATACGGAGAACATCAACACATTAACATCAACAAGCGGCAGGTAGCCTAGTGGTTAGAGCGTTGGACTAGTAACCGAAAGGTTGCAAGCTCGAATCCCTGAGCTGACAAGGTAAAAATCTGTCGTTCTGTCCCTGGACAAGGCAGCTAACCCACTGTTCCTAGGCTGTCATTGAGAATTTGATCTTAACTGACTTGCCTCGTAAAATAAATTAAAAAGCAAGAGGATATATGCTTGGCTGGGAGTTTACCTCGTCTTTGGATTTTGCTTTGCCACTAAAATCATAATAAACACTGACAACTGAAATATTGTGTTATTGTTGTTATTGTTATGCGTATTATTATTAATAAATAGGGAGGGGGGAGTTAAAAAATTTACCCAAAACGGTTATTCAAAAGGTTCTTCGAGGATCCATTAAAAGGGGTTCTTTGAATAACCATTTTAAACGGTTCTTCGAAGAACTTATAGAGGTTACCCCACAGTTTCAATTTGAAGAACCCCTAAAGGATACTCCAGTGTAGGCTAGCCTAGTTGTCCGGTAAACTGACTAAGTGTGTGCATTGACGTGAAAGTATTAATTGGAGGTCGGTGTTAAATGTGGGTGTAGCTGGGGGACAGTGTGTTTGCTTCCCGGGGATTCAGGTGGACAGCTCCGGCGTGACACTGTGGTACATGTCACGTCTTCTCCTGCTCTCCCGCTCTGGCGCTCGTTGTCGTCGGTCTACTTACCACCGGTCCTGGCAACCCACATTGCGCACACCTGGCAACCATCATTGCGCACACCTTCTCCCCATCATTAAGCACACCTGGACTTCATCACCACCCTGTTTACTCTCCCTTCATATTGCGTTCAGTAAGCCTCAGTCATCAGGCAGTATTGGTTTTGGTTACGTTCAGTATGCGTCTCCTGTTTTGTATTATCTTCATGATTGTTATTATTAAACTCAGCTTCTGCACCTGTTTCCTGACTCCCTGCGTATGCGGTATAGAACACTGCCTCTTCAAAAGAATGGAAGCAGCAGAAGATAAGGACATCTCTCAGATGGTCGCCGAACAAGGACACCTAATCCGCCAACATCATGATCAGCTGGCGTAACTGTCTCAATTTCACCCGAGAAGATTCACCTCCAACTAGCGGAGGGCATTCTACCACGAGTCATCCTAGCGAGCCAGTACCCCAGCCTACCAGTCCGTCCAGGCCAGTGATTCCCAACTGTCCGTACCGGACAAGTATGACGGGACAATCATTTCCCTGCTGACTGGGCGGGCGTTGGAGTGGGCTATGGCTGTCTGGGAGAGAGGAGAGGAAGAGCTGGGTTCCTACGAGGGGTTCATGGCTCAGTTCAGGGCAGTGTTCGACCATCCACTGTAGGGCAGAGAGGGAGGTGAGCAACTACTCCAACTCGGGCAGGGTGCCCAGACCGCTGCGGAGTACGCCCTCACCTTCCGGACCGTGGCAGCCTCCAGTGGATGGAATGAACTGGAGCTACACACCCTATTCCAAAAGAGGACTGTGCGAGGAGGTCCAGACGGAGTTGGCGTGCAGAGACGACAACCTTTCCCTGGACGCGCTCATCGCGATGGCCATCTGTTTGGAAAACCTTCTTTGGGAGCCCTGGCGCTCTCAGAGTTGAACCCATGAAGATCAGGGTCACACACCTCCCCGTGGCAGAGTAACGTCGCCGGAGACAGATGGAGCTGTGTCCCTATTGCGATCAGGAGGGGCACCGTCTCCAGCGGTGTACGATGCGTCCCAACCCAAAGTCCACAGGGGCAGAGTGATGGCCCTGTGATCATCCGTCTCCCAAGGTAGGCATGAGGATTCCTTAATCATCGTTTTCCACCAAACCCTTCCTGGTTTCCATTTCACTTGCTGGCTGTCCCTCAGGCATTGTCTCTACAGCTCTAATGGACTCTGGTGCCGCTAGAAATTTTATCGACCAGGCCCTCATCTCCTCTCTGAACATCACCGCGTACCCGCTCTCCTCTCCAAGCCCTGGATAAACAACCATTGGGATCAGGCACTATCACAAGCATTACAGCACCACTTACCCTCACCGTGGAACTCATGCACCAAGAAAGTCTTCCCTTCCTCATCATCACTGCTCCTGTACACAAAGTCATCCTCTGCCTTCCATAGCTACAACATCATGACCCCACAATCTCCTGGTTGAGGATGAAAATCATAGCCTGGGCACCCGGATGTCGGAAGACCTGCTTTCCCTTACCTTGTTGTTCCACATCGGTTGAGAGTCCTGTGAGTGTCCTCCAGCCCATCATTCCATCCTCCCATATCGTTGGCCCCGTGTGGACGTCCGCCAGTTTCTGGAGAGGGAACCCACGCCTGATACCTGCCCTCCTGAGCGCATCTATGTTCCCATAGAGGTGAGGGATCGGCTGTTGACCTTGGTGCACACATCCCTCGCCGCTGGACACCCAGGTATCACCCGCACTATTCAATCCATCTCTGCTATGTCAATTCATGCTCCGTATGTGACCAAATAAAATCTCCCCGGCACGCTCCATCGGGACACTCCTCCCCTTTCCTGTGCCTCAGTGGCCTTGGTCCCATCTTTCCATATATTTTGTTACTGATCTCCCTCCGTCTGAGAGAGGTGGAGAGAGGTGGTGGCGATGAGAGTGCTGCAGCGTGGGCATGCTGAGGAGTGTGACACCAGTCCGGTGTCATCTGCACCGGTCCCAAGCATCAGGCCTCGAGCGCGCCTCCCCAGTCCAGTACGTCCTGTGCCTGCTCCCCGCACTCGCCCTGATGTACGCCTCCACAGCCCAGTATGTCCTGTGCTAGAGCCTCGCACTCGCCCTGAAGAGCGTGTCACCAGTCCGGTGCAACCTGTGCCGGTCCCACGCATCAGGCCTCCAGTGCGCCTCCCCAGTCCGGCATGTCCTGTGCCTGCTCCCCACACTCGCCCTGAAGTGCGTGTCACCAGTCCGGTGCCACCTGTACCGGCTCCACACACTAGGCCTCCAGTGCGCATCAACAGCCCAGAGCCTCCGGCGACGGTCCCCAGTCCGGAGCCTCCGGCGACGGTCCACAGGCCGGAGCCAGCCGTTCTACCCGGCTCCATGGCCGGGCCGTGGTCTGGGCAGGGGCAAAGACCCGCACCAGAGCCGCCACCAATCAGAGGCAGCTGTTTAGCGTTGTCTCTGATTGGGGATCATATTTAGGCAGCCATTTCCCCACTGTGTTTTGTGGGATCTTATTTTGAGTTAGTGCATGCTGCACCTCTTATGTTACAGTTCGCTGTTTGTTTCCTTTTTGTTTTGTAAGTTTCACAAAAATAAAGATGTGGAACTCAGAGCACGCTGGCCTTGGTCCGTCTCTCCACACAACCGTGACAGGCACACACTTAATGTGTTGTAAAAAGTGTTAGGAAATGTAATGTCATGTAATATTTTTTATTGTGTATATAACTAACTGCACAGCAAACCAGGTGTCTGCTAACTGGGTTGCTGGGTACTCTCAATCCTTTGAGGGGTTTGCCGGTACTTGCTTGGCCTACTTTTGAGACTGAATCACTACACAGGCTGGGAGTATTCCTTTTGCCTCAACGCTATCAAACTGATCCATCCCGGAGCCCAGCAACAAAATATCTTGAGACCACCAAATGAACAGCGTTAGAGAGGTCCAGTTGGACTGCCTGAAGTGCAGTGCTTGTATTCTTAAAATGTTGGAGTATTGTGTTCCACAAGTTACACTGAAAAGCAATCTAAAGTTTATCCATTTGGCTATAGTGCATTAGAGCCTTGTTATGCGTGACCAGTGTGTGATTTTCTTCCTCAGACACTTCTAAACTCAGCAAAAAAAGAAACAGCCCTTTTTCAGGACCCTGTCTTTCAAAAATAATTTGTAAATATCCAAATAACTTCACAGATCTTCATTGTATAGGGTTTAACCTGTCTGGCGCATGTGGGACGAATTCGTCCCACCTACGTAACAGCCACTTCAATCCAGTGGCGCGATTTTTGAATCGTTTGAAATACTATTACTTCAATTTCTCAAACATATGACTATTTTACAGCTATTTAAAGACAAGAATCTCGTTAATCTAACCACACTGTCCGATTTCAAAAAGGCTTTACAACGAAAGCAAAACATTAGATTATGTCAGCAGAGTGCCCAGCCAGAAATAATCAGACACCCATTTTTCAAGCTAGCATATCATGTCACATAAACTATGTGTACTAACAGTTTGCTAAATTACTCACGATAAACGTTCACAAAAAGCATAACAATTATTTTAAGAATTATAGATACATTACTCCTCTATGCACTCGATATGTCCGATTTTAAAATAGCTTTTCGGATGAAGCACATTTTGCAATACTCTAAGTACATAGCCCGGCATCATGGGCTAGCTATTTAGACACCCGGCAAGATTAGCCTTCATCAAAATCCCATTTCCTATAAGAAAAATGTTATTACCTTTCTTGTTCTTCGTCAGAATGCACTCCCACGACTTCTACTTCAATAACAAATGTAGGTTTGGTCCCAAATAATCCATCGTTATATCCAAACAGCTGCGTTTTGTTCGTGAGTTCTAGACACTATCAGAATACTAAATCACGGTCACGAGCATTGCGCATGGCGTGACAAAAATTTTCTAAATATTCCATTACCGTACTTCGAAGCATGTCAACCGCTGTTTAAAACCAATTTTTATGCCATTTATCTCGTAGAAAAGCGATAATATTCCGACCGGGAATCTGCAATGAGCCTAAACAGCCAACTGAAATTTCTCCACGGGGGCGAATCGTGCACGCGCCTCATTGCATTGACACCTAATGCGACACTTGGAAAAGGCGATAATGTGTTTCAGCCAGAGGCCGCCTCGTCATCATTCCTGTTTTTCCCAGGTTCTGAGAGCCTATTGGAGCCCTAGGAATTGTCACGTTACAGCTAAGATCCTTACTCTTCAATAAACAGATGCAAGACGCACGACTCCTTGTCAGACAGGGTACTTCCTGCATGAAACCTTGTCAGGTTTTTGCCTGCCATAGGAGTTCTGTTATACTCACAGACACCATTCAAACAGTTTTAGAAACTTTAGGGTGTTTTCTATCCAAACCTGAACAATAATATGCATATTCTAGCTTCTGAGTTGGTGTAGGAGGCAGTTAAAAATGGGAACATATTTTTTCCAAAATTCTCAATGCTGCCCCCTAGCCCCAACAGGTTTTAAACACTGTTTCCTATTCTTGTTCAATGAACCATAAACAATTAATGAACATGCACCTGTGGAACGGTCGAAGACACAAACAGCTTACAGACGGTAGGCAATTAAGGTCACAGTTATGAAAACTTAGGACACTAAAGAGGCCTTTCTACTGACTATGAAAAACACCAAAAGAAAGATGCCCAGGGTCCCTGCTCATCTGCGTGAACGTGCCTTAGGTAAGCTGCAAGGAGGCATGAGGACTGCAGATGTGGCCAGGGCAATAAATTGCAATGTCCGTACTGTGAGACAGCGCTACAAGGAGACATGATGGACAGCTGATCGTCCTCGCAGTGGCAGACCACGTGTAACAACACCTGCACAGGATCAGTACATCCGAACATCACACCTGCGGGACAGGTACAGAATGGCAACAACAACTGCCCGAGTTACACCAGGAATGCACAATCCCTCCATCAGTGCTCAGACTGTCCGCAATAGGCTGAGAGTGGCTGGACTGAGGGCTTGTAGGCCTGTTGTAAGGCAGGTCCTCATCAGGCATCACCGCAACAACATCGCCTATGGGCACAAACCCACTGTTGCTGGACCAGACAGGACTGGCAAAAAGTGTTCTTCACTGACGAGTCACGGTTTTGTCTCACTAGGGTTGATGGTCAGATTCGCATTTATCGTTGAAGAAATTAGCGTTACACCGAGGCCTGTACTCTGGAGCGGGATCGATTTGGAGTTAGAGGGTCCGTCATGGTCTGGGGCGGTGTATTACAGCATCATCGGACTGAGCTTTGAGCACTTCTGGGACCTGTTGGATCGGAGTGTGAGGGCTAGGGCCATTCCCCCAAGAAATGTCCGGGAACTTGCAGGTGCCTTGGTGGAAGAGTGGGGTAACATTTCACAGCAGGAACGGGCAAATCTGGTGCAGTCCATGCAGAGGAGATCCACTGCAGTACTTAATGCAGCTGGTGGCCACACCAGATATTGACTGTTACCTTTGATTTTGACAACCTCCCCCCCCCCACCGCCCTTTGATCAGGGACACATTATTCCATTTTTGCTTGTCACATGTCTGTGGAACTTGTTCAGTTTATGTCTCAGTTGTTGAATCTTGTTATGTTCATACAAATATTTACACGTTAAGTTTGCTGAAAATAAACGCAGTTGACAGTGAGAGGACGTTTCTTTTTTTGCTGCGTTTAGAAGAGACTGACTGACATTGGCATAATTGAGCCATAATGCTTTTGTGGCTTGTGCATGGACAGACCACATCTTAGAAAGAGTTTTGTGGGTTTCAATTCAACTGTTTTCATTTGGTTGTAAACCTGATGTAACAATCTGCCATTGCCAAGTGGATTTGGAGCAAGTTAAATATTGACTGCACAAGCGTGAATCTGTCTCAAGGCAGCAGTGTACAGTATTTACCCCAACCAAATTCAAAGAATGTGCAGCTCAAGGCACCCACTCTGCCAATGGGTTGATCTTTCATATGCTTGATTGCAGGCATTTTGGTTGTCGTGCCTTTGTGTTAAGCAGAAAAATAACCAGTCAGTTTGAGTATTGTTTCTTTAAGTTGTTGCTCGTGCTGTTGTTTAATTTTCTGCTTTCTGATTGGATTATGAATGACACATGACTCACACAATTGACCAGTCACATGTACTTATTTTGCAGTTTATTTTACTACACTTTTTATTAATAAGTTACCCAATTAAGGCAGGACCCCCAGTTACCCACATGGGCCCCCTAACTCCTCTCCTTCCCCCCATCGGATGATTAGCAGAGCAGCAGCAGGCAGCAACAAGCTGTCAACACTCATTGAGAGTGGGCTCCTGAGTTCTTCTGTGGTTGGCAGTTGCAGTAAAAAAGAAAGAAAAAAGTATATATAGATATATATATATATATATATATACACACTACATATATAATAAATACTGTGTATATATATTTGTTGATGTCTCCTGGGCAGAGGGGCTCCAGTCCCGGTAAACCCCTACATTAACCTGGCCCTGACTGTGGCCTTCCCCTCTTACCCACCTACTACATAACACAATGCTTTTGTGTGTTCACACCACAGGAGGCTGCTGAGGGGAGGATGACTCATAATAATAGCTGGAATGGAGTGAATGGAAAAGTACACTATATATAGCAAAGTATCTGGCTCCCCTTTCAAATGAGTGGATTCGGCTATTTCAGCCACACCATTTGCGACAGGCTATAAAAGTGAGCACACAGCCATGCAATCTCCATAGACAAACATTGACAGTAGAATTGCCTTACTGAAGAGCTCAATGACTTTCAACCTGGCACTGTCATAGGATGCCACCTTTCCAAGAAGTCAGTTGGTCAAGTTTCTTCCCTGCTAGAGCTGCCCAGGTCAAATATAAGTGCTGTTATTGTGAAGTGGAAACGCCTAGGAGCAACAACAGCTCAGCCGCGAAGTGGTAGGCCACACAAGCTCACAGAGCAGAACTGCAGAGTGCTGAAGCGAGTAGCACGTAAAAATCATCTGTCCTATGTTGCAACACTCACTACGGAGTTCCAAACACCTCTGGAAACAACATCAGCACAATAACTGTTAGTCGGGAGCTTCATGAAATGGGTTTCCATGGCAGAGCAGCCGCACAAGCCTAAGATCACCATGCACAATGCAGTGAAAACACGTTCTCTGGAGTGATGAATCACACTTCACCATATGGCAGGGCAACGGAAGAATCTGGGTTTGGCGGATGCCAGGAGAATGCTACCTGCCCCAATGCACAGTGCCAACTGTAAAGTTTAGTGGAGGAGGAATAATGGTATGGGGCTATTTTTCATGTTTTGGGCTAGGCCCCATAGTTCCAGTGAAGGAAAATGTTAACGCTACAGATTATTCCATCGACCACCTTTGGGATGAATTGGAACACCGACTGCGAGCCAGGCCTAATCGCCCAACATCAGTGCCCGACCTCACTAATGCTCTAGTGGCTAAATGGAAGCAAGTCCCCATAGCAATGTTCCAACATCTAGCAGAAAGTCTTCCAAGAAGAGTGGAGGCTGTTATTGCAGCCATCGGAGGATCAACTCCATATTAATGCCCATTATTTTGGAATGAGATGTTCAACGAGCAGGTGTCCACATACTTTTGGTTATGTAGTGTATCAAACACATGGGAACCATCTGTTTGATGTGTCCAATACCATTCTATTGATTCCATTCCAGACATTACGATGAGCCTGTCCTCCCATTTTTAAGGTGCCACTGGCCTCCTGTGCTTCACGCGTCAGTGTATCATCCATTCTTGTGTTTGTAAACCATTTTGGGTGATTTTAGTTGACCATCACACTGCACACTGCCCTTACCCATCTGGACAAGAGGAATACCTATGTGAGAATGCTGTTCATCGACTACAGCTCAGCATTTAACACCATAGTACCCTCCAAACTCGTCCTTAAGCTCGAGACCCTGGGTCTCGACCCCGCCCTGTGCAACTGGGTCCTGGACTTCCTGACGGGCCACCACCAGGTGGTGAGGGTAGGAAACAACATCTCCACCCCGCTGATCCTCAACACTGGGGCCCCACAAGGGTGTGCGTTCTCAGCCCTCTCCTGTACTCCCTGTTCACCCATGACTGCGTGGCCATGCACGCCTCCAACTCAATGATCAAGTTTGCAGACGTCACTACAGTGGTAGGCTTGATTTCCAACAATGACAAGACGGCCTACAGGGAGGAGGTGAGGGCCCTCGGAGTGTGGTGTCAGGAAAATAACCTCACACTCAACGTCAACAAAACAAAGGAGATG